>NC_041391.1:648361710-648499966 GCF_002162155.2 Triticum dicoccoides | reverse complement strand
GATGAAATGATCTTTTATTGAATGTGTTTCACGATGTTGGTTCTTGACCCACCATCATTTATCAAATCAAATGGTATGATGTACACGACTACTAGAAATTTAGATGTATTTAATGGGCAATCATGTTCTTTCAATGCTAGTTGCTCAATAAGGATAAGAAATTGTAAGCAATTGGTTTTTCATCTCCGCATACTTAACTGAAAATTATACGAAGATCATGACGAACCAAATCTACTTAGTACTTGAGTCGGGTGAATGAAGTGAGAGATCATATGAACTGTCAACAATTGCGAAAGCACAAATTCACCTACAATAGTTTACATGCACACTTGCACAATGCCTTTCCTCGTCATGGAGTGTACTTCCTCAATGGATCAACCATCACTACAATTCATAGTAAAAAAACATCACTACAATTAGTAACAATATTGCAGTTTCCAATCATGGTATCTTGTGCCGGAAATCCTTCAACTAACTAATCCACCATTGAGACCTAAGTTGGTGCCTCCCAAGCCTAAATAACGAGCCACCAAAGACCGATGATGCTTCTTATCCCAAATACTTGGAAAACTGATGGTCATATTGTGAATTTGGTGCATCATCCTCTAAGATGTATTTACATGGTCTTTGCTCCAATATTTACAATGCATTCTTTGCCATTGTTTTATTCTTCATGGAACAATGCCCACGACTATTTGATGATCAGAAACCGAAAGTGATACGTGTCTACCTTCAAGAGTTGCGCTACAAGTTTTTATCTAGATTTTTTCAATTAGAAAATGCTGCAAAATTCAAAACTTGTTCTAAAGTGATATGTTTCCACTTTGAAGAGTTGCAATAAAACTGAATGGGGGATATGATAAAGCGGTGAAACTTTGAATGCTTGTGCTACGGTTAGTGGGTATACTCAAAACACCTCTACCCGTGACTAAGGTGGACTTCTTCAAAGAATCAACCAGTACTACTCGCAACAATACAACTTTTTGTAAGCATGATGTATGTTGAAAACACACAATTCATATACACTTTGACCTATGATGGTGCCTCCCAAGCATAAATAAACGAGCCACCTAATACTGTTAGGAATTCTCGTCCCAAATACTTAACGAAACAAGTAACCATCATGTGTGTGTGTGTGTGCGCGCGCGCGTGCGTGTGTGTGTGCCTTTTTCTGATGTGAATCTTATGCTCCACTCTGTGAGCTCACAAGTGTAGTTTTATGCATATGCTCGACACTTTTATTTCCATACAACCCAGAAGTAACACAAACTATTTTTTTCATGAGTTAATAGGATTGATGAAATTGTACGCATGGAACCATCAACCCATTTATCATAGTTCAATGCCATATATACCAAACATAAAGATTTATGTGTCGTAATAGGGTTTTTGTAATTGACGGCTGAGTTCTCGTACATGTTCACATACGCAACCCATGTGCCATTGTTTTTTAGGCTGACCCAATTTGCAAGACACAAATATTGTTGAGCCCACCAGATGGCACACTGTTCGTGGTAAGAAGGTAGGAAAAATTGAAATAGCATGACTCTGTCGATATAATTTGACAGCTACTCCCTCTGGCTGGCTTCCAAAAATGTCTTATATTGTGCGATGGAGGGAGTAGCTAGGAGACAACTGTCACCAGCAGGGGTAGTCTAGCAAGGCTGCCAGAGGCCTTGCGGGCCGGCCGGGCTAGCCGATGACCAGCCTAGACTGGCACTTTTTTGGGCATGCCTAAGTGTGAGAAGTGTATGTAAGGGCATATTTATCCGTAAGGTGTTTTGGTGATTGATGACAATGCTTTTGCGGACTAATCGTGTGCCTTGAGTATTTCAGACGCTTCGTCACTAGGCACAAGACGGTTTGGTGCCCCTCGAAGACTATTGAAGACGGTGTTTTTCTATGTTTCTTTTCGGTGGATTTGAGTCATAGGAAAGCCGTACTATTAAGTGGGGGTCCGCGTTGGAAAGGCTCGGGTGGAATCATCACATACACGTTTACTCCCATTGCACCGCCTTTCCCTTAGCGCTTTGGAGCATCCTCTGTTTTCTTCATATTTATGCAAAGAGAAGGATTCCTAGTGTTGCTGTTCTGAGGCATGCGTTAGTATTGCTCTTAGGAGCAGTAGTACCGCAGGCCCCGGCGGTAGTACCGCATGCCCTTGCGGTAGTACCGTAGGCGCACACGGTAGTACGGCTCCTAAGGAGCTGTAGTACCGTGGCCTCAGACCAGACTCAGCCGCTCGCGCGGCTGTAGGGGCGGATGTAATTTTTTACATCCGCGCCCTACGCGGTAGTACCGCCCCATGCGCGCGGTAGTACTGTGAGTCCTGGTCTGGCACAACAACATGAGCGGAAGTAGGGGCGGATGTAATTTTTTACATCCGCTCCCTGCGCGGTAGTACCGCATGCCAGGCGCGGTAGTACCGTGTCGGATTTTTGCACTGTTTGATTTTTCAGCGGAGGTTGGCACAAATGCAGTTTTATTCATCCGCGCCCTTCCCAGGCTAGTCCAATCCGGCCTTGCGGTAGTACCGCAAGGGGGAGCGGTAGTACCGCTTCAGCGGTAGTACCGCTCTCAGCCTTTGCAGTTACGGCCTGGACTAGCTCCTATCGTAGCAGCGGTAGTACCGTGAGTCCCTGCGGTAGTACCGCTTGTCTGGAGCGGTAGTACCGCAGGTTGTGGGCTGAGTAAGTGGATAACGGTTGGATTTGTCTCTCCACTATATAAGGGGTGTCTTCTTCCTCTAGTTGACTACCTCTTCCACCCCAAAGCTCCATTGTTGCTCCAAGCTTCATTTTCGCCCGATCTCTCTCCCTAGCCAATCAAACTTGTTGATTTGCTCGGGATTGGTTGAGAAGGCCCCGATCTACACTTCCACTGAGAGAAATTTGATTCCCCCCACTAGTCCCTAGCGGATCTTATTACTCTTGGGTGTTTGAGCACCCTAGACGGTTGAGGTCACCTCAGAGCCATAGTCCATTGTGGTGAAGCTTCATGGTGTCGCTGGGAGCCTCCAATTAAGTTGTGGAGATTGCTCCAACCTTGTTTGTAAAGGTTCGGTCGCCGCCTTCAAGGGCACCAATAGTGGAATCACGACATCTTGCATTGTGCGAGGGCGTGAGGAGAATACGGTGGCCCTAGTGGCTTCTTGGGGAGCATTGTGCCTCCATACCGCTCCAACGGAGACGTACTTCCCCTCAAAAGGAAGGAACTTCGGTAACACATCCTCGTCTTCACCGGCTCCACTCTTGGTTATCTCGAGCCTTTACTTTTGCAAGCTTATTTGTGTTGTATCCCTTGCGTTCTTGTGTGCTTGTTGTTGTTGCATCATATAGGTTGATCACCTAGTTGCATATCTAGACAACCTACTTTGATGCAAAGTTTAATTTGGTAAAGAAAAGCTAAAAATTGTTAGTTGCCTATTCCCCCTCCCCTCCTAGTCAACTATATCGATCCTTTCAATTGGTATCAGAGCCTCATCTCTTTATTAAGGACTTTGCCGTCCGAAGAGTATGGTTGACACCATAGACGGTGTGGAGGAGCACTCCGCTGTGAATCCGAGCTCGTCTACGGCTGATGGGGGAACCGCGGTTTCTCGTGAGGAATTCAATGTGGCTTTGGACACATTGAAAACCTCCATGACAACCGAGGTTGAAAGCATGTTTAATAAATTCTTAGAAGGACTTAAACTATCTACCTCGCCGTTGAAAGTGGGTGATCCCACTAACAAGGTGATGGATGCTAACTCCGACAAGGGGGAAGCTACTAGTGAAAAGGGTCCTTCTACTAGTGGTAGAAATGGCACCAACATCTTTGCCAATGTGGAACCTCCAATTTACGGAGGACCGATTCCCTCTACTCATTTAAATCATGCCGGCCCTCCTCCTAAGATTGTGAAAAATGAGGACTTTGATTCTTGGGTTTATTGGTTCGAGCGTCATTTAAATCATGTGAATACTAATCTTTGGAGAATCATTAAAGAAGGTTTCCATCCACATGACCGAAGCAACTTCACCCCGAGAAAAGCCGTGGATAATCAATTCAATGAGAATGCTCTCTTCATCATTCAAGATGCAGTTCCACCCGAAGATCTCCCTCATCTTTGACCCTTTGCCATGGCCAAAGATGCATGGCATTGTGTTGTTTCCCTCTATAAGGGAAGCGCAAGCATTCAACTTTCCAGCTATGAAGTGGTGCAAGATGAAGTCGATGAGTTTGCAATGAAAGAAGATGAAGAACCTCGTGAGCTCTTTCGGAGAGTAACCAAACTCGCGGTCTCACTCCGAGATCATGGGAGCAAGGACACGGATGACAATTGGATCAAGCGCAAGTTCCTCAAAGCAATGCTGCCTTACCACAAGGCCATGTCCTCCGTCTTCCGTCAAAGACCGGACTTCCACTCCTTAACCTCAAATGAAGTGTTGGATGAGTTTGTGGCAATGAGGATCTTGGACAAAACTGCCGACAATGCGGTGTTGCGTTCTCAAAGAGCAAAGAAGCCCAACCTTGCCTTGAAGGCCAAGGTTATTGTGGAAGAAGAGGAAGAAGAGGAAGATGAGGAGAGCAACCCTGAAGATACAAAATATGATTATCATGAGCACATGGCTCTTGCTTCAAGGCAATTTTGGAGCAAGAAGAACACAAGGCCCAACTTCAACAAGAACAACTCAAGTGGATTCAAGGGCAAGCAACATGTGAGAACATGTTACAATTGTGGTAATGTGAGCCACTTTGTTGTGGGTTGCCCTTACGAGAAGCGGGAAGACAATGGTGGCAAGCTCATCCGAAAAGACAAAGCCAAGTCCTTCCCAAACAAGAACAACTTCACCAAAAAGACTCCTACTCGAGGGTTGGTGGTTCAAGAAGAGTGCCATGAGGATGACGATGATGATGAAGATAGTGAAGCCATGGCCATGTCCTCTGTTGCCATTGCCACAACTCCACGGGTGTCCCTCTTCGACTCGCCCAATGAGAACATCACCTCCAAGTGTCTCATGGCTAAAGCCACCAACAAGGTAACCCCTGAAAGATCGTGGATGTCGCCTAGAGGAGGGGGGGGGTGAATACGCGCTTTAAAATAATTACGGTTTAGGCTTGAACAAATGCGGAATAAACCTAGCGGTTAATTTGTCAAGCACAAAACTTACAACAACTAGGCTCACCTATGTGCACCAACAACTTATGCGAAGCAAGATAAGTAACTATGTGATAGCAAGATATATGACAAAGAACAATATGGCTATCACAAAGTAAAGTGCATAAGTAAAGGGCTCGGGTAAGAGATAACCGAGGCACACGGAGACGATGATGTATCCCGAAGTTCACACCCTTGCAGATGCTAATCTCCGTTTGGAGCGGTGTGGAGGCACAATGCTCCACAAGAAGCCACTAGGGCCACCGTAATCTCCGCACGCCCTCGCACAATGCAAGATGCCGTGATTCCACTAAGGGACCCTTGAGGGCGGTCACCGAACCCGTACAAATGGCAACCCTTGGGGGCGGTCACCGAACCCGTACACTTTGGCAACCCTTGGGGGCGGTCACCGGTATCCGTCAAATTGCTCGGCGCGATCTCCACAACCTAATTGGAGACCCCGACACTTGCCCGGAACTTTACACCACAATGATTGAGCTTCGAACAACACTAACCGTCTAGGGCGCCAAGGCACCCAAGAGGAACAAGCTCTAGGGTGTCCAAACACCCAAGAGTAACAAGCTCAAGGGTACCAAGCACCCAAGAGTAATAAGCTTATCAACTTATAACTTCCACGTATCACGTGGAGAACTCAAACCGATGCACCAAATGCAATGGCAAGGGCACACGGAGTGCCCAAGTCCTTCTCTCCCAAATCCCACCAAAGCAACTAATGCTAGGGAGGAAAATGAGAGGAAGAACGAAAGAAGAACACGAAGAACTCCAAGATCTAGATCCAAGGGGTTCCCCTCACTTAGAGGAGAAAGTGATTGGTGGAAACGTGGATCTAGATCCCCTCTCTCTTTTCCCTCAAGAACTAGCAAGAATCATTGGAGGGATTGAGAGTTAGCAAGCTCGAAGAAGGTCAACAATGGGGCAAGAACACAAGCTTAAGAGATAAGGTTCATTGGGGAAGAAGACCCCCTTTTATAGGTGGGAAAAAATCCAACCGTTATCCCCACAGCCCGCACAGAGCGGTACTACCGCTCCAAGGAGCGGTACTACTGCTCGTCCTCACGGTACTACCGCTAGGGATCGCGGTATGACTGCTTGCGAGCGGTACTAAAAAAATACATCCGTGCCTACCACCGCATGACTTGGGACGAGTTTTTGGTCCGGAGCGGTACTACCGCTGTAGGAGCCGCGGTAGTACCGCTCTGGAGCGGTAGTAAAAAATTACATCCGCTCCAATTCGCGGTTGTACCGCTCCAGCCTTTTTAGAACACCAAAACTGCCACAACTTCTGCAAACGGACTCCGAATTCAACGAAACCAAGTTTATTGGAAAGCTAGCGACAAGGCCTAACACAATCTTGCAAGAAATATCAATAAGAAGCAAAATATAAAAGTCCCATTAGAAAAAGGTGAGAACCCTTCCTCGGATAAGACCGGTAAAACCTCCAACACCGAAAACGTCATAGAAGACGCATGCGAACTCCATTTTCGATGAACTCAAGCTTGTCATGAACATGACCATAAGCTCTAAGACTCACAAAGAGAACCAAACAAGAACCAAGAAACATGATGCAAGGATGCAATGGTTTGAGATCTCTACTAACGATACGATCAAGCTACCAACTTGAGAGCCCCCCTTGACAGTACGACAAACGATCCTATAACCCGGTCTCCCAACTACCACCACGAGACCGGTAAAATAGAAAACCTATCAAGGGCAAACCTTTGCCTTGCACATGGTCCACTTGAGCTATATGATGATGATCTTGACTCCCTCAAGTTGGACCACCTTTCTTGATTGCGTTGGCTTGATGAGGACAAGATGATTGCTCCCCCATAGTACACTATGGGTGAGCCACTCTTTAGCACATATTCACAAGTCCATTGACACCACAATGGATGGCAAGATTCAAGCACTTGATCTGTTCGTGATGCTCCACTTGAACTTGCACATGGCAATCTTGATGACGATCACCACTTGATGTCATCCTTTCCATGGGTTGTATGATATCTTCCTCTTTACGCAAGCCCATGGACACGTACCTAACCCCACATAGAACTCTCACATAGACCATGGGTTAGTACACAAAGTGCAATGGACAATGCTTACCATACCATGGGATCACTTGATCCCTCTCGGTACATCTTCTATGCTTTGTGAGTTTATCAACTTGATTCACTCTTGACTTAGTCTTGATCAACCTTGAATCTTTCCAACTCTCTTCATTTGGATGATGTCTTGAAGGTAAACATGAATGAGCACACAATCTTCTTCTTCAAGACATGCTTGCAATAAACTCAACCCTCACATGACCAATCTTTGGATAATTCCTTAATAGCATCTTGGTCAACTCATAAAGTCCTTGAAACCAACACATGGACTTCAAGAGAAGCCTATGGACAAATCCTTCAAATATAACTCAAGACAACCATTAGTCCATAGAGATTGTCATCAATTACCAAAACCAAACATGGGGGCACCACATGTTCTTTCAATCTCCCCCATTTTGGTAATTGAGGACAATCACTTTCAAGAGAGTTTATATAAGGAATTATGCATCACCATGCAATGCAACAACCAATAGTGCATGCGAATGAGATGCAAATGCTAAGGAACAAAACCAAAGCAAGAGGAGATAACTCTCTAAACTTCTCCATAAAACTCTCTGAAACTTCTCCCCCATTGGCATCGATTGCCAAAATGGGCAAAAATCTAAGAAGGACAATATAAATTGTGGTCCTCCATAAAATGTGTATTTCTCAACAAGAGAGTGGAATGCAATACACATACCCAAAGGTAAATACTTGTAGGAACACAAACTATATTGAGGCACAAAGATTGCTAAAGAATGATATGCCACAAAGACATAACAAAGAGATACACAAGCAATGAAGCAGTCAAAATATACCAATTGAAGCAAGCAATCAAAGGATATCAACTGAACCAACTAGACCAAGGATCCTATGAGCCACAAGAATAAATGATATTATGATATGAGCAGAGGAGTGTTCTAAAGAAACTAGAGAAGCTCCCCATGATTTGTACACAAATAAGAATATTTGTATTGGATACAAAGTGCACAAAATAGGATCATAGCTCCCCCAAAATAATAGAAACTCACATCCAGTGCAAGTGAGCATATAGGAAACAAAGCCTAGCACTTGCAACAAGCACATGGTTGAGCAACATGTAAAAGAGGCAACTTAAGAATAGGCTCAACAAAAATGATGTGTGTGAGTCATGGTGAAGCACTTGAGAAGACTAAAATTAGGATGAGCATTAAGCATCAACATAGTCTTGAAAGAATGAGGCACACGGTGCAAGGCCTATCATTCCTGCACACAACTGGCAAATGGGTTCACAAGCTTACTAATAAGCAAATAGAGAACCTATGCTTGTGAAAACCCGTGGTGAAGATAGACGATGAGAGGCTCATCAAGACGAGGGATACCAATTAAGATGGCAAGCCTCGTAAAGATAAGCAAGAGGAAAATAATCTTCACCACACAAGAGTGCATCAAGATGCAACGATAGAGGACACACACTCAAGGCAAAAGCTTTCACGGAGCCACCAAAGAAATAACATAAGAAAGACAAGGTGGACGTGAAAGAAAGGATATCAACTAGAGATGTAATTTCTCTCAAGTGTATAAGGTTCTAGGTAGACGAAATCAAGATGATATATATATCTACAAAGAAGGATGTACACCCGAAATAGTTACAACAGGAAGGAAAAAGATATCCACAAGGAAGTCATAAATATACCAATAAGATATTTGCTTGAAAGCATAGCACTTGGCTAGATATGGTCTTATTGTATATAAATGAAGTCCAATCACACATCCATCAAAGACATCACAACTAGCAACAAGAGATTATCGTTGGGATGCTTTGAGAAAGGAAACAAGTATCACAAGATATGAAATGAATATCATGCCAAGATGCAACCTACACAAGCTTGAATGCAAGAGAGGAAAGAATGAATAGATACTTGTTACCGAGATATCATTGGAAGGATGTAGTAGATACCAATTGAAGGTAGATAGTAGTTCATTGATCATCCTAGCTTGACTCCAATATGAAAATGAATTTCATGCACATCTCATCCAAATTGAGACTAGGTGGAGTTTCCCCTATATATTGAGTAAAATAAAGAAAGCATGCCAAATAACATACATGAAGTAAACATGCATGCTCAAAACTTTCAAGAACCGAAACCAAAAGAAAACAAAATGCCAAGTGAAAAAGGATACCAAATAGATAAATCATCACTTGGAAGATATCATTAAAGATACATCAAGGAATGAGATATCCATTGATACACACTAAAATAAAGATGTCAAACTCCCAAAGAGAGGATGGTTCCAAACAAACCAAGCTCTCAACAAAGTTTCATGATGGCACAAAGTACCAAAAAGAAATGGCTTGCCTTCCCCCAAAACACACTTGATAAGGATCACAAGAAGAGTGTTCTAAAGAAAATAGGATAGCTCCCCATGAGTTGTGCATTATATAGGATTTGCATTTGAATACAAAATGCACAAGGTGGGATCACCACTTTCACTGTATCTAGAAAACACTAGACAAGAATAAGAAATAAACAAGATCCACAAGTGGTAGGGAAGACAGCGGGACTTGACACAAACCTTGGCAAGAGAAAAGGCAAATAAAAACAAAAGCCAATGTAAAGATGATCAATAGATTCTACCACACATAAGTGAATACCAATTGTCAAAAGAAAAGAAGTATTTGGAAATAATTCCCGGTGGTTCATAACAAGGATATCCAACATTATCTTCACAACAAACACAAGCAAGCTGCAACTTGTAGAGCTAACATGTCACCTAGGAACAAGATAATTTACAATATCAATTCTAGGTGACAATATCTCAAATGTACACATTTTCTAGGCTTCTAGTATGCACATAGCATATTACTCCCCCATAAATGTGATACCAATAAAAACTTAACAAGAGGCAACAAGAGGATCCAACAAGAGATGATTAATGGACTATTTAGAATTTGAATTTCTCATGAGAAGACATACCACATAGTGACTAGATACTCTTGTAATATCAATACTAGATGGTAATCCTCATGTACACACATTTATAAGATTGTGAGGTGCACAAAGCACATCACTGCCCCATAATGGGATATTCCATTAATCTCTCACAAGAGCCAACTAAGAAATAAAAAAGATGCACAAAGGCTCAACGCACGACACACACGTACATGATGTGCAAACCAACATACAACCACTTGATTACTCAAGTCAAGAAAATTGGAAACACATCATATACAAACACAAGCAAGGTACAAAACCACAACATGCTTAGGGGCAAGTAAGTATCAATGTAAACAAATTTAAGTACGAGTTACCGCAAGGAGGAACATTGGATATAACATAGAAACTTGATAACCCAATTGACTTGGCTTGAGATAATAAGAATGATGAAGTCCCCTTAATTCTTCATAATGTAGCCAAGTCTCCAATGCCCTCCAATCAACACCTATTGATCAAGTTTGAGCTTGTTGGTCCCCAACCAAGTTGGGTCCTAAGAGGTTAGTCACAGTAGTCTTGGCAACCCAAATGGTTCTTTTCTTGACACCACTTTGAGTACCAACAAACATGGCAAACACATTGCCAACCTTATCCTTCACAAGAGAATAGATATTATCAATAATAATTGGGTTGGATAAGTTACCACTAGTGCATGAAGAAGTGACGTGAACTTTCTCATGACATAAGTAGCACCGTCTACTCTTCACTTTCTTCTCACTTGATTTCTCAACTTGAGAAGCATTAGCTTGAGTATTCTTGGGAAGAGGCATTTTTCAACTTGTGGTGGAGCATGAGATTGAACTTGTGGCCGCTTCCCTTGTTGCTTGTCACTAATGGCCTTCTTCTTCAATGGGCAAGATCTCACATGATGCCCTTTAATTTTGCACTTGAAGCAAACAATCTTGGCCGAATTCTTGACTTGTTCTTGGCCCTTCTTCTTGTTCAACTTGGACTTCTTCTTCTTGTTGGAGTTGAATCCAAGTCCACCTTTGTCATTGGGGGATTTTTGCACACTCAAGATATTGTTGAGTGTGGATTTCCCTTCATGACTCTTTTCCAAGTCTTTCTTCAAAGAAGTGACTTGGGCCTTGAGCTCTTTGATTTCCTCTACATGGTTAGTCTCAACACAAGTACTAGAGGAAGTATAAGCTTCATCATTAGAGCAACAAGGCAAGGAAAGCAATTCATCACAAGATGTACCAATGTTGTGAGTAGATGAATTGAAAGGACTAGCACATGGCAATATACTATTTTGACTAGAAGTAGTGCTAGTATCCACATGAGGCTCACTAGATGTTACCTTAGCAATCATGGCCTCATGAGCTATCTTTAGCACATTATGGGATACTAGAAGATCATCATGAGAGCTTGAGAGCTTTTCATGACTTTCTTCCAATTTCCCATAATTGCTAGATAGCACCTCAAGTTGAGCCCGTAGCTCAACATTATCCTTCAAAATGGATGCTTCACAAGTAATTGAGTTAGTAGCACAAGCATCATCATTTACAACAATAGGAGAGGACAACTTGGAAAGCTCTTTTAAATAAGAAGCTTCAAGTTGGGCATGAGACTCGGTGAGTTTGATGAGCTCACCCTTGATGACCCTTGAGCCATTTTCGAGGTGCTCAAAATCCTCAAGGAGTCTAGCATGAGAAACTTCAAGCTTAGCATTTTTAGTTTTGAAATCATTGGCCACCTCAAGAGCTCTATCATAAGATTCCCTCACTCTAGATAATTCTAGAGCAAAAGTCTCCTCAAGAGATTCAGAGGTGGTTTGTTCATGTTCAAGAGCTTGAGATAGCTCCGCGATCTCATTTGCATAATCACGCTCATGAGCTTCCATTTTTTCAATGGTGACCTCATGCTCCTCTAGATGAGATTCCAACTCCTCAATGTATTTCTTGCCATAAATGGCAATGGAAATTATTCCATGAAGTTGGAACGAGCAATTTTATTTTTATGAAGAGCTTTAAAAATCATTTCCCACTTAGTTTTTAAGGAGGCAACATTATCATTCTCTTCATCATTATCCTCATCATCATTAGCATCAACATCATCATCAAGAGACATATTGGGGTACAAAGTAGGAGATACCTTTGACGCCTTAGCCATAAGGCAAAAAGCAAAATATGATGATGTAGGATCCCTTAAGGCACCATTAAACACCACATCTTGTTTCGTGGAGTGTTTGGTTTCCTCTACATTGTTAGCACACCAATTCGAGGAAATAGATGCATTTTTATCATGGCAACAAGACATAGCAAGCATATCATCATGAGATTTAGTCAAGCAATTTCTACATGATATGCAAGGACTATCAACACAAGCATGTGAAACATTTGGAGTGCTTGAAGTGTTAAAGCCCAAAGAAGGAGCATTGTAATAAGATAGAGATGAAGAGTCACCAACGATTAGCACACTATCATCATTGCAATAACCAACACTACTCACCATAGCATTACCTTGTGGCAATCCACATGTAGGTGAAGTAGAAGAAGTTGAGAAGGCAACATGGCCGGAGGTGGAGGGAGAAAAATTATCCCCACAAAACTTGGACACACCATATTTATCTTGAAGCTTCGCCCACAACTCATGAGCATCCCGGAACGGCATGAGTTGAAATATAACTACATTGCTCAAAGCATCGAAAAGCACATTACAAGCTTGAGCATTGAGATAAGAGTTTTTCTCATCCTCTAAAGATAATCTTTGGGGATCCTTTGGAGGAGAAAAACCCTTATCTACAATTTGCTCTAAATTTGGGTCCATGACCCTAAAGAGATTAGGCATGCGAATAACCCAAACATCATAATTTGTGCCATCTAAACTAAGAGTGTCAGAGAATCCTAATCCTCTAGTCGACATCTTTACTCTCTAGGCGGTTAAGCCCTAAAAAGAGAGACGAGGCTCTGATACCAATTGAAAGATTGTGGATGTCACCTAGAGGGGGGGTGAATAGGCGCTTTAAAATAATTACGGTTTAGGCTTGAACAAATGCGGAATAAACCTAGCGGTTAATTTGTCAAGCACAAAACCTACAACAACTAGGCTCACCTATGTGCACCAACAACTTATGCTAAGCAAGATAAGTAACTATGTGATAGCAAGATATATGACAAAGAACAATATGGCTATCACAAAGTAAAGTGCATAAGTAAAGGGCTCGGGTAAGAGATAACCGAGGCACGCAGAGACGATGATGTATCCCGAAGTTCACACCCTTGCGGATGCTAATCTCCGTTTGGAGCGGTGTGGAGGCACAATGCTCCCCAAGAAGCCACCAGGGTCACCGTAATCTCCTCATGCCCTCGCACAATGCAAGGTGCCGTGATTCCACTAAGGGACCCTTGAGGGCGGTCACCGAACCCGTACAAATGGCAACCCTTGGGGGTGGTCACCGAACCCGTACACTTTGGCAACCCTTGGGGGCGGTCACCGGTACCCGTCAAATTGCTCGGGGCAATCTCCACAACCTAATTCGAGACCCCGACGCTTGCCCGGAGCTTTACACCACAATGATTGAGCTCCGAACAACACCAACCGTCTAGGGCGCCAAGGCTCCCAAGAGGAACGAGCTCTAGGGTGTCCAAACACCCAAGAGTAACAAGCTCAAGGGTACCAAGCACCCAAGAGTAATAAGCTTATCAACTTGCAACTTCCACGTATCACGTGGAGAACTCAAACTGATGCACCAAATGCAATGGCAAGGGCACACGGAGTGCCCAAGTCCTTCTCTCCCAAATCCCATCAAAGCAACTAATGCTAGGGAGGAAAATGAGAGGAAGAACGAAAGAAGAACACGAAGAAATCCAAGATCTAGATCCAAGGGGTTCCCCTCACTTAGAGGAGAAAGTGATTGGTGGAAACGTGGATCTAGATCTCCTCTCTCTTTTCCCTCAAGAACTAGCAAGAATCATTGGAGGGATTGAGAGTTAGCAAGCTCGAAGAAGGTCAACAATGGGGGAAGAACACGAGCCTAAGAGATAAGGTTCGTTGGGGAAGAAGACCCCCTTTTATAGGTGGGAAAAAATCCAACCGTTATCCCCACAGCCCGCACAGAGCGGTACTACCACTCCAAGGAGCGGTACTACCGCTCGTCCTCACGGTACTATCGCTAGGGATCGCGGTACTACCGCAAAGGGTAGCGGTACTACTGCTTGCGAGCGGTACTAAAAAATACATCCATGCCTACCAACGCATGACTTGGGACGAGTTTTTGGTCCGGAGCGGTACTACCGCTGTAGGAGCCGCGGTAGTACCGCTCTGGAGCAGTAGTAAAAAATTACATCCGCTCCAATTCGCGGTAGTACCGCTGCAGCCTTTTCAGAACACCAAAACTGCCACAACTTCTGCAAACGGACTCCGAATTCAATGAAACCCAGTTTGTTGGAAAGCTAGAGACAAGGCCTAACAGAATCTTGAAAGAAATATCAATAAGAAGAAAAATATAAAAGGCCCATAAGAAAAAGTGAGAACCCTTCCTCGGATAAGACCGGTAAAACCTCCAACATCGAAAACATAATAGAAGACGCATGCGAACTCCATTTTGATGAACTCAAGCTTGTCATCAACATGACCATAAGCTCTAAGACTCACAAAGATAACCAAACAAGAACCAAGAAACATGATGCAAGGATGCAATGGTTTGAGCTCTCTACTAACGATACGATCAAGCTACCAACTTGAGAGCCCCCCTTGACAGTACGGCAAACGATTCTATAACCCGGTCTCCCAACTACCACCACAAGACCGATGAAATAGAAAACCTATCAAGGGCAAACCTTTGCCTTGCACATGGTCCACTTGAGCTAGATGATGATGATCTTGACTCCCTCAAGTTGGACCACCTTTCTTGATTGCGTTGGCTCAATGAGGACAAGATGATTGCTCCCTCATAGTCCACTATGGGTGAGCCACTCTTTAGCACATCTTCACAAGTCCATTGACACCACAATGGATGGCAAGATTCAAGCACTTGATATCTTCGTGATGCTCCACTTGAACTTGCACATGGTAATCTTGATGACGATCACCACTTGATGTCATCCTTTCCATGGGTTGTATGATATCTTCCTCTTGACGCAAGCCCATGGACACGTACCTAACCCCACATAGAACTCTCACATAGACCATGGGTTAGTACACAAAGTGCAATGGACAATGCTTACCATACCATGGGATCACTTGATCCCTCTCGGTACATCTTCTACGCTTTGTGAGTTGATCAACTTGATTCACTCTTGACTTAGTCTTGATCAACCTTGAATCTTTCCAACTCTCTTCATTTGGATGATGTCTTGAAGGTAAACATGAATGATCACACAATCTTCTTCTTCAAGACATGCTTGCAATAAGCTCAACCCTCACATGACCAATCTTTGGATAATTCCTTAATAGCACCTTGGTCACCTCATAAACTCCTTGAAACCAACACATGGACTTCAAGAGAAGCCTATGGACAAATCCTTTAAATATAACTAAATACAACCATTAGTCCATAGAGATTCTCATTAATTACCAAAACCAAACATGGGGGCACCGCGTGTTCTTTCAACCCCCAACATCAAAACCACCATCATTACTAATCCCTCCTTGACGGATGACATTGATGAAAGTGAGGGGTCTAATGAGGAAGTAAATGAATTTGAGTCTTTTATGAGTAAGCTCAAGGGAAAATCCAAGAAGCACTTCGTTGCTCTCTTGGAACAACTTGGTGAAGCAAATGACATGATCGAGGCTCATGAAGAAACCATCTCTAAGATGGAAGGTCATAGTCGTGACTATGCCGTTATATATCGGATCTCTCTAATGCTCTTGAGGAAGAGCGTGGGCATCATTTGGCTCTGGAGGAGTCACACAACGATGACCATGCTAACTTAAAGAAATATCTTGATGATGCTCTTGGTGTATCTCATGTGCTAACTTCCGAGAAGGCTAAATTTGGCGTTGACCATGCTAGACTCAAGGAGGAGTTTGATATACTCGACAAGGCACACAAGGTCTTGAAGGGTGCTCATGCTAGCCTCAAGGAGTCTCATGATCAACTCCAAGTGCAGCTAACCAAAGAAAAAGCCACTGTCGGTGTCAAAACCGGCAGATCTCGGGTAGGGGGTCCCAAGCAGTGCGTCTTAGGATCAATGGTAACAGGAGGCAAGGGACACAATGTTTACCCAGGTTCGGGCCCTCTCGATGGAGGTAAAACCCTACTCCCGCTTGATTAATATTGATGATATGGGTAGTACAAGAGTTGATCTACCACGAGATCAGAGAGGCTAAACCCTAGAATCTAGCCTATGGTATGATTGTTGTTGTATATGTCTATCGACTAGCCTGGCCCCGGTTTATATAATGCACCAGAGGCCTAGGATAACAAGAGTCCTAGCCGAATACGCCGGTGGGGGAGGAGTCCTTGTCTTGATCGCCAAGTCTTGTGGATTCTTCCTTGTATGCAGCAGCTGTCCGGACTGGCCCGTGAGTATACGGCCATGGGGGTCCTCGGCCCGATCTAACAGATCGGGAGATGACGTGGTGAGTACCCCCTAGTCCAGGACACCGTCAGTAGCCCCCTGAACCGGTCTTCAAGTTTAGGGACGCTCCTCGATTCTTCCGAACCATTCTTCATCTTCAGTCGTCGGTCTTGAAAATTGGTTCAACAAATCTTCTCATCTTCGATCTTGAGGATCGCCGAAATGCATTCGACGAGTTTACATGTCGGGTATCCGAGGAGCCCCTTTAAGTTTCCGACCTTTATCAATGCCTTGTTATTTTTATGCCACACCTCGGGTTTGAAGTTGTTCCCGGGCGGCAACGTCCTCTTGCGTCCGAGCTCCAACGCCGGACTGCATTCGAGGTATCTTTTGCAGCCGAGCACCAATGCCGGACTACTTCCCAGCTCTAACGCCGGACTATGTATCCGAGGTGTCGTAGATCACCTTGGTTCAAAGAAGTTTGAAGGAGTTTAGCCAAGCTTAATGCTGGAAATGCCCTCTATGGAGCCAGCCACTAGCGCCCGAGCTTTATGCCGGACTGCTTCCGAGGTGGTGCACCACCCCGAACGTGGGCCGATTTTTGTCAATATTTTTGATTGGTGCAATTTATTCTCTGCCGAGATACATAGCCAGTAGCCCTCAAGGTGGGTATCGGTCTAAAACCCGAGATGCACATGAAGGATGACATAAGACCGCTGATCCCGGTAGCCGCTAAGACTCAGGTTGATTTGCAAAATCGGTCTGAGGATCAAGTCCTAGCTGGCAGAATACTTCGGGACACAAAAAGCGGCATGCTCAGTCCTCAGACTCAGGTTGGGTGCGGCCGATCAACCTGAGGATCAAAATCTCCTCGGAAACTGTATTGCACTTAAAATTTTCTGCATAGAACAGGCAATGCAGTAGCCCTCGAGACACTGGTCGGGTGGTAACACCAGATCAGGGGATCGATGTGCCCCTTTAACATTTGTAAATAATAAGCCCGAAGCCTAGTAGCCCCCGAGCCTTAATGCGGGCACGGGAGGCCGAATTAAGGATCGATATCCATAGTAAAATCACAAATTATGTGTAATGACTCTATGTATCCAAGTACTTTACGTCATTAATGCTCGGATCCGCATTATACAAAACTTTGTTGACCGACCATCGGCTTCCACCTCCTCGGCCAATAGCCGAGGAGTGTTTGTCCTACTTTGTAAAGCCTTTATGAGGGCAAAGATTTACAACAAACAAGGCAATCTGGCCATACGGTTTTATAGACAAAGGTACACAGAGAGACATGTTATATTACTGTTTAATAGAAGAAATGTCTTCCAAAGAAAATAGTCCCGCTATCGGTTCCTTTCTTTGGGTTGTCATGCTAAGCATGATCATGCAACCTCAGCTCCAATGTAAGAGAAAAATATCGAGGATTTAGTTTGGGAGGCCAGTTAATAGCCCCCGGTAGTGTTCGGCGACAGTCGAGGTCAAGTCGTAAACACTTCGGCCATTGTTATGAATGGCCCGTCGTTTAACACCGTCATCGGATCGCCGACCAGTTTACGCTTATTGTGACAGTCAGTTTACGGCTTTCTCCACTGAGGTGCTTAACCATTTGAGTTGGAAGCACAATCGCAGTGGTTCTCCCTTTGCACACCTAGCCGAACAAAGCGGAACATAGGAGGCAAGCGCAGGAGCCGGGCAACCCAACTATTGACCGAAGACACAATTCGAAACCGATGCATATATAGCAATATCCGAGAATGTTTTCTCTAAAGGTGTCCGGCGTTGCACTGCGAGACTTGTGCTGAAAATAGATAAATAGTTTAAAAGTGTCATGGGCTCGAAAAGCCAAAAAACTTATTCAAAAGGTTAATGTCCGAACTAGATCAAGTGTTCGGTGCCAATCCGAAAATTGGACTTTAGAAAAAAAAGGTGCTTCTGCCGTGCTTTAACATGACACATCCTATCTCAAAACTTCAAGCGGGCCAGCCTACGGCTTCAACCTCCTATCCCGAAGGCGGAGTACTTCTTACTAGGCCAGTTTAGCAAACTAAACTCTAGCGTCTTTGAGACAGAAATTAGGCTTCCCAGCTAGTGACCACACACTTGTGTCGAAAAAGGAGTGATAAATAATAATAAAAACTTTGCTACGACTAAGAAGAAAAACACTTATCATAAAACGCCTCATATAAATTTAAGAGCCCCCAAGTGACATGGGTAAAAGAATGATTGCATGTACCGAAGTACTTATATCATATCTATGTTCAACCGAACTTTAAACGCATCTTAACCGACCATCGGCTTCTCCCTCTTCGGTCAAGGACCAAAAAGTGTTATGTACTCCATCTATGGAGAATATCGACGGTGTTTCCAATAACCAGGCAATCAGGCCATAAGGCTGTAACAGACAAAGCGCGCTCAGGGAACTTATGCTATATTACTGCAAAGTGTAAGAAGCATCTTCGAAGAAAATAGTACCCCCACCGACACCTTTCTTCGGTGCTCATTGTTATTATGAGACTTGTGCAACAGATTTTTTGTACTCATGAGTTCCACTGTGTGCCGACCATGATTGAAAACAATAAGAGCGCTAGCTTTCGGCTTCACCCAGTCTGAGGTCCGGCTCGGTTGACCCGATCATGACAATTGCAGAGGTGCTCCCTTTACTCCCTAGCCGAACAATCGGGAACGTAGGGGTAAGCACAGGAGCCAGGCAACCCAGCTTGCAAATCGCTTAAGTCAATATGGTGCATATTGTGGCGTAATACACGAACAAGGAACAAAGCCGTACAAGTATAATCATATGCAAGAGGAAAAAGCTTCATGAAGGAAGCCCCCAAGTAAACGGGGTATTTGAGTTTGCGCGTCACAAACAAAGTTTGGACAAGGAAATTTTTACAAGCAACTTTTTTCCAAAAAAGTATAATGCTTGGCTGAGCCGAACACAAGTTAAAAATTTAAAACTTTGAGCATGAAGACAACTTAGCTGGTTAATGTGTTCGGTATTGATGACGCGGTCCGAGCTTGATGCGGGACAAGGTTCCATCCCCGAGCCGGTCCCGAGGTGGCGGAGCAAAGAGCTCGGCACTCCGAAGTGGTGACATAGCACGGTCAATGCAGGACGGCAGGGTGATGCCGAAGTCCCCGGCATGGGGTAATGAAGTGTTGACAAAGCCCCCCGTCCAGCCGAGGTGACGCCAAAGGATATAGTCCGGCTGGATCATTTTCCTGTGCACAAAAAATAGTGCAAACCGGAGATAATAGTAATAATAATAATAAAAAACTTCGTTGCATAACAAATAATTTATGCAAAGTGAGTAATAAAAGAAATATGGCCTGGCGCCGAAGTCAATGTCGATGCAGGGCGGCGGTGTGATGCGGTAAAGGCATGGCAAGGCCTGAATTCACAGGTCGGTTCGAGTTCCCGATGCGGCGTTCGCCGGACTATGTACGGAAACTGACCGAACCACCATGCGACCGTCGTTAATGCGGCCACCATTTGATAGACCTGCGTACATATGACGGACAAACCAGAGTAATAATTCATTGAGAAAAATGAACCCTAACAAGCAAAAAATACTAGGATTAATAGCACCTGTCTTATTTGTTGTAGCAATCCGAAGAAAGGTGATTCCCAAAATTGGGACTCGATCCGCACACCTATCTTCTGATGGGCGATAAAGCAACGGCATGGCGATGCTGGCAAAGGTTGGCTCGCCAAGGCAAAGCCCTCGGTCCAGCTAACGTGACGGAGCTGGTCGGCCAGCAACGCCGAAGTCTCCGGAGTAGGTTGATGAAGAGATGATGAAGCCCCCGATCCAGCGATGCAGGTCGTGACGTGGTCGATGCCGGCTTGATGAAGTGACCGTGTGGCGATGCAGGTGTGCCCGCTCCATGTAATCCGTGGGGCGGCGATGTTGGTGACGATTTATCCTTCGCGATGCCGAACTATTGTTCGGCTGGCCGAGATGATGATCCGAAGAAATTGAGCTCGGCTCAACAAAGCGATGACGTGTCTAACGCAGGTCGGCCGCCATGGAGTGATGTTGTCGGTCTAGTTTGACACGGGCGCGACGGTGATGTTCGTATTGCAAGAATACTTTTAATACTACTAGGATGTGTTCGAGAATAAAACACAACACCCCATACGAAAACTTCCTTCAAAAAGGATGTCCGAGATCCCGTTCATAAAGAAGATGAATTCGGGTCGAATTCGTTCTCGCGCAGAAAACAGATCCAAAAAGTGACCCACTAATCGGAAGTTTCCCGGAGTTTGGACGGTCGGATCGAGCTGAATTATTGGCAGGTGGTAGATATGGGAATTCCGCAGAAAATCAACGGTTGGATTCTCCAAAGGACATCCGAGCTAGATGCTGGATACCACACCCTAAACTCGTCCGGATTCTCGTCCAGATTCAACAGGGGTCCGGTATATCGGAGATTGCCAGAGATTCCTCCATCGGAACTCGACGAATTTTTTGCAGCGTTGTTGTAGACTTAATTCCGCATAATTCCATCTAAGTAATCGTTTAAGCGACACTCGAGGAGGCGGTGGCGGCAGATACAAGTTTGCTGTCCAGAAAAACAGCACGGTCGCCTGAGGGCAATGTTGACGTTGAGCCCCGAGCTCCATGGATGACTCCTCCATGATCTTGATAGAGATCGGAGTTGGTGTTGATGGAGGTAGAACCCTACTCCTGCTTGATTAATATTGATCATATGGGTAGTACAAGAGTTGATTTACCACGAGATCAGAGAGGCTAAACCCTAGAATCTAGCCTATGGTATGATTGTTGTTGTATATGTCTATCGACTAGCCTGGCCCCAGTTTATATAATGCACCAGAGGCCTAGGATAACAAGAGTCCTAGCCGAATACGCCGGTGGGGGAGGAGTCCTTGTCTTGATCGCCAAGTCTTGTGGATTCTTCCTTGTATGCAGCAGCTGTCCGGACTGGCTCATGAGTATACGGCCATGGGGGTCCTCGGCCCAATCTAACAGATCCATAGATGACGGATGAGTACCCCCTAGTCTAGGACACCGTCAGCCACCTTTCCTCATATGGTATTAATTGATAATGCAAATGCCACTAACCCGTGTTGTGAGCATGTGCATCTTGTGGAGGAGAATGCCAAGTTGAAGGAGCAACTTGAGAAAGGCCTTTTGACGTGCATACAAGGTGAGAAGAACCTCAATGACCTTTTGAGCAATCAGAAGGAAGTTGTGGCCAAGGAGGGAGTTGGGTTCGCACCCATAAGAAGAAGAACGACAAGGCCAAACGACCTCCTCCTCTCAAGCAAACTTTTGTGAAGGAGGGAGAGGGTGATCCTAAGAGAAGAAGAACAATGTGAAGGGTGGTGATGTCAAAAAGGGCAATGCCACCCCTTCCAACAAAGCCGGCGACTTTAACCCTTCTTAAGTGTTGTGCCGTGCTAGTGATAGGCATGTTTATGCTAAATTTGTTGGTTCTCCTTATGAGTACATTGAATGGTCTATTTGGGTTCCTAAGACCCTTGTTACTAACATCAAAGGACCCATTACAAAAGGGTACCTAAAACCAAGCATTGATCTCTTTTAGGTGTTTGCTTCTGGTGGGGGATCATGGTTGCTCGATAGTGGAGCAACAAATCATATGACCGGAAGCAAGGACTTGGTGGTGGACGTGCACAAGATCCCTTCTATGCCCACCAACGTCGAGTGGGGTGATGCCTCGTCTTCTAAGGTATTGGGTCTTGTCAAGGTTGTCATTTCTCATGATCTAACGATCGAGAAAGTCATACTTGTTGAGTTCCTTGCTTACAATCTACTTTCCGTTCATCAACTTGCACTCATGCGCTTTGCCACTTTCTTTGATATTGATACCGTGGCCCTCTTGTGGAGCAAGACTCTTAAAGTAGACTTTGTTGGGCATGTCGAGAACGGTCTTTATGTGATTAACTTTTCAGAGCGACTCACTAAGACCGCGACATGCCTAATGGCTAAAGTTGATGTGGGATGGCTTTGGCATCGCCGTTAAGCCCACGTCAATATGAGATCTTTGCAAAGTCTTCTCAAGGGGGACCATGTCCGTGGACTAACAAATGTTAGTTTTGCCAAAGATCGTGCTTGCAGTGCTTGTATCAAAGGAAAGCTTCATGAGAAGGCTCACCCTCCCACGACTATCATCTACTCGAAGAGACCCTTGGAGCTCCTTCACATGGATCTCTTTGGGCCTCCATCCTTTGATAGTCTTGGAGGTAGAAAGTATTGCTTGGTGATTGCGGATGATTATTCAAGATACACTTAGGTATACTTCTTCAAGAGGAAGAGTGAGACTCAACAAACCGTCATCGAGTTTGCAAATGAAGCTCAACATCAACATGATGCAAAGATCTTGACAATAAGAAGTGACAACGGCACCGAGTTCAAGAACTACACCTTGGATGAGTTTCTTAGTGATGAGGGGATCAAGCATCAATATTCTGCACCATATACCCCTCAACAAAATGGTGTCGTGGAGAGGAAGAACCAGACGTTGATGGATGTGGCAAGGACCATGATGGCAGAGTTCAAGTCTCCATACAACTTTTGGGCCGAAGCCATCGACACAGCATGTCATGCATCCAATCGGCTCTATCTCCACAAAGGTTTGAACAAGACTCCTTATGAAATACTTACCGGTAACAAGCCCAACCTCAAGTACTTCCGGGTGTTCGGGTGTAAGTGTTTCATTCTCAAGAAAGGTGTTCGTATGTCTAAATTTGAGGCTAGAGCTTATGAGGGCATATTTGTTGGTTATGCTACAAACTCTCATGCTTACCGTGTTCTCAACAAGTCCACCGGACTCATTGAGGAGACGTGTGACCTGGAGTTTGATGAAAATAATGGCTCCCAAGTGGAGCAAAGTGGTACTTGTGATATAGGTGATGAAATTCCTCCCCAAGCCATAAGAAGAATGGGTGTTAGTCATATCCTACCCATTGAGGAACCCCTTGTGGCCGAAGGAGAAGCACAATGCTCCACTCAAGTGGAGCCATCACCAACCCAAGACCCACACGCTTCCGAAGAACAAAGTGAAGGCCCTCAACCTCATGAACAAGATCAAGGGCAAGATCAACCTCAAGATGGTGGCGAACCACCAAATGATGCCCAAGGTCAAGTTCTCCCCTTCGAGCAAGTTCAAGATCAAGAGCAAGCTCAAGATCAAGAACAAGCTCAAGATGGCACTCAAGATGATCAAGTTACTCCTCCTCTTTTCACATCCGAGGAGGAATTAGAGCGTCGTGCCGCGAAGAATGCTTCCAAGCTCACCACCAAGGGTCATCTTATGGAGAATGTGGTTGGAAGCCTAAGAAAGGGGGTAAGAACTCGTAGACAATTACCAAACTATTGTGAACATCATGCATTTGTTTCTTGTGTCGAACCCTAAAAGGTTTATGAGGCGCTCGAGGACCCGGATTGGCTCAATGCCATGCATGAATAAGTCAACAACTTCGAGCATAACCAAGTGTAGAAATTAGTTCCAAGGCCAACTGGGAATCATAATGTCATTGGAACCAAGTGGATATTCAAGAACAAGCAAGATGCTCATAGGATCATTGTTTGCAACAAGGCTCGTTTGGTGGCACAAGGCTACTCCCAAGTCGAGGGTATCGACTACGGTGAAACCTTTGCTCCTGTTGCTCGCCTTGAATCTATTCATTTGTTGATTGTTTATGCTTCTCATCATAATTTCACGTTTGTAGGATCGAAAGTATGTCTAGAGGCGGGGGGGGGGGGTGATTAGACTACTTGACCGAATAAAAATCTAACCCTTTCCCAATTTTAGTTCTTGACAGATTTTAGCAACTTAGCACAATTCAAGCAATCTTAACACAAATCAAGCAAGCATGCAAAGAGTATATGAGCAGTTGAAAGTAAAGCATGCAACTTGCAAGAATGTAAAGGGAAGGGTTTGGAGAGTGCAAACGCAATAGGAGACACAGATGTTTTTGTCGTGGTTCCGATAGGTGGTACTATCATACATCCACGTTGATGGAGACTTCAACCCACGAAGGGTAACGGCTGCGCGAGTCTATGGAGGGCTCCACCCACGAAGGGTCCACGAAGAAGCAACCTTGTCTATCCCACCATGGTCGTCTCCCATGAAGGACTTGCCTCACTAGGGTAGATCTTCATGAAGTAGGCGATCTCCTTGCCCTTACAAACTCCTTGGTTCAACTCCACAATCTTGTCGGAGGCTCCCAAGTGACACCTAGCCAATCTAGGAGACACCACTCTCCAAGAAGTAACAAATGGTCTGTTGATGATGAACTCCTTGCTCTTGTGCTTCAAATGATAGTCTCCCCAACACTCAACTCTCTCTCACAGGATTTGGATTTGGTGGAAAGAAGATTTGAGTGGAAAGCAACTTGGAGAAGGCTAGAGATCAAGATTCATATGGTAGGAATGGAATATCTTGACCTCAACACAAGTGTAGGTGGTTCTCTCTCAGAAAATGTAGGTTGGAAGTGTAGGTATGTTCTGATGGCTCTCTCCATGAATGAAGAGTGGGTGGAGGGGTATATATAGCCTCCACACAAAATCTAACCGTTACACACAACTTACCAATCTCGGTGGGACCGAATCGAGAAACTCGATCGGACCGATTTAGCAAATAATGTGACAGTTAGGATTTTCAGTGGGACCGACATGCAACTCTGTAGGACCGATATGGTTAGGGTTAGGGCATAACGTAATCTCGGTGAGACCGATTACACAAACAAGGTGAGACCGATTTTGGTAATGGACACACAGAGGGTTGGTCAGGCAAACTTGGTGGGACCGATTCGCTCATCTCGATTGGACTGAAACGTTACGAAAGGGAAACAGAGAGTTTGCATTGCAATCTCGGAGGGACCGATCACTCATCTCGGTTGGACCGAAACATTACAAAGGGAAACAGAGAGATTACAATCCCATCTCCGTGAGACCGAGATCCCTATCGGTGAGACCGATTTGCCTAGGGTTTGTGGCAGTGGCTATGACATCTGAACTCGGTGGCGCCGGATAGGAAGAATCGGTGGGGTCGAGTTTGACTTTTGGTTTGGGTCATATGTGGATATGAGAAAGTAGTTGAGGGCTTTGGAGCATATCACTAAGCATTTTGAGCAAGAAAGGCATTAAGCAACACCTCATCCCTCCTTGATAGTATTGGCTTTTCCTATAGACTCAATGTGATCTTGGATCACTAAAATAGAAAATGTAGAGTCTTGTGCTTTGAGCTTGAGCCAATCCTTTTGTCCTTAGCATTTTAAGGGATCCACTTTTCTCATCCATGCCATGCCAATCATTGAGCTTTCCTGAAATATTTATCTTGAAGTAGCATTAGCTCAATGAGCTATATGTTGTTAGGAATTACCAAAACCACCCAGGGATAGTTGCACTTTCAATCTCCCCCTTTTTGGTAATTGATGACAACATATAGAGCAAAGCTTGGACAAATGATAATAAGATTGAAAAACATTGTCGCTTTGAGAAGTATGTGAAAAGTAAGAGCTCCCCCTAAATTTGTGCATTATTTAGAATTTGGTTTGGACTGCAAATGCACAACGAGTTAGGATCATGAGTCACTCTTCCATTTAATATACATCTTGGTGGAGTGCTCAAAAAGATAATAATTAAACACATGCACTCATCACCAAGAAAAGTGAATGATCATATGAGGATATAAGAGATAATATCATCCAACAAGCATTAATGTAGCATAGCATATGATCAAACACATGATCATCCAAGAATCTCACAAAAGGCATAGTGTATCAAGCAAACAAGCAAACACAAATAACGAAGTTCAACCATCAAAAAAACAAGAGAGATCAAAAACAACACTCTCTCTCGAAGCCTATGATCTATACATTTTTCTCCCCCTTTGGCAACAAGTTACCAAAAAGTTCATAAAAGAATGCATAGTGCTAAACGACTCTCAGGCTTGGTCTTTATGTGATGGTGTAGAGATGGCTCCTTGGACGAAGACTTCTGTTGATGTAGATGGAGCTGGTGGAGTGGGTGCTGGAGCTAGAGGCACTAAAGCTATAGCTGGTGCAGATGATGTAGCTCTGGTGTCTGGTACAGGCACTGCAGCAGATCTCTGTCCTCTGGGCACTCTAGAAAAAGCGTCAATGGTTGACTTGCCATTCTTCTCCTCCACATCCTCCTGAAGTTGCTTAACTGCAGTTTGGATCTCAGTCACTTTGACATCAAGAGCATAAAACTTCTGCTCTATGATTCTCTCCAAGCTCTCCTGGTTTTGAGTCAGGGTGGCCAAGCCCTTCTCAATCCTCAAAGTGGAGGCAATCAAGTAGCCAAGCTGATCTTGCTTGCTCTTCAGGAAAATCTGAGATGCCTCTTAAGCAGTTGGCATCTTTGCAGCCTTCTCTGCCCTTGCCTTCTCCTTCTTCTCTTGTGCTTGCATAGATGATGGTTCATTTTCATCCATCACAATGGTGTTGTCCTCAAAATCAGGGTAGATGGGCAGGTGTTCCTTGTCCAAGAGATATGTGCGTGTGCCCATCTTGGAGTTTATAAGCTCCTGAATCTGTGGGGCATACCCACAACTCCTCTTCTGATCAGCAGCAGTCCTTTGATTGTTTCCACAATCAGGCTCGTGACTTTGAATTTCTGAGGCACATCAAATATATGCAGCAAGTTGATTGCATGGCCTCTGATCATCTTGTGATCACCTGACTTGGGCAGCAAAGTGTGCCTTAAGATCCAGTTGATAGTAGGCAGTCCTGACAATAGATAATGTACAGATCCAAACTTGTGTGTCTCTAGTGCAGCATCTGGGATCTCTCTGTACATGTGAGCCATGGAGTTGTGGTCTTTCTTCTTCTTGGCATAGACATCCAAGTCATCCTCATTCTCTTTTGGAGCATTTATCAATTCATACCATTCTTCAACTGTTGATTGGTACCTAGTACCCTCAGACATCCAGACTATCTTCCCATCTGGGTAGAAATGAGCTGTGGAGTAGAACTGCATAATGAGCTCATCATTCCACTTTGTGAACTTCTGCCCAACAAAGTCATCTACTCCACAAGACTTGAAACTGTCATAAACTCCAGGATAGTGCTCTTCATTCTTCCTGATGTACTCCCAGTCAACCCATCTCATGTCGCATACTATGGGCTTCTTGTCAAGTAGCACTGTCTCATAGAAATCTTGATGTTCCTTAGTGTGGAACCTGTAGTCCACAACAGTTCTCCTTCTGACAACATAGGGGTCAGTCAGTCTCCACTATCTCAGACCTGCATCCTTCTTGAGCTTCATATCCTCTGCAACTGGATGAGCATCATTATGATCAGGGATCTTGGGCTTCAACTTTCTCAAGACAAGTGAATCCTCATCTTCTTGATCAGCAGCTTCAGGCACTAGGGCCTTGTTCTTCTCTGCAGCTGGAATACTCCTGGTGTTCCTCTTGGGTGCAGACTTGGGCTTTGGAGCAGCAGCCTTGGGAACATCTTTGGGCTTAGATGGAGCAGCCCCTGATCTTATAGCATCTCCCATCAGCTTCTGAGCTTTAGGTGCTGGTGCAGCAACCTCTTCCTCTTCATCTTCAGAGTCTCTCCTTATAGAGGGCTTGCCAAGTACTTTGGCAGTAGTAGTTCTGACTCTCTTCTTTTTCTTCAGATCTTGGCCATCAGCTTCATCATCAAACTCAATGGTGAACTTCATGGTTTCACTAGTGGCAACCTTCCTAGGTTTGGAAGTGGGAATTCTCCTTGCAGGTGCCTTCTTTTGCATTCCTGGCTTAGTGGTAGCAGCTATGCCATATTCCTTCTTCAACACCTTCTTCTTGGAAGTGGCTTCATCCTCAACAGCCACATAGTCCTCATCTTCAGAATCCGAGGTCTTCTTCTTTTTGGCCCTGGTGGCTGCCTTTGGCAAATTGCTGGGTGTGCTCCTCCTGCAACCATCGTAACTGCTGGAGGGACTAGTGCCCTCACTCATATGGACTAGCTCCTCAAACTTGTTCTGACTGTCACTCTGATCTGCCATGATGCAAACTCTGATAGCAGACCATGTGAATAGATGTAGATGAGGTAGAGTGGATGAGCATCACAAAGCACAGAGGTTTTTGCAAAAAATTGAGTCAAAAACTTAGTTTTAGTTTTCCACAGAAAGCATTTCGGAGCTACCGATTTGTAAACTCGGTGATACCGAAGCAGCTTTTGGAACCTAAACTAGTGAACTCGGTCAGACCGGGTTACAGTTCGGTGGCACCGAGACTGCTAGGGTTTCACAAAGAATTGAACTTGGTCACACCGATTTGCAATTCTCGGTCAGACCGAGAATCACATGTGCAATGGCCTGAGCCAAATAGGTGAGACCAATTTCTACAACTCGGTCGGTCCGACATGAATTCGGCAGAAACCTCACCCTAAATTTTCAATCCAAATCTAATTTACGGAGTGATTTTGCTAGATAGGAAGATTTCAAACATGGCAAGATACATGGCAATGCAATGTGCTAGGAATCGGAGTTAGGAATAGCACAAAGTTCAAATCCATACCCTAATGCGGCGACGGATTTGCTACGGCGACAATGGCGGAGCAGAATCCCGTTGACGGCGATGGAGTCCAGCGGCGGGAGGTCGTTGGCGACGAGGAGGACGAACCGGAGACCCGAAGAGGCAGAGCAGGCTGTGTGCGGGCAAAGGGTTTCGGAAAAGGTTCCAAATTTTGGCCCGGGGGTATATATAACTTGACGCTGTCGGTGTGACTGAGTGGAACAAGTCGGTGGCACCGAGATGCATAACTACAAGCAGTTACTGCAACTCGGTGTGACCGAAAAGTTCAAATCGGTTGCACCGAGATTGAAAACCTAGATCAACTTAGTGATCTCGGTATGACCAAAATGGATGAATCGGTCAGACCGAAATGCACAAAGAGGTTTTGGAAGTTTAAGTCTATGACAAATCGGGGACTCCGAGTGCTCCTCACACAGAGTGGTTCGAATCTGACTTGATCAAACTTTGTGATATAGCATGAATAGAGTTTGAGACAAGAAAAGCATAGATAGCTAGAGGAGGTTCTTAGGCATTCTTGTCCATCCACTTGGCAAAAGAAAAGGAACCAAACAATCAAAGCTACAAGTGAATGTCCTCGAATGAGTAAATTATGCAACCAACATGCTCACACAATAAAATGGCAAATGAAATATATGGCAAAGCATGCACAAACACTTATAGCATCTATCAAGCAATTGGCGATGACTAGGTCATCTATATATGAGTATATTGACTTAGGAGTCAAATGAGAACATTTGATCATAGGTCATACTCATCATTTAAGCACAAGTGGGGTTACCACTTTTACATAAAGCATTGTTGTGTTCACACCATTAGAGTTTCTTTGGCTCAATTCTTTAAGTAAAGCTCCCCCTAGATGTGAGATCCACCCTAAGAGGGATGAACTAACCTTGGGATTTGTCGATGATGACTTCATGTAGGTGTTGAAGATGTGGATGCTCAATGCTGATGTAGATCATTTGGAGCAATCCTTTGGAGCAATCCTTTGGAGTGAGTTGCACTTTCAATACCTACACGGGTTAGTCCCACAAGGAACAAACAAGGATATCCATAGACATAGAGTGATGCACACACACAAGAAGATGTCTATGAAAGCATTAGGTTACCTTGTACCTTGTCTTACCAACAAGAGGGTTTGTGACTGCTTGAACTAGTGCAAGATGTGGAAGTTGATTACACTTGTCCTTGCCAAAATGATAAGAGAGAAGTATGTTGGCGGAGTCACCCTCAAGAACTATCTAGTTCTTCTTCTTAGGGATCCACATCATCTTGATGGGAATCCTTGGAGTTGTAGTTGTACTTGTTGAAGTAGAACTTGATGTAGTCTTGGGAACACACTTGACCAAGGCCTTAGGAGCTTCTTCAAATGCATCAATCTCCTCTTGAAGCTTATCCTTGCCTTTTTTGCTTGTGGTCTTGTGGTGGAAGATCATCTTGAGCTTGTGTCCCTTTGAAAGAAGTAGGATCATACTTATCTTGTTGAGGAACAAACTTCGTCTTGGGGTATTGATCTTCTTCCCACTCAACTCCATTGGCATTGAACTTTCGTTCAAAACCAACACCTTGGTTCTTCCGGTGCCTTCCTTGCTTGCGTACAATTTCCTCGAATTGCTTACTCATGGCAAGGCTCTTGTAAACACCTTTCTCTATAATTCCCTTCAAAAGGCTATTTTCTTGCTCAAGTGTAACTTGGCTAAGAGAATCATTAGTGGAATCAAGAGAACTACTAGAAGCAACAACATTGGATTTAGCATGATTATTTTTACTACTAGAGGAAGAATCTTTCTTGTTCTTGTTACTAGACTTGACTTGAGGCATGTAGTAGATAAGAGTAAACGCTTGGCAATGTAAGAAGAACTTTTCTTGTGAAGATCATCATTGATTGCCTTTAAGAACTCATGCTCTTGCTCAAGGTTGAGCTTTTCAAAGCGTAAATTCTCATGAGTCCTTAAAAGTTCTCGATGATCTCCTAAGATAGTTTCATGAGCTAACTTAAGAGTGTTTAGTTCTTTAGTTAGAAGCTCAATCTTCTCCTTATCATTGTCACTCGTTTTATCTTGATTAGCATGTCTAGACGTTTCATCATAGTATTCATCACTAGAGTTGTCAACAAGTAAATCATCATCACCTAACAAGTCATCTTCATCAGTATTATCAACATACTCGGGGTGTGATACCATTGGGCCTTTAGCCATGAAGCATCTTCCAAGTCCTTCATTTGGTGAATCAAATATGTCGTAGGAGTTGGTTGACACAAGTGCTAGACCGACAACACCTTCATCTTGAGTATTATTCGGAGTCAGAGTGATAGCTTCTCTCAGAGTGATTGTTGGAGTCGGAGCCGGAAACCCATTCACCAACATGCGATTGATGTCTTCGTTTTGTGTAGCTCCTTGATGACTTGTCCTTCCTTTCCGAATCCTTGCTTCTCCGGGATGTTCTTTGTTCATAACGATCATCTCTACTCCTTTCTCTTGATGGTGATTCTTCTCTTCTATTTCTTCTTTTTGGAGAATCTTCTCTTCTTTTGTAGGGTGTCGTACACTCATTGGAATAGTGTCCGGGTCTTCCATAATTGTAGCAATTACGCTCACAACTAGAAGATCTTTTGTCATTGTAGGACCTTGACTTGGAACTTCTTTCCCTGCTTCTACTCTTGTAGAACTTGTTGAAGTTCTTCACCATTAGGCTCAATTCTTCATTGAAGGTTTGTTTCTCACTTGATGATGTGGGAGCTTCACATGAGGCTTTGTAAGCACCAGTTGACTTGTTGTGGAGCTCCTCCTTATCCTTGAGTGACATCTCATGAGCAACAATTCTTCCAATGACTTCCGTTGGCTTGAGAATCATTTGGATCAATGTGCACACGGTATCATATTTTCCGTCCAAAGCTCTTAGGATCTTCTTGATGATGAATTTGTCGGTCATATCTTCACTTCCTAAGCCGGCAATCTCATTTGTGATAAGTGCAAGCCTAGAGTACATTTCAGCGATACCTTCACCATCCTTCATTTTGAACTTGTCAAGCTGACTTTGAAGCACATCCAACTTGGATTCCTTGAGGAGTCGGTACCTTCGTGCATATCAATCAAAATATCCCAAATTTCCTTTGCATTCTCAAGACGGCTGATTTTGTTGAATTCTTCAGGGCACAATCCGTTGAAGACGATATCATAGGCTTGAGCATTGTATTGCAGCATCTTCAACTCTTCCGTGGTAGCTTCACGGTTCGGTTCTCTCCCATCAAAGAATTCACCTTGCAAGCCAATACACACAATAGCCCAAACGGTGGGGTTATGTCCCAGAATACGTATTTTCATCTTATGCTCCCAACTAGCAAAATTAGTACCATCAAAGTAAGGACCTTTACGGTGGTAATTTCCCTCGCTAGACACCATACTCTCCTAGGTTGTGAAACCAAGGCTATGTCTACCAAAAGCTATGGAAATCAAAGCAAATGTAGACCAAAGCTCTGATACCACTTGTAGGATCGAAAGTATGTCTAGAGGGGGGTGATTAGACTACTTGACCAAATAAAAATCTAGCCTTTTTTCCAATTTTAGTTCTTGGCAGATTTTAGCAACTTAGCACAATTCAAGCAATCTAAACACAAATCAAGCAAGCATGCAAAGAGTATATGAGCAGCGGAAAGTAAAGCATGCAACATGCAAGAATGTAAAGGGAAGGGTTTGGAGAGTGCAAACACAATAGGAGACACGGATGTTTTTGTCGTGGTTCCGATAGGTGGTGCTATCGTACATCCACGTTGATGGAGACTTCAACCCACGAAGGGTAACGGCTGCGCGAGTCCACGGAGGGCTCCACTCACGAAGGGTCCATGTCAGGACCCCGATTCTATGCCACACCGATCTAGCATGTAACACTTCATATCACTTGCGGCCTCACGCACGGTATTCCCACGAGTGTTGCCTTACCATGCCCGGGACTGTTTGCGCCTTTTGGCACACGTATATGATAGTGTCGCTAGCATACATATGACAAGAACCCGGACTGACATGGCTAGTCGTGAACCCGAAGTGGCACTAACTTACAGGGACAGGCATACATGACCCAGCATCAAACGTGTCGGTCATCAGCGAGTGAATCCGGGCTGTAGCAAATGGGCTAGCAGGACTCCGGAGAATCTGGGCTGTAGCAGGCTAACAGGACTCCGGTAGACACCGCGTGACATTTTCCTAAAGGGGACAGACACAGGAACAAAGAAGGACACATGCCGGCCAGCCTAAGTGTTCCGGAGCAGTAGCAAGCTACCAGGGCTCAGAGGAAGCACTAGGAGACATTTCCCGGTAAGAGAGGCTACTAAGGATAAACAACTAGATAGTCAGATCCCACACATAGCAATACACATTACACGTGCGCATAGCATGCAAGTATGTGTTGTACAACATGGCATCACAACATAACTCAACAACTCATATAGATAAGGCTCAAAGAGCCATCATAGCATTTACTATAGATAGGGGTCACATGACCTAACATTCAGAGCATTCAAGCAACAAGCGGAAGCATTACATGTCTGAGTAGACATCTACAAATGAAAAAGGCTGAAGAGCCTGACTATCTACAACATCCTAACAAGATCGTAGTTGAGGTACAAGCTACTTGTCGAAGCCCACGAGAACACTAGTAAGACCGAAGTCTCCGCTGCAAAAACATAACTAAGCAACATGAGTACAAAGGTACTCAGCAAGACTTACATCAGATCCTATCATACATGCATTTGTATCAAGAAGGTAATGTGGGGATTAGTTGCAGCAAGCCACCTTTGGCTCAATGGCTATCCTGTTCTATGACTACGAGAAACTTCTTTGAGGTGAGATGGCGCACACGAGTCCACTAATCACCACACAATACACTACTATGGATTCATCCCCGTCTCCCTACGAGAAGGCCATCCATAGCACTCACACTTGTCTTGAGAATTTTAGAGTATCCACTTCAAGTTGTCTATGTACCACGTAAGCATCCAAGAAGTCCATAACCGCGGACCTGGCTGTTCGAATAGATCATGATAACCTTGCAGGGGTGTACTTCTTCACACACGCTCCCGCCACTTACCACCATGTACACGTCATTTACCTCGACAACCTCCAAGCGGAAGCCTGGCGAGGGTGTCGGCTACGACCTAACTAACCACACAAGACTCTAGCCCAGGTTTATCGCCTATTCGGGTTCCATTCGCAAGGAGATCTGGCCGGAGTGTCGCTCACGGGACCAAACGATGTGTGCAGGGTTCCCGAGCCCACCATCCGGGTGCCACTCGGTACACCAGGCCACGTGTGCCTAGTCTGTCCCAAGCCCACCCTGTCGGGTGCCACTTGGTAGAAAAATAGCACTACCTACAAACACCAGAAACTAGTTGCGACTCCTAGACAGAGATCAAGTTGGTTAATAAGTCGATAGGGGCCGAGTTATCGGAACCCAATGTGTGGTAGTATCGAGTCATTGGACAACATACATAGAACTCAGTGCTTAAGGACGATTCCAGTGAGACAACCCACCCTGTACTCCTACATGGCCTCTCACCGCTACCTTTACCAAATCATGTTCACACACTTCACTCTCAGCACCAGAACATATCGTAACACTCCAATTCATTCCCAATGGATCAGACCTGACACACTCTAAGCAATAACATGCATGGCATGGTAGGAACACAACAATGGCTTCAATCAACTCCTACACATGCTAGTGGGTTTCAACTATTTACTGTGGCAATGGCAGGTCATGCAGAGGAATGGGTTCAACTACCTAATGCAATAACTGAGAGGAGGAGCGAGAGAGTAGGATTTTATCGGAATGAACAAGGGGGTTTGCTTGCCTGGTAGATCAACAGAGGGGGCACTGCTCCTCAGACAGGTACTCTGGAACACTCTCCGGAGCAGGACCTATCGAGAAGGAACGGTGTCGACAATAAAAACACAATCATATGCAACAACATGATGCACGAACATGGTATGTAGATGTGATGTTGTTTGTGCTAATGCATCTATCATTCTATTTGGATAGAGTCCATTTGAATCAAGAATTCAAATGCGCCTCCAAGTTTAGTCTTTATAAATGCCATTTATGTGTTTTCACCTATACGGCAGGTATAAGTTGGTTTGTAATGCATGAAACTAGTACAGATGGATAGATTGCATTTTTCTAATAATTTTTCATATATAAATTATTTCAATCTGAGCTACGGTTGAATTCTATGATTTTTTGAAGTTTATAGCATTTTCTGGAATTTCCTGATTTATTTTAAAACCAGAAAATTAATAACTGTGTCAGCAAGTCAACTGCGGCTGACCAGGTCAAACCTGACGTGTGGGGTCCACACGTCAGTGACACAGGGCTGGTTAGTGTTACTGACAGGTGGGTCCGGTCAACGCCCATGTCAACAAAGTCAATGCTGACGTGTCGGTCCCGCTGGGTTATAAACTAATCTAAGCAAGAAATTAAAGCCGGGGTTAATAAGTCTGGGGTCCATCCGTCAGTGATCTAGGGGGTTGGTTAGTGGCGTCATTAGCCACTAATTACGGTGCCACGTCGGCACGGCCGAAGTTAAGCCGCCGGTGACGTCCAGAGACGGCGGCGATGCCCGGGTTTTGCTTCCCGGCGACCATATGGACAGCGAAGTGCGTCCACGCGACGAGGAGGCTCGTCCTCATCGGGTCGTGCACGCAGCAGTAGCTCCGGTGGCCTAGGTCGATGGCGGCAACAACTTGCGTGGCAGCCGGAGTTCAGTGAAGATGGACAGAGCGCCGTGGTGCACAGGAGGAAGAGTGTGTAGGTGCTCTGGGTTCCTGGGAACGTGCCGAGGATGACAGCATGGTCGGACGCGACGTGTGTGCTCTAGCCACGGCGACCTTGTGGCCGGCGGCGATGAGCTCTCAAGCTCGATGGAGCCCGCTGTTAGAGGAAGAAATTAGCATCGGGGGAGGGAGGTTCAGTGCGGAGGCTCGCAGCGAGTCCAACGAGAGCGAGGGCGAGTTCGGGGACGCCCAGTAGCTCCCGGATCGACAGCGAGGATCCACGATGGCCGAGGCCGAAGACGACGATGGTGGCGATGAAGCAGGGCCTCCGGCGTCATGTAGCTTGATGGAGAGGACGAGGAAGATGCGGGGTTGCTTCTGGGCGCAGCGGCAGGGCGAGGGGTGGCTGGTGGCCGTGGAAACAGTGAGCGGCAGCGAAGATGGTGTTGCGGGAAGAGAGCACAGTCGGGGTAGGGGGTCCCGGGAGAGAGGGAAGAGGTGCAGGGGTCGAGAGGGAGTGTGTGGCACTCGGGGAGGCGTCCAGACCCTCGGCGGCAAGCAGGAGTTGGCGAGGCACATGGCCGCGAGCGCCGGCCACACGTGCTGCGTCCTTCTGGCGCGAGGAAGACGACAGGGGAGGGGGACAGGTGGGCTGGGCTGGCCAACTGGGCCGGCCAGGCCGCACAGTGCTGGGCCAGACTGCTGCAGGTAAGCGCGAGGTAGGTGTTTCCCATTTTGTTTCTTTTCTATTTTTCTGACATATGTTTTGATTTAATAATAATACTAAATCATTTTATTTCCTTATGCGAATTTTTGTAGGGGCTAGTGGTATTATTCCAGAGCTCCTCAATAACTGGCATAATTTTTGGACATATAACACACACACACACACAGATATATATATATATATATATATATATATATATATTTATATATATATCCAATGCAAATAATTAAGCATTAATTCCAAATGCCCAAAATAATTACTTATGAGCCCTTAAAAATATTGGTTTGATTTTTATCTCCATCCAATATTTTCAGAGAGCAACATGAGCATTTTCTTGGACCTTTGTGGAGCATTTTTTATTTAGGTCATTTCCAGAAATGATTCTGAGGGTTTCACAAATCCTCATTTCAAGTTTAAATGGAATTTAAACATGATGCACACATGACTAGCTAGTCTATGTCATACGAGAACTAGGGATGTGACAACTCGCCCCCACTTGAAAGAATCTCATCCCGAGATTCAGGGGTCGATGGAAAAACGCGGGGTACTCCAGTCGAAGACGATCTTCTCGCTCCCAAGTAGCTTCTCTCTCGGAATGATGAGACCACTGAACCTTGAGAAACTTGATGTTATGACGTCGAGTGACATGCTCTGCTTGATCAAGAATGCGAACTGGATACTCTCGATATGTGAGGTTATCTTGGAGATCAAGCTTTTCGTGGTCCACTCCGCGGATAGGATCCTAGAAGCAACGCCTGAGTTGAGAGACGTGGAAGACATCATGAACTCGAGAAAGATGTGGGGGTAGTCCCAACTAGTAGGAAACCTCTCCTCGTTTAGCGAGAATGCAAAAAGGACCAATGTAACGAGGAGCCAACTTTCCTTTGATACCAAAACGATGGGTACCCTTCAAAGGAGTAACCCGAAGGTAAGCTTTGTTGCCAATTTCATAAGTCATATCCTTATGATGATGATCATACTGGCTCCTTTGACGAGACTGGGCTGTTTTCAATCACGAATGATGTGAACTTGCTCTTCTGCCTCCTGGATCATGTCTGGTCCAAAGAATTGTCTTTCACCGGTTTCTGACCAGTTCAAAGGTGTTCGACATCTTCGTCCATAGAGAATCTCAAAAGGAGCTTTCTTGAGACTGGGTTGATAGCTATTGTTATAAGCAAACTCGGCGAAGGGAAGACATTTCTCCCAATCCATACCGAATGAGATAATGCAAGCTCTAAGCATGTCTTTGAGAATTTGGTTGACCCTTTCCACCTGACCACTCGACTAAGGGTGGAAAGCGGTACTGAAGGAAAGATGGGTTCCCATGGCAGTTTGGAAACTCTCCCAGAAATGAGAAGTGAAAAGACTGCCACGGTCTAAATTGATCTCTAGTGGAACTCCATGAAGTGATACTATTCGAGAAATATATAAGTCAGCGAGCTGAATAGCGGTGATATTCTCTCGAACAGGTAGGAAGTGCGCCACTTTGGAGAGATGATCAATGACTATGAAGATAGCATTATTCCCTCTCTTGGTTCCGGGAAAGCCGGTGATGAAGTCCATACCAACTTTATCCCATTTCCACTCATGAATGGCTAAAGGCTAAAGGGTGCTAGCAGACCTTTGATGCTCTGCCTTAACGCGACGACCAACGTCACAATTAGCAACGAAGTCGGCAATTTATCTCTTCATCCTAGTCCACCAGAACCTCTGGCGTAGGTCCTGATACATCTTAGTACTACCGGGATGAATTGTGAGAGGGGATTCATGCGCCTCCTTAAGGATCAATTGCTGCATCTGCTGACTCTTGGGAACCACCAAGCGGTTCCCAAAGTAAACAAAATCTCGTTCATCCATAGAGAAACAACCAGCTACTCCCTTGGAGATATTTTTCTTGATTCGGGAGGTTCCCGTATCATGCTTCTGGACTTCTATGATACGATCCACAATAGTAGGTTTCTCCACCAAGGTAGAAAGGAATCCATGAGGAGCAATGTGAAGGTTAAGCTTACAGAATTCCTCATGGAGAAGTGGTTGACCCTGCTGCAACATGAGATTGTTGCAATAGGATTTATGACTTAGTGCGTCAACCATGACATTGCCCTTGCCTGGGGTGTAGGTAATCCCTAAGTCATAATCTGAGATCAACTCCAACCAACGTCTTTGTCTAAGGTTCAAATCTGGTTGGGTGAAGATATACTTGAGACTCTGGTGATCGGTGTAGATCTTGCAACGTTTACCAAGAAGGTAATGTCGCTAGGTCTTGAGTGCATAGACTACGGCTGCAAGCTCTAGATCATGTGTAGGATAATTCTCCTCATGTGGATGCAACTGTCGAGATGCATAGGCAATCACATGACGATCTTGCATAAGAATGCAACCTAGTCCCTGTCGTGAGGCGTCACAGTAGATAACAAAGTCCTTCATGAAATCCGGTGGCACAAGTATTGGAGCAGAAGTCAGGCGTCTTTTCAGTTCCTGAAAACTGTACTCACACTATGGGGACCACTCAAAGCTTTTATCCTTCTTGAGAAGTTCCGTGAGGGGTTTAGCTACTTTGGAGAAGTTTTCAACAAAGCGGCGACAATAACTGGCTAGACCAAGGAAACTCCTAACTTGTTTAGCTGTTTCAGGTGGAGTCCAATTGAGAACGGCCTTAACTCTCTCAGGATTGACAGCAATGCCCTTACCAGAGATTACATGGCTTAGGTAGGTCACTTCTGGCAACCAAAATTCACACTTGGAGAGCTTGGCATAAAGGCGATGCTCTCTGAGTTTTTCTAACACAAGTCTAAGATGTTTGACATGCTCTTCCTTGTTCTTCGAGTAAATAAGAATATCGTCGAGGTAAACCACGACAAATTTATCTAAGTACTCCATGAAGACCGAGTTCATCAAGCGAGAGAATGATGTTGGAGCGTTGGTTAGACCGAAGGACATGACGGTGTACTCGTACTGGCCATAACGAGTGACAAAGGCTGTCTTGGGGATGTCCCCATTCTTGATCTTGATTTGGTGGTAGCCTAACCTCAAATCCATCTTAGAAAAGACTGAGGATCCAGCGAGCTGATCATATAGGTCGTTGATCCCGGGGAGCGGATATTTGTTCTTTATCGTGACCAAATTAACGGGACGATAATCTACAACCATCCGGTCCGTACCATCCTTCTTCTTGACGAAGAGGACGGGGCAAGCCCAAGGAGAAGAACTAGGACGGATGAAACCCTTTTGCAAGGACTCATCAAGTTGTTTCTTAAGCTCGGCTAGTTCTAAGGGTGCCATCTTGTAAGGTCTCCTAGAGATTGGAGCGGTTCCTGGGATAAGATCTATGACGAACTCTACATCTTTGTTAGGTGGAACACCTGGCAGTTCCTTTGGAAAGACATCCGGAAAGTCATGGACTACCGGGATATCTTCAAGGTCAGGGAGAGGGCTGGCATTAAGAGAATAGAGCCGACGCTTTGCAACTCTAGTGGAGACAGTGACTATCTTGCCAGATGAGTGTGTAAGCTAAACAGACCTGGTGTAACAATCAATCTTGGCATGATGAGCTGTCATCCAGTCCATACCCAAGATGACGTTAATATCTGAGGACTTGAGGGCTACAAGTGATGCAAGAAATACAAGTCTATCAACAAGTATTTCATTACCATATCTGATTCTAGTGGTTTGCCATCTAGACCCTGGGGTTTGAATTTCAAGAAGAGTTGGCATATCACAAAATGACATGTCGTGCAAACGAGCATAGCCTTCAGAGATGAAAGAATGGGATGCTCCAGTATCAAATAGAACCGATGCTGGATCACAATCGACAAGGAGTGTACCAAGAACGACACTCGGATCATCATGAGTGTCTTTAGCTGAGACGTGATGCACACATCCACGTTTAGTGCGGTCTGGCTTAGCGCTGATTATCTTGCTTGATGGCTTAACACAACCAACAGACTTCTCGGGCTGGGTGGAGCATAGCTAGTCTGAGAGCAGTCACGTGCATAGTGTCCCGGCTTCCCGCACGTGAAGCAAGTCCCTGAGGTTGGACATGGACCCGCACTGACAAGCGGTCTACCAGTAGGCCTGGGTGGGGCATACGACTGAGTTGGGGGAGGCACCACATAGGATGGTCTCGATGTATATCCAGCAGGAAGAGCGGAGTTTGGAACCCAAATCCCGCGCTTCTGAGAACCAGAACCGGAAGAAGATCCCAAATCACGGGCGTGCTTACGAGACTCCTCGTAGGTGAGCTGAGCTGTCTTTGCATTAATGGCCTTGTTCACAAGAGCTTGGAATGTATCACAATGATGCAGGTGGAGATCACGACGCAAATTGGGGTTGAGACCCTTCCGGAACCTAGCCTGCTTCTTGGCGTCCGTAGACACCTCTTCTGATGCATAGCGGGCAAGGTTCTCAAACTCTCTACTGTAAGCATCAACGACCATCTTACTCTAGGTGAAACTACAGAACTCTTCTCTCCTGCGATCAATGAGGGCCTGGGGAATGTGATGCTCGCGAAAAGTCTCAGTGAAATCCCTCCAGGTAGGAATCTGGCCAGCTGGAAGCATAGCCTCATAGTTCTGCCACCAAATACTAGCAGGACCTTCCAGGTGGTATGTGGCATAGGTGACCTTGTCATCTTCAGCTACGTTTGCGGAATGCAACTTATGGATGATGCTACAGAGCCAGTCATCTGCATTGAGTGGCTCAATGGAGTGATGAAAGGTAGGTGGGTGCAAGCGAATGAAGTCATGAATGGTTGCAGACCCTTTGAACTGATGTGCGGTGTTCTCCTCGATACGTGCCAACAAGCGGTTAGACTCTCGCTTGTTTCTCTCCATCTCTAACATGAACTCTACCAACGAAGGCTGGTCGGGAGGATCCTCATCCCTACCATCTCCGTGGTTCTGGCTATGAGCAACAGAACTTGGCTTAACTAATGACACCCTACGAAACGAAACCAAGGACGGATCAACATCAACTATAGACTGCAGAATGTAGGACAAAGAAATTAGTATCTCTCGAACTCCTAGGGAAATTCTGGCAGCATAAAGGCAGTAAAATGCTCAAAATGGGACATCCTGCTAAAAAGGAGTAATACAACAACTCAACATCACCACTCAAGGTTCTGAGATAATACTGAACAGGTTACACCGAAAGTACTTGAAAGTGGGATATGACTCTGATCAACCAATCCTATGGGACTACAGAGTAGTAACACGTCATCCTGATAGACGGAAGAGAGAGCCTAGTTCCTTAACCCCGTAGGAAAGGTAGGATGACTCAGATCAGAAGGCCATGAGATATAAGGACTAAAAAGAGCCATATGTTCCCTCCCACAATCAATTCCCTTACATAACTAGAGAATTTCTAGACTCAACTTCGACTAGTTTGGCTTGGTAATCCTATAGGCAGTCAGGCTCTGATACCAAAGCTGTCAGGACCCCGATTCTATGCCACACCGATCTAGCATGTAACACTTCATATCACTTTGCGGCCTCACGCACAGTATTCCCATGGGTGTCGCCTTACCATGCCCGGGATCGTTTGCGCCTTTTGACACACTTATATGATAGTGTCGCTAGCATCCATATGACAAGAACCCGGGCTGACATGGCTAGTCATGAACCCGAAGTGGCACTAACTTACAGGGACAGGCATACATGACCCAGCACCAAATGTGTCAGTCATCAGCGAGTGAATCCGGGCTGTAGCAACTGGGCTAGCAGGACTCCGGAGAATCCGGGCTGTAGCAGGCTAATAGGACTCCGGTACACACCGCGTGACATTTCCCCGAAGAGACAGACACAGGAACGAAGAAGGACACATGTCGGCCAGCCTTAGTGTTCTGGAGTAGTAACAAGCTACCAGGGCTCAGTGGAAGCACTAGGAGACATTTCCCGGTAAGAGAGGCTACTAAGGATAAACAACTAGATAGTCAGATCCCACACATAGCAATACACATTACACGTACGCATAGCATGCAAGTATGTGTTGTACAACATGGCATCACAGTATAACTCAACAACTCATATAGATAAGGCTCAAAGAGCCATCATAGCATTTATTACAGACAGGGGTCACATGACCCAACATTCAGAGCATTCAAGCAACAAGCGGAAGCATTACATGTCTGAGTACAGACATCTACAAATGAAAAAGGCTGAAGAGGCTGACTATATACAACATCCTATCAAGATCATAGCTGAGGTACAAGCTACTTGTCGAAGCCCATGAGAACACTAGTAAGACCGAAGTCTCCACTTCAAAAACATAAATAAAGAAACATGAGTACAAAGGTACTCAACAAGACTTACATCAGATCCTATCATACATGCATTTGTATCAAGAAGGTAATGTGGGGTTTAGTTGCAGCAAGCCAGCTTTGACTCAGTGTCACATCCCTAGCTTCTGGTTTGCTCTGAGCTAGCTAGTCATGTGTTGCATCATGTTTAAATTTCAGTTAAACTTGAAATGGGGATTGTTTAAACCCTAGCACCAAATGAATGCAAATAGGCTCAAATAAAATCATTTTCAATGAACCCAAAATGCCTTTGAAAATGTTCATGATTTCTGATAAAGGTGAAAACCTCTGCCAAAAATTATGAACACATATCTAGGTTATTCCTGGATTCTTGAATTAAATCATAAAGTATTTGCATTTGGGCATTTAAATGCTAATAAATAGTTTAAATGCTCAAATAATCATAAACTAAAATGTTTGCTGTTGGTTATATTTCAAACAGTGCCATTGATCAGTTTCATGATTTTGGGTTTGGTCTAGTATTTTTAATAAAGTCACAAAGTTGCAGAAAATAGAAAACGATAGATAAAAGCAGAGAGCAGAGAACTTACCTGGTGCTCACCTGTGAAGCCCACCTGGCGGCCCAAGTGGCCGGCCCAGCCCACCAGGCCACCTTTCTGTCGTCTTCCTCCCCCTCGTCCCGAAGCAGCTCGGTGGCGCGCGCCCGCGAGCCCTCGGCCACCTCCTGCTTCCACCTGGGAGCCCCGGGCCTTCTACCGACGCCACGCACCCTCCCTCGACCCACTGCACCTCTCCCCTCTCTCGCTGGACCTCCTCCCCTCCTCTGTCTCTCTCCTTCGCACCACCCGAACGCGCCGTCGCCGCCGTTCGCCATAGCCGTAGCCACCAGCCCTCCCTCGCCCCGCCGCCAGGTCCAGAAGCACCGCCATGTCGCCTTCAACCTCCTCGCTGAGTCAGGCTTCGCCGGAGGCCTTGCAACGCTGTCCCTGACGTCTTCTTCAACCTCGGTGCCCGGAGATCCTCGCTGTCGATTCACTGCCCACCGGCCGTCCCCGCACCTTCCGAGCCCTCCGTTAGCCTCTCTGTGAGCTCCTCCACCTTTTCCCCTCCTCCTCGAGCTCGTTCCTCTCCTCTAGCCGCCTCTGCCACCGGAGCCGAGAGCTCCGGGCCGCCGGCCATGGTGCCACCGTGGCCAGGGCCCGAACCAGCTGCTCCCGCATGCGTCATCATTTTCTTCACCTCCCCAGGAGCATGTATCCACCACCGGCTCCTCCCCACGTGCCCCCTAGCTCCAACCCGAGCACGCCCGCAGCTCCGGCCGCCGCTCGACCCATCGCCGGCGTCGATTCTCGGTGACCCCGTGACCTGCTGCTGTCTCCACTAGATGCGCGGGAGCAAGGGCTATGCCCTGGTGCCCTCAGCGCTCGAAACCGCCACCTATAGCGCATTTCCGAGCGGCGCCGCTGCGTCTGGCCTCGCCGGCGTCGAGCCGCCGGCAGGTTTGACCCGCTGACCAGGGGTTTGACCTCCCCAGGCCCCTGCTTAATTAGTATTAGGTTTAATTAGTGTTAAATTAACTTAGTTAATTAGATGAGCCACTGACATGCGGGCCCATGCCCTAATTAACCTAGATTAGTACTTAACCTAACACTAGTTAACACGGTTAGTTAGTTGTGTCACTGACGTGTGGACCCCACACGTCAGGTTTGACCTGGACTAGCCCCGTTGACCTGCTGACGTAGTGCTGATGTCATGCTGATGCAGTTAATAATTTTCTGGATTTAAGGTAATTCAGAAAATTCCAGGAAATAGCCAAAACTTCTAAAAATCATAGAAAATCAACCGTAGCTCCAAATCAAACAAGTTATATATGAAAAATGATCAAAAAAATCCAATCTATCCATCTGTACCATTTTCATGCATGTTAGAACAACTTATACCTGCTGATCAGGTCAAATAATTAAATGGCATTTAAACTCTCATATATGGAGTTTGAATTTGAACCTAGTGTTCAAACCAACCCCATTTAACTTGTTGCTAGATGCATTAGCCCAAAACACATTCATATTGCCATGTCATAGCATGCATCATACTGTGCATTGCATTGATCATGTTTCTTCTGTGTTTGCCGGTGTTGTTCCCCCTCGGTATACGTTGTACCGATGATGTGATCGTTGACACTGATGAAGACTCAATGTTATCTTCAAAAGTACCAGGCAAGCAAAAACCCCTTGTTCATTCCGATACAATCCTACTCTCTCACCCTGCTCTCTTTTACTGCATTAGGACAACAACGAGTCATTTGTTACTTGCTGCGGTAGCTGAACCCCTTTATCCTCTGCATGACCTGTCATTGCCACAGTAAATAGATGAAACCCACTAGTATGAGTAGCAGTTATTTGAGCCCTGTTGTGCCTACTCATTCATGTTTGTTTGTCATGCCTGCTACTGCTTAGAGTTGAGTCAGGTCTGATTCATCGGGAATGAATCAGAGGTGTGTGAACATGTCCTACTATGTGTGAGCTAAGTGTGTGAACACGATTTGGTAAAAGGTATCGGTGAGAGGCCATGTAGGAGTACATGGTGGGTTGTCTCATTGAAGCCGTCCTTAGGAACTGAGTTCTGTGTTTGTGATCCATGATTCAGCTACTACCATGCATTGGGCCCTGAAATATGACCCCGCTCGACTTCTTATTCACCCTTGTCCTCTGTCCAGGAGTTGCAAGTAGTTTCTGGTGTTTGTAGTATGCTGGAGGCCGTGCGCAGCGCTGACCGAAGGGGTGGGCTGTGATGCGGTAGGCACGTGGCCGGGTATACCGGGCGCCCGTTTGGTGTCACGGAACCCTGTTCACATCGTTTAGGGCTGTGAGCGAAACCCCGGCCGGATCTCCTCATGGATGGAACCCGAATAGGCGATAAACCTGGACTAGAGACTCAGGTGTTTAGGTAGGTCGTGGTCTACACCCACGTCGGCTTTCGCTTGAAGTCTGCCGAGCACATGTCGTGTGCAGACGCTAAGTGGTGGAAACATGTATGAAGAAGTACACCCCTGCAGGGTTAACATCATCTATTCGAATAGCCGTGTCCGCGGTAAAGGACTTCTGGGTTGCTTATATCAGTTCATAGACAAGTGAAAGTGGATACCCTAAAAATACGCAAGATAAGCGTGAGTGCTATGGATGGCGTTCTCGTAGGGAGACGGGAGCGGATCCATAGTGGTGTATTGATATGGTGAATATGTGGACTCGTGTGCGCCACCTAAAAAGAGTTACTTGCAATCGTAGTTCAGGATAGCCATCGTGTCAAAGCTGGCTTGCTGCAGTTAAACCCCACCATCCCCTTTGTTGATAATGATGCATATGTAGTTAGTTCTGATGTAAGCCTTGATGGGTACATTTGTACTCACGTTTGCCTATTTTATGTTTTTGCAGAGAGACTTCAGTCTCACTAGTAGTTTCGCGTGGACTTCGACGTTTAGCTTGTTACCTCAGCTACGATCTTGTGCCCTCGGTAGGATCTGGTAGATAGTCAGGCTTCTTAGCCTTTTTCATTTGTAGATGTCTGTACTCAGACATGTTAAGCTTCCGCTTGTGCTTTGATTTGTATGCTCTGAATGTTGGGTCATGAGACCCCTGTTTGTAATATCTCGCTCCTCGGAGCCTAATGAATACACACTTGGGTCGTAGAGTCATGTTATGATGCCATGTTGTATTTGCACATATCGAGCATATTGTGTGTATGTTATTGAAATGCTTGGTATGTGTGGGATCTGACTATCTAGTTGTTTATCCTTAGTAGCCTCTCTTACCGGGAAATGTCTCCTAGTGTTTCCATGGTAGCTTGCTACTGCTCCGGAACACTTAGGCTGGCTGGCATGTGTCCTTCTTCGTTCCTGTGTCTGTCCCCTCGGGGAAATGTCACGCGATGAATACCGGAGTCCTGTTAGCCTGCTACATCCCGGTTCACTGGAGTCCTGCTAGCCCAGTGCTACAGCCTGGATTCACTCGCTGATGACCGACATGTTCGATGCTGGGTCATGGATGCCTGTCCCTGTAAGTTTGTGCCACTTTGGGTTTACGACTAGCCATGTCAGCCCGGGCTCCTTATCATATGGATGCTAGCGACACTATCATATACGTGTGCCAAAAGGCGCAAACGGTCCCGGGCAAAGGTAAGGCGACACCCGTGGGAATACCGTGCGTGAGGCCGCAAAGTGATATGAGGTGTTACATGCTAGATCGATGTGGCATTGAGTCGGGGTCCTGACAGCTTTGGTATCAGAGCCTGACTGCCTGTAGGATTACCAAGCCAAACCGGTCGAAGTTGTGTCTAGAAATGCTTTAGTTATGTAAGGGAATTGATTGTGGGATGGAACGTAAGGCTCTTTTTGCTCCTTATACCTCATGGCCTTCTGATCTGAGTCATCCTCTTCTCTTCTACGGGTATTAAGAACTAGGCTATCTCCTCTTTCTATTAGGATCACGTGTTACTAATCTGTAGACTTGTAAGATTGTTGGATGTAAGCCTCAGTCCAGTTCCTACCACTTCTGTATGTTAACTGATGATCTCGAAACCTTGATATTGTGCTTCTGAGTGGCTATGCCACCATTTCTGTAGTATGTCTCCAAACTTTTTGAGCATTTACAGCCGTTATGATGTCCGAGTCATCCCAGGTTTCTAAACAATCTGATGCACTTGCAAATCCTTTCCCTCTGGTTTTTATGTTCCTTTGGGCCAGGTTAATCACACTAATTGCTGAGTTGAGGTATTCTATTGCCTCGACATATATGTTGGAATTATTATTATGACCCTAGGTGTCCTAGGGGATCATCTAGTAATCTAGCCATGATTTGTGTCCCAGTGTGATGATTCTGGCCTTTATTCTCGAAAGCATCCCGTGATGCTACTTAGTAGTAGGTATTCTATTCCTGGGTTTTGAACCCGAGACTCACCCTACTTACCTCATGTTGATAGTCTTTGCTTGTTCCTTTAGGATATTAGTAACCTTTGCATTAGTCCTCGAGGTCCATGGTATTTCCTTCTTCCAAATACTATGAACCACTTATGGCAGAAGTTTGTTGAACCAAAAGATCACAACAAGAGTGCTCTCGAAGAGTTCTCCATTCATAAATCGTGACTCTGCCAGTCCTACCTCTCTGCATGGGTTATCCGGAAGAAACATGTTGAACTTGGTTCGACATACTAATCTATGCATCCACAACTTAGAAAATTATATGTTTTTGAGTTGTCCCTCTTAGTTGTCTTCTGAACCTCGTCTATCATTTGATAGTCAAGAGTATGCGTGCATTCCTATTACTCTTGTGGCCCGTCAAGCCATTCTATTCCGGAATGACTAGGAGAAACAAACTCCAGTACCTTGTCCATTTCCAGGATTGGGTCAAAGCAGTCGTACTCCGCATATCAAATTGCTAATCTTGCTTTTGCTCTGTTCTACCTTGGAGTATTACCATCTTCATATCAAGAATGTCATGGGAATTGCACACCATCCTATGAACTCTTGACACAGTGATACTTCTCTCCATCATTATTCATTTCTCGGTTCCCGTGTTGTTGCAACCGGAATGTCAACAAGTGAATCATGATGTGTGAAATCAATACTCCTAGCAACCTTGTTGCTTGGTAGTTAAAGGACAATAATTTCATTCTTAGCGTGTTGGTTCTTGAATCATCATTCTAAGACTGTTCGTGCTACCTAGTCCTTATTTCTATTGCACTCTTCGATCAATGAGTTAGGGTTTCAATCCCTGGCTTAATTGTTCACATCATCTTGCTTCGGAAACAAGATTGTTTTCGAGCTTAATAACATATTGGTGGTTCCTAATTTTCCGAATATCTTCTCGGAAGTATTACCAGGTTGTCACTTGACCGCTATGTTGGGTTCGTGATCAAATTGGTTTTTCATAAACCACCCCCTTCTCCAAAATTCTGTGTTGGATACCCTGAGCTAGTTGGTAAACTGAACAACAACTTGGAGAGTTGGAAGATAAAAGCTTGTCCGACTTAGTTCATTTTAAGGGATATCTTGTATGTGTGTTGAAGAAAGATGATATCTTTATTGGTTGATCCTCGTGATCAATTGTTGGATCTATTATCTTACCCAAATCATTGATTTGAGTATGGGCTATCGTCAAATCAAATCAGAACCAATGATATTCGTAATGTTGTCTTACTCGTGGTTGTTCCTCGAGCATACACCATTATACCTTTCGGGTCTGACCAATGCTATCACCTTGTTCACATAATTGTGGAATTCCACTAATATGGAAACCTGGATGAATTGTTGTTGAGCCCATTGACAACATCCTTATCTCCTCCATGATTTTGTTGAACATTAAGCTAGTGTTGGAAACTTGTGTATGCATTATCTTCATGACTCGTTCGTGAAGCATATGTTTGGACAAAAGAAGTGAGTCCCTCTAATTCATGTGCACTTGATGCAAGTTGCCGCCATGAATTTGAGAAGGCTTGTTTTACCTCCTATGGAATCATCCCAAGTCAGTCATGCACGTGCGAAGAATTCTGTGGTCTGTTAGACTGATCATCCTCATTCCATATGTATATCCTAGCACACCAAGCCACTGATTGAGTTGTTCAAAGATAAAGGAGTCTGTCCAAGGTGAACTCTTTGGACTTCCACGCATGGGGACTTCAATGTCATTAATGATGGTTCCCCACCTGAACTTGATAGTGTTTTATTGTAAGACTACCATGTGATAATGTTTTGTCTGGGACAACGTGTTCACATGTGTGTAGCAGAACCAACTCATGTTTTGGAGCTTGCTATCGTAGTTCATTTCCCGAGAATCTCGCAACGTCATCTCGTCGATTTGTGTTGCAAACTTTCATTTTTCTTTCTAGACTTGATGAGTCTGGACTATTCTAACACCAACCAGATCTGAATCTCAGGCAGATATGATGGTTGGAACGTGTCCCAAGAATTATAATATTGGTCTCTCTGTACCCGGTAACATGGATGTCGTGGCCAACACATCTAGCCGGAAGAACCATTATTGTAGGCTCTTGATTGAGAAAGTTGGCCACCTCCCCATAAGGACTTTGTAGGATTTACTCCCTAGCTGTGCCTTATGATTTTTGGTGTTCCCGAAGTCCGACCTTTACCTGATGTTCTAGATGTCAAAACATATCTATGAATGGATTATGCTAGTACATCAAGGAGAACATTAGAAGCGGAGTGCTAAATGTCTCTCGGTCGATCATCCAGATTTCGTCCCCTTGGCCCCGCTAAGGTGAAATCTGAGAAAGTGTTGTCTTCCTTTGTATCTGCATCCTCCACTGGTATTCATCATGGTAGTATGTTGTGTTGCCAGGATCCCTGACACGGATATTGGTAAAACCTTGATGAATATGGAAATGCTCAAGTTCTTGAGAGCACGCGCAAGCTCTAGGCTTCATCGCCGGCACTAACTGGGATTGCTCCCAGTTTTCTTCGATTAGGCTATAACTTTTCAAGCAGTGGACCCACTCTCTACTGTTGAGCTTTTCCCCAGTTACTAAATCATCCCTTGTGTTGTTTTCAACAAGGTAATCCACATCATCCATTCTAATCCGGGTATGCCATTCTACCGAACCCTCTAAACGATCGCTCGAAAATTGCCTTAGGCTGCTATAAAGAGTTTCAATGACCTTTGAATCAAAGGTAATTCTTTTTGCCACTTCAGGGGATATTTCTACGAGTCACCTCCTCCAAGATGTCTTGTTGTGGTATCATGACAACTCAACTCCTCGCTACGTTGACAACTGTTCACCACCCTCTTAAGTGTGGAATTGTTGTCTACCTAGTGAACCTTCGACATCTGTTCCACTCCATTCTTTTCGATGAATGTTTCATGTCTCAGCTCGAGAGAGGCTGCTATGTCTCATTTCGTGAGTTAATCCTGAGTTGTTCGATCTTCGAGAAGATCAATTCTTCTAGAGTTTTTCTTTCTCCTCTCATTGTCATCTCGGTTGGAGTTATCGGAGCAAGACATCAAGATAAAGATGGTGATAGAGTCAGCGTCCTTATGAAGGGCAACCTGGATCGTGAAGATTGTGTTAGGATGCGTTTCCCCTTCATCTTACCCTACGCTTGAATCTCGGGTCGAGATTCTTGTTTAGTGGGGGTGAGTTGTCACATCCCTAGCTTCTGGTTTGCTCTGAGCTAGCTAGTCATGTGTTGCATCATGTTTAAATTTTAGTTAAACTTGAAATGGGGATTGTTTAAACCCTAGCACCAAATGAATGCAAATAGGCTCAAATAAAATCATTTTCAATGAACCCAAAATGCCTTTGAAAATGTTCATGATTTCTGATAAAGGTGAAAACCTCTGCCAAAAATTATGAACATATATCTAGGTTATTCCTGGATTCTTGAATTAAATCATAAAGTATTTGCATTTCGGCATTTAAATGCTAATAAATAGTTTAAATGCTCAAATAATCATAAACTAAAATGTTTGCTGTTGGTTATATTTCAAACAGTGGCATTGATCAGTTTCATGATTTTTGGGTTTCATGATCAGTTTAATAAAGTCACAAAGTTGCAGTAAATAGAAAACGATAGATAAAAGCAGAGAGCAGAGAACTTACCTGGCGCTCACCTGTGAAGCCCACCTGGCGGCCCAAGTGGCCGGCCCAGCCCACCAGGCCACCCTTCTGTCATCTTCCTCCCCCTTGTCCCGAAGCAGCTCGGTGGCGCGCGCCCGAGAGCCCTCGGCCACCTCCTGCTTCCACCTGGGAGCCCCGGGCCTTCTACCGACGCCATGCACCCCCCTCGACCCTCTGCACCTCTCCCCTCTCTCGCTAGACCTCCTCCCCTCCTCTGTCTCTCTCCTTTGCACCACCCGAACGCGCCGTCGCCGCCGTTCGCCATAGCCGCAGCCACCAGCCCTCCCTCGCCCCGCCGCCAGGTCCAGAAGCAAGGAGCAAGGGCTATGCCCTGGTGCCCTCAGCGCGCGAAACCGCCGCCTATAGCGCATTTCCGAGCGGCTCCGCCGCATCTGGCCTCGTTGGCGTCGAGCCACCGGCAGGTTTGACCCGCTGACCAGGGGTTTGACCTCCCCAGGCCCCTGCTTAATTAGTATTAGGTTTAATTAGTGTTAAATTAACTTAGTTAATTAGATGAGCCACTGACATGCGGGCCCAGGCCCTAATTAACCTAGATTAGTACTTAACCTAACACTAGTTAACACGGTTAGTTAGTTGTGTCACTGACGTGTGGACCCCACACGTCAGGTTTGACCTGGACTAGCCCCGTTGACCTACTGACGTAGTGTTGATGTCATGCTGACGCAGTTAATAATTTTCTGGATTTAAAGTAATTCAGAAAATTCCAAGAAATAGCCAAAACTTCTAAAAATCATAGAAAATCAACCGTAGCTCCAAATCAAACAAGTTATATATGAAAAATGATCAGAAAAATCCAATCTATCCATCTGTACCATTTTCATGCATGTTAGAACAACTTATACCTGCTGATCAGGTCAAATAATTAAATGGCATTTAAAATCTCACATATGGAGTTTGAATTTGAACCTAGTGTTCAAACCAACCCCATTTAACTTGTTGCTAGATGCATTAGCCCAAAACACATTCATATTGCCATGTCGTAGCATACATCATACTATGCATTGCATTGATCATGTTTCTTCTGTGTTTGCCGGTGTTGTTCCCCCTCGGTAGACGCTGTACCGATGATGTGATCGTTGACACTAATGAAGACTCAATGTTATCTTCAGAAGTGCCAGGCAAGCAAAACCCCCTTGTTCATTCCGATACAATCCTACTCTCTCGCCCTTTTCTCTTTTACTGCATTAGGACAACAACGAGTCATTTGTTACTTGCTGCGGTAGCTGAACCCCTTTATCCTCTGCATGACCTGTCATTGCCACAGTAAATAGATGAAACCCACTAGTATGAGTAGCAGTTATTTGAGCCCTGTTGTGCCTACTCATTCATGTTTGTTTGTCATGCCTGCTACTGCTTAGAGTTGAGTCAGGTCTGATTCATCGGGAATGAATCAGAGGTGTGTGAACATGTCCTACTATGTGTGAGCTAAGTGTGTGAACACGATTTGGTAAAAGGTATCGGTGAGAGGCCATGTAGGAGTACATGGTGGGTTGTCTCATTGAAGCCGTCCTTAGGAACTGAGTTCTGTGTTTGTGATCCATGATTCAGCTACTACCATGCATTGGGCCCTGAAATATGACCCCGCTCGACTTCTTATTCACCCTTGTCCTCTGTCCAGGAGTTGCAAGTAGTTTCTGGTGTTTGTAGTATGCTGGAGGCCGTGCGCAGCGCTGACCGAAGGGGTGGGCTGTGATGCGGTAGGCACGTGGCCGGGTATACCGGGCGCCCGTTTGGTGTCACGGAACCCTGTTCACATCGTTTAGGGCTGTGAGCGAAACCCCGGCCGGATCTCCTCATGGATGGAACCCGAATAGGCGATAAACCTGGACTAGAGACTCAGGTGTTTAGGTAGGTCGTGGTCTACACCCACGTCGGTTTTCGCTTGAAGTCTGCCGAGCACATGTCGTGTGCAGACGCTAAGTGGTGGAAACATGTATGAAGAAGTACACCCCTGCAGGGTTAACATCATCTATTCGAATAGCCGTGTCCGCGGTAAAGGACTTCTGGGTTGCTTATATCAGTTCATAGACAAGTGAAAGTGGATACCCTAAAAATATGCAAGATAAGCGTGAGTGCTATGGATGGCGTTCTCGTAGGGAGACGGGAGCGGATCCATAGTGGTGTATTGATATGGTGAATATGTGGACTCGTGTGCGCCACCTCAAAAGAGTTACTTGCAGTCGTAGTTTAGGATAGCCACCGAGTCAAAGCTGGCTTGCTGCAGTTAAACCCCACCATCCCCTTTGTTGATAATGATGCATATGTAGTTAGTTCTGATGTAAGTCTTGCTGGGTACATTTGTACTCACGTTTGCCTATTTTATGTTTTTGCAGAGAGACTTCAGTCTCACTAGTAGTTTCGCGTGGACTTCGACGTTTAGCTTGTTACCGCAGCTACGATCTTGTGCCCTCGGCAGGATCTGGTAGATAGTCAGGCTTCTTAGCCTTTTTCATTTGTAGATGTCTGTACTCAGACATGTTAAGCTTCCGCTTGTGCTTTGATTTGTATGCTCTGGATGTTGGGTCATGAGACCCCTGTTTGTAATATCTCGCTCCTCGGAGCCTAATGAATACATACTTTGGTCGTAGAGTCATGTTATGATGCCATGTTGTATTTGCACATATCGAGCATATTGTGTGTATGTTATTGAAATGCTTGGTATGTGTGGGATCTGACTATCTAGTTGTTTATCCTTAGTAGCCTCTCTTACCAGTAAATGTCTCCTAGTGTTTCCATGGTAGCTTGCTACTGCTCCGGAACACTTAGGCTGGCCGGCATGTGTCCTTCTTCGTTCCTGTGTCTGTCCCCTCGGGGAAATGTCACGCGATGAATACCGGAGTCCTGTTAGCCCGCTACAGCCCGGTTCACCGGAGTCCTGCTAGACCAGTGCTACAGCCTGGATTCACTCGCTGATGACCGACATGTTCGATGCTGGGTCATGGATGCCTGTCCCTGTAAGTTTGTGCCACTTTGGGTTTATGACTAGCCATGTCAGCCCGGGCTCCTTATCATATGGATGCTAGCGACACTATCATATACGTGTGCCAAAAGGCGCAAATGGTCCCGGGTAAAGGTAAGGCGACACCCGTGGGAATACCGTGCGTGAGGCCGCAAAGTGATATGAGGTGTTACATGCTAGATCGATGTGGCATTGAGTTGGGGTCCTGAAAGCTAGTGGCTATCCTGTTCTACGACTACGAGAAACTTCTTTGAGGTGAGATGGCGCACACGAGTCCACTAATCACCACACAATACACTACTATGGATTCATCCCCGTCTCCCTACGAGAAGGCCATCCATAGCACTCAACATTGTCTTGAGCATTTTAGAGTATCCACTTCAAGTTGTCTATGTACCACGTAAGCATCCAAGAAGCCCATAACCGTGGACCCGGCTATTCGAATATACCATGATAACCCTGCAGGGGTGTACTTCTTCACACACGCTCCCGCCACTTACCGCCATGTACACGTCATGTATCTCGGCAACCTTCAAGCGGAAGCTTCGCAACGGTGTCGGCCACGACCTAACTAACCACACAAGAGTCTAGCCCAGGTTTATCGCCTATTCAGGTTCCATCCGCAAGGAGATCCGGCCGGGGTGTCGCTCACGGCCCCAAACAATGTGTGCAGGGTTCCTCAGCCCACCATCCGGGTGCCACTCGATACACCAGGCCACGTGTGCCTAGTTTGTCCCAAGCCGACCCTGCCGGGTGCCAGTTAGTACAAAAATAGCACTACCTACAAACACCAGAAACTAGTTGCGACTCCTGGACAGACATCAAGTTGGTTAATAAGTCAAGAGGGGCCGAGTTATCGGAACCCAATGTGTGGTAGTATCGAGTCATTGGAAAACATACATAGAATTCAGTGCTTAAGGATGGTTCCAGTGAGACAACCCACCATGTACTCCTACATGGCCTCTCACCACTACCTTTACCAAATCGTGTTCACACACTTCACTCTCAGCACCAGAACATATCGTAACACTCCAATTCATTCCCAATGAATAAGACCTGACACACTCTAAGCAATAGCAGGCCTGGCATGGTAGGGACACAACAATGGCTTCAATCAACTCCTACACATGCTAGTGGGTTTCAACTATTTACTGTGGCAATGACAGGTCATGCAGAGGAATGGGTTCAACTACCGCAGCACAAAGGGGCAATTGAATCATTGTTGCCCTAATGAAATAACTGAGAGCAGGAGCGAGAGAGTAAGATTGTATCGGAATGAAAAAGGGGGTTTGCTTTCCTGGTAGATCAACAGAGGGGGCACTGCTCCTCAGACAGGTACTCTGGAACACTCTCCGGAGTAGGACCTATCAAGAAGGAACAATGTCGACAATCAAAACACAATCATATGCAACAACATGATGCATGAACATTGTCGGGGGGATGACCCCTGGGTAGGCCCAAGACGGCAAACGATGCTTCAGAAACATCGGGGCCAGCAAGGCCCCTCAATCCGGCTCGCACTTGGCCGGGTTGCTCAAGTCGGCCAAGTCCGTCAACCCGGCCAGACTCCTCAACCCGGCCGCCCGGCCGGGTCCCTGTCCGGCTGCTCCAGCCGGCCCGCTACGCGAAGTCAACCGCGACACCGACAAGACGGCCATACTGCGATCATTGTTGCTGACAAAGCATACACTGTTCGCTCGTCACGCACGACATCATCTACAATGTACTTTGTCCCCGGGCATTGATTTATAAAATGCCTCAGGGACAAAACTTAGCCTAGCTCCCAAGCTACACATGGCTTGGGATGTAAGCTACACTAGCTTACATCCCAAGCACACACCTATGCCCACCTAGCTTACACCCAAAGCTAGCTCACACTACAAAGTGAACATCCATCCATCCAGGAGAAAAGGCCCTCACGGTCACTCACTTGGCAACAAGCCGCAAGAGCACACACGCTCACACTCCCTGGCGAGCATACTACGCCGCACACACACACACATGTACTAGTAGATGAGCACATAAGCTCTCTGCTACTGGCTCTCAGATACAGCTCCAGGAGCAACCATGTACTGCTATGGACATTCCACATATATTTAGACATGCAGGACTAGGAGTATTATCTCTCTGGAGAACTCCGAACCTGGGTAAATCACCGCGTGTTGTTTGCCCAATCCCGTCCCTTGATCTCCAAAGCATCCTTGCCCTCACCACAAGCCACCTCGTGGCATCTGTTGTCTCGCGAACCCGCCCGCGAGATAACCCCGACAAACATGGTATGTAGATGTGATGTTGTTTGTGCTAATGCATCTAGCATTCTATTTGGATGGAGTCCATTTGAATCAAGAATTCGAATGCACCTCCAAGTTTAGTCTTTATAAATGCCATTTATGTGTTTTCACCTATACAGCAGGTATAAGTTGGTTTGTCATGCATGAAACTAGTACAGATGGATAGATTGCATTTTATAATTTTTCATATATAAATAATTTCAATCTGAGCTACGGTTGAATTTCTATGATTTTTTGAATTTTATAGCATTTTGTGGAATTTCCTGATTTATTTTAAAACCAGAAAATTAATAACTGCGTCAGTAAGTCAACTGCAACTGACCAGGTCAAACCTGACGTGTGGGGTCCACACGTCAGTGACACATGGCTGGTTAGTGTTACTGACAGGTGGGTCCGGTCAATGCCCATGTCAGCAAAGTCAATGCTGACATGTCGGTCCCGCTGGGTTATAAACTAATCTAAGCAGGAAATTAAAGCCGGGGTTAATAAGAGTGGGGTCCATCCGTCAGTGAGCTAGGGGGTTGGTTAGTGGCATCATTAGCCACTAATTACGGTGCCACGTCGGCACGGCCGGAGTTAAGCCACCGGTGACGTCCAGAGACGGCGGCAATGCTCGGGTTTTGCTTCCCGGCGACCATATGGACGGCGAAGTGCGTCCACGCAACGAGGAGGCTCGTCCATGTCGGGTGGTGCACGCAGCAGCAGCTTCGGTGGCCTAGGTCGACGGCGGCAGCAACTTGCGTGGCAGTCGGAGTTCTGTGAAGATGGACAGAGTGCCATGGTGCACGGGAGGAACAGTGGGTAGGTGCTCTGGGTTCCTGGGAACGCGCCAAGGACGACAACGTGCTCGGACGCAACGTGTGTGGGCTCTAGCCACGGCGACCTCGTGGCCAGCGACAATGAGCTCTCAGGCTCGACGGAGCCCGCGGTTAGAGGAAGAAATTAGCATCGGGGGAGGGAGGTTTGGTGCGGAGGCTCACAGCGAGTCCAACGAGCGCGAGGGCGAGGTCGGGGACGCCCGGTAGCTCCCGAATCGACGGCGAGGATCCATGGCGGCCGAGGCCGAAGACGACGATGGTGGCGATGAAGCAGGGCCTCCGGCGTTGTGTAGCTTGGTGGAGAGAACGAGGAAGATGCGGGGGTGCTTCTGGGCGCAGCGGCAGGGCGAGGGGTGGCCTGTGGCCATGGAAACGGCGAGCGTCGGCGATGATGGCGTTGCGGGAAGAGAGCAAAGGAGGGGCAGGGGGTCCCGGGAGAGAGGGAAGAGGTGCAGGGGTCGAGGGGGAGTGCGTGGCACTCGGGGAGGCGTCCAGACCCTCGGCGGCAAGCAAGAGCTGGCGAGGCGCGTGCCCGCGAGCGCCGGCCACACGCGCTACATCCTTCTGGCGCAAGGAAGACGACAGGGGAGGGGGACAGGTGGGCTGGGCTGGCCAACTGGGCCGGCCAGGCCGCACAGTGCTGGGCCAGACGGCTGCAGGTAAGCGCCAGGTAGGTTTTTCCCATTTTGTTTCTTTTCTATTTTTCTGACATATGTTTTGATTTAATAATAATACTAAATCATTTTATTTCCTTATGCCAATTTTTGTAGGGGCTAGTGGTATTATTCCAGAGCTCCTCAATAACTGGCATAATTTTTGGACATATAATATATATATATATATATATCCAATACAAATAATTAAGCATTAATTCCAAATGCCCAAAATAAATACTTATGAGCCCTTAAAAATATTGGTTTGATTTTTATCTCTGTCCAATATTTTTAGAGAGCAACATGAGCATTTTCTTGGACCTTTTTGGAGCATTTTTTTATTTAGGTCATTTCCAGGAATGATTCTGAGGGTTTCACAAATCCTCATTTCAAGTTTAAATGGAATTTAAACATGATGCACACATGACTAGCTAGTCAAGGTCATACCAGAACTAGGGATGTGACAGTCCACGAAGAAGCAACCTTGTCTATCCCACCATTGCCGTCGCCCACGAAGGACTTGACTCACTAGGGTAGATCTTCACGAAGTAGGCGATCTCCTTGGCCTTACAAACTCCTTGGTTCAACTCCACAATCTTGTCGGAGGCTCCCAATTGACACCTAGCCAATCTAGGAGACACCACTCTCCAAGAAGTAACAAATGGTGTGTTGATGATGAACTCCTTGCTCTTGTGCTTCAAATGATAGTCTCCCCAACACTCAACTCTCTCTCACAGGATTTGGATTTGGTGGAAAGAAGATTTGAGTGGAAAGCAACTTGGGGAAGGCTAGAGATCAAGATTCATATGGTAGGAATGGAATATCTTGACCTCAACACAAGTGTAGGTGGTTCTCTGATACGTCTCCAACGTATCTATAATTTTTGATTGTTCCATACTATTATATTACCCCTTTTGGATGTTTATGGGCTTTATTTTACACATTTATATCATTTTTGGGACTAACCTACTAACCGGAGGCCCATCCCGTATTGCTGTTTTTTTGCCTATTTCAGTATTTCAAAGAAAAGGAATATCAAACGGAGTCCAAACGGAATGAAACCTTTGGGAGCATGATTTTTGGAACGAACGTGATCCAAAGGACTTGGAGTGCAAGTCAAGAAGTAGCTGAGGCAGCCACGAGAGGGTAGGGCGCCCCCTGTCTCGTGGGCCCCTCGGGCGGCCACCGACGTGCTTCTTCCTCCTATATAAGCCTACGTACCCCGAAAACATCCAGGGAGCCAAGGAAACACAATTTCCACCGCTATAACCTTCTGTATCCGCGAGATCCCATCTTGGAGCCTTCGCCGGCTTTCCGCCGGAGGGGGAATCGACCACGGAGGGCTTCTACACCAACATCCTTGCCCCTCCGATGAGTTATGAGTAGTTTACCACAGACCTACGGGTCCATAGTTATTAGATAGATGGCTTCTTCTCTCTTTTTGGATCTCAATACAATGTTCTCCCCCTCTCTTGTGGAGATCTATTCGATGTAAACTCTTTTTGCGGTGTGTTTGTCGAGATCCGATGAATTGTGGGTTTATGATCAAGTTTATCTATGAGAAATATTTGAATCTCCTGTGAATTCTTTTATGTATGAATGAGTTATCTTTGCAAGTCTCTTGGAATTATCAGTTTGGTTTGGCCTACTAGATTGATCTTTCTTGCCATGGGAGAAGTGCTTAGCTTTGGGTTCAATCTTGCGGTGTCCTTACCCAGTGACAGAAAGGGTTGCAAGGCACGTATTGTATTGTTGCCATCGAGGATAAAAAGATGGGGTTTATATCATATTGCATGAGTTTATCCCTCTACATCATGTCATCTTGCTTAAGGCGTTACTCTGTTCTTATGAACTTAATACTCTAGATGCAGGCAGGAGTCGGTCGATGTGTGGAGTAATAGTAGTAGATGCAAGCAGGAGTCGGTCTACTTGTTACGGATGTGATGCCTATATACATGATCATGCCTAGATAATCTCATAATTATTCTCTTTTCTATCAATTGCTTGACAGTAATTTGTTCACCCACCGTAATACTTATGCTATCTCGAGAGAAGCCTCTAGTGAAACCTATGGCCCCGGGGTCTATCTCTTATCATATTTGCATCTTTACTTTTTGCATCTATATTATAAAATACCAAAAATATATTTATCTTATCATACTATCTCTATCAGATCTCACTTTCGCAAGTGGCGGTGAAGGGATTGACAACCCCTTTATTGCGTTGGTTGCGAGTTCTTTGTTTGTTTCTGTAGGTGCGTGGTACTTTTGACGAGCCTCCTACTGGATTGATACCTTGGTTCTCAAAAACTGAGGGAAATACTTACGCTACTATTGCTGCATCACCCTTTTCTCTTCAAGGAAAACCAACACAAGCTCAAGACGTAGCAAGAAGGATTTCTGGTGCCGTTGCCGGGGAGGTATTCGCTCAAATCAAGACATACCAAGTACCCATCACAAACTCATCTCCCTCACATTTACATTATTTTCCATTTGCCTCTCGTTTTCCTCTCCCCCACTTCACCCTTGTCGTTTTATTTGCCCTCTCTTTCCCAATCTCCTCCTCTCTTTCGCTTGCCTTTTTCTTTTTGCTTGTGTGTTGGATTACTTGTTGCCATGGCGCAAGATAATACCAAATTGTGTGATTTCTTGAATACCAACAATAATGATTTACTTAGTACTTCGATTGCTCCTCTTAATGATGTTGAGTCTTGTGAAATCAATACTGCTTTGCTGAATCTCGTTATGAAAGATCAATTCACCGGCCTTCCTAGTGAAGATGCCGCTACTCATCTAAACAACTTTGTTGATTTGTGTGATATGCAAAAGAAGAAAGATATGGATAACAATATTGTCAAATTGAAGTTATTTCCGTTTTCACTTAGAGATCGTGCTAAAGTTTGGTTTTCATCTTTGCCTAAAAATAGTATTGGTTCTTGGAACAAGTGCAAAGATGCTTTTATCTCTAAGTATTTTCCTCCCGCTAAGATTATCACTCTTAGGAACGATATTATGAATTTTAAACAACTTGATCATGAGCATGTTGCCCAATCTTGGGAAAGAATGAAATTGATGATTCACAATTGCCCTACTCATGGTTTGAATTTATGGATGATCATACAAAAATTTTATGCCGGTTTGAACTTTGCTTCTAGAAATCTCTTAGATTCGGCCGCGGGAGGCACGTTTATGGAAATCACGTTAGGAGATGCTACAAAAATCCTTGATAATATTATGGCTAATTATTCTCAATGGCACACCGAAAGATCTTCTAGTAAAAAAGTGCATGCTATAGAAGAAATCAATGTTTTGAGTGGAAAGATGGATGAACTTATGAAATTGTTTTCTACTAAAAATACTCCTCTTGATCCCAATGATATGCCTTTGTCTACTTTGATTGAGAATAATAATGAATCTATGGATGTGAATTTTGTTGGTAGGAATAGTTTTGGAAACAATGCTTATAGAGGAAACTTTAATGCTAGACCGTTCCCTAGTAATTCCTCTAATAATTATGGAAATTCCTACAATAATTCTTATGGTAATTTTAATAATATGCCCTCTGATTTTGAGAATAGTGTGAAAGAATTTATGATTTCCCAAAAGAATTTTAATGCATTGCTTGAAGAAAAATTGCTCAAAGTTGATGATTTGGCTAGGAACGTTGATAGACTTTCGCTTGATGTTGATTCTCTTAAACTTAGATCTTCTTCTCCTAAGCATGATATCAATGAGTCTCTCAAAGCAATGAGAATTTCCATTGATGAGTGCAAGGAAAGAATCGCTAGATTGCGTGCAAAGAAAGATTGCTTTATAAAAGCGTGTTCTTCTAGTTTCCATGAAAATAATGATGAAGATCTTAAAGTTATTGATGCATCTCTTATTAGATATTTGTTTTGCAATATGAATCTTGATAATTATGGGACTAATGATGAGTCAACTTTGCCTAGAAGGCGTCCCAAGAATTCGGAGTCTTTAGGTCTTGATGCTAAATTTGGTAAAAGTAGGATTGGAGAGGTCATGACTTTAAATATTATTGAATCCACTATCTCGGATTTCAACGAATTTGATTATTATAATTGTTCTTTAGAAGGTTGTATTTCCTTGTTGCAATCCGTTGTTAATTCTCCTCATGCTTATAGTCAAAATAAAGCTTTTACCAAACATATCGTTGATGCCTTGATGCAATCTTATGATGAAAACTTAATTTGGAAGTTTCTATACCTAGAAAACTTAATGATGAGTGGGAACCTACTATAAAGATTAGAATTAAAGATCATGAGTGTTTTGCTTTGTGTGATTTGGGTGCTAGTGTTTCCACGATTCCGAAAACTTTATGTGATATTCTAGGTTTCCATGATCTTGATGATTGTTCTTTAAATTTGCACCTTGCGGATTCCACCATTAAAAAGCCAATGGGAAGGATCAATGATGTTCTCATTGTTGCAAATAGAAATTTGGTGCCCATAGATTTTATCGTTCTTGATATAGATTGCAATCTTTCTTGCCCTATTATTCTTGGTAGACCTTTCCTTAGAACGATTAGCGCGATTATTGATATGAAGGAAGAGAATATTAGATTCCAATTTCCATTAAAGAAAGGCATGGAGCACTTTCCAAGAAAGAAAGTCAAATTACCTTATGAATCTATCATGCGAGCTACTTATGAATTGAGTGCCGAAGATGGCACTACTTAGATCTATCTTCGCTTTTATGCCTAGCTAGGGGCGTTAAACGATAGCGCTAGTTGGGAGGCAACCCAATTTTCTTTGTGTTTTTTTGTTTTTGTTCCTGTTTATTAATAAATCTTGCATCTACCTTCTGTTTAGATGTGTTTTTATCTTTTAATTAGTGTTTGTGCCAAGTAGAACCTATAGGATAACCTATGATGATAGTTGATTTGATTCTGCTGAAAAACAGAAACTTTGCACGCACTAATTTAGTTTTGTTAAATCACAGAAACGTGATTTTGCGTTGATTCTTTTTGCTTCTAATCAATAGACAAAGTTTCCAGGACTTCCTATTTTGGTAGGATTGTTAGAGTTCCAGAAGTTTGCGTTAGTTACATATTGCTACAGACTGTTCTATTTTTGATAGATTCTGTTTTTCGTGTGTTGTTTGCTTATTTTGATGCATCTATGGCTAGTAAAATAGTTTATAAACCATACAGAAGTTGGAATACAGTAGGTTTAACACCAAAATAAATAAAGAATGAGTTCATTACAGTATCTTATGTGGTGGTTTTGTTTTCTTTCACTAACGGAGCTTATAAGATTTCCTGTTGAGTTTTGTGTTGTGAAGTTTTCAAGTTTTGGGGAAAGCTTTTATGGACTATGGAATAAGGAGTGGCAAGAGCCTAAGCTTGGGGATGCCCATGGAACCCCAAGATATTCAAGGATAGCCAAAAGCCTAAGCTTGGGGATGCCCCAGGAAGGCATCCCCTCTTTCGTCTTTGTTCATTGGTAACTTTACTTGGAGCTATATTTTTATTCGCCACATGATATGTGTTTTGCTTGGAGCGTCGTGTATTATATTAGTCTTTGCTTTTTATTTTACCACAATCATCCTTTCTGTACACACCTTTTGGGAGAAGCCTACTTGATTAGGATTTTCTAGAATACTCTATGTGCTTCACTTATATCTTTTGAGCTTGATAGTTTTTGCTCTAGTGCTTCACTTATATTTTTTAGAGCACGGTGGTGACTTAATTTTGAAGAAATTGCTAGTCTCTCATGCTTCACTTATATCTTTTTGAGAGTCTTTTAGAACAGAATGGTATTTGCTATGGTTACAAAGTTGGTCCTAGAATGATGAGTATCCAAGTTGGGTATAATAAAAACTATCATAGAAAAGAATTGGATGCTATGGTCAATATGATGCTTGATAATTGTTTTGAGATATGGAGGTAGTGATATTAAAGTCATGCTAATTGAGGTGATTATGAGAAGTACTTGTGTTGAGGGTTGTGATTCCCGTAGCATGCACGTATGGTGAACCTCTTTGTGATGAAGTTGGAGCACAATTTTATTTATTGAGTGTCTTCCTTATGAGTGGCGGTCGGGGACGAGCGATGGTCTTTTCCTACCAATCTATCCCCCTAGGAGCATGCGCGTAGTGCTTTGGTTTTTGATGACTTCTAGATTTTTGCAACAAGTAAATGAGTTCTTTTGACTAATGTTGAGTCCATGGATTAATTATACGCACTCTTTCACCCTTCCACCATTGCTAGCCTCTCTTGTGCCGTGCAACTTTCGCCGGTACCATACACCCACCATATACCTTCCTCAAAACAGCCACCATACCTACCTATTATGGCATTTCCATAGCCATTCCAAGATATATTGCCATGCAACTTTCCACTGTTCTGTTCATATGACACGCATTACTTTTGTCATATTGCTTTTTGCATGATCATGTAGTTGACATTGTATTTGTGGCAAGGCCACCTTCATAATTTTCATACATGTCGCTCTTGATTCATTGCATATCCCGGTACACCGTCGGAGGCATTCATATAGAGTCATATCTTGTTCTAGCTTTGAGTTGTACTTCTTGAGTTGTAAATCCATAAAAGTGTGATGATCTTCATTATTAGAGCATTGCCCTAGTGAGGAAAGGATGATGAAGACTATGATTCCCCCACAAGTCGGGATGAGACTTCGGACTTTACAAAAAGAAAAAAAAGAAAGGCCAAAGAAAAAAAGGGGAAAAGAAAAAAGAAAAAAGAAAAAAATAAATTGAGAGAAAAAGAGAGAAGGGACAATGCTACTATCTCTTTTTCCACACTTGTGCTTCAAAGTAGCACCATGATTTTCATGATAGAGAGTCTCATATGTTTTAACTTTGATATACTAGTGGGCATTTTTCATTATAGAACTTGGCTTGCATATTCCAATGATGGGCTTCCTCAAAATGCCCTAGGTGTTCGTGAGCAAGCAAGTTGGATGCACACCCACTTAGTTTCTTTTGTTGAGCTTTCATATATTTATAGCTCTAGTGCATCCGTTGCATGGCAATCCCTACTCACTCACATTGATATCTATTAATGGGCATCTCCATAGCACGTTGATACGCCTAGTTGATGTGAGACTATCTTCTTCTTTTTTGTCTTCTCCACAACCACCATTCTATTCCACATATAGTGCTATGTCCATGGCTCACGCTCATGTATTGCGTGAAAGTTGAAAGAGTTTGAGATTATTAAAGTATGAAACAATTGCTTGGCTTGTCATCGGGGTTGTGAATGATTAAATACTTTGTGTGATGAAGATAGAGCAACAGTCAGAATATATGATTTTGTAGGGATAACTTTCTTTGGCCATGTTATTTTGAGAAGACATGATTACTTTGATTAGTATGCTTGAAGTATCACCATTTTCATGTTAATATGAACTTTTATTTTGTATCATTTGGATCTGAACATTCATGCCACAATAAAGAAAATTACATTTAGAATTATGCTAGGTAGCATTCCACATCAAAAATTTCTTTTTTATCATTTACCTACTCGAGGACGAGCAGGAATTAAGCTTGGGGATGCTTGATACGTCTCCAATGTATCTATAATTTTTGATTGTTCCATGCTATTATATTACCCCTTTTGGATGTTTATGGGCTTTATTTTACACATTTATATCATTTTTGGGACTAACCTACTAACCGGAGGCCCAGCCCGTATTGCTGTTTTTTTTGCGTATTTCAGTATTTCGAAGAAAAGGAATATCAAACGGAGTCCAAATGGAATGAAACCTTCAGGAGCGCGATTTTTGGAACGAATGTGATCCAAAGGACTTGGAGTGCAAGTCAAGAAGCAGCCGAGGAGGCCACGAGACGGTAGGGCGTGCCCCCCTATCTCGTGGGCCCCTCGGGCGGCCACCGACGTACTTCTTCCTCCTATATAAGCCTACATACCCCCAAAAACATCCAGGGAGCCAACGAAACACAATTTCCACCGCCGTAACCTTTTGTATCCGCGAGATCCCATCTTGGAGCCTTCGTCGGTGCTCCACCGGAGGGGGAATCGACCATGGAGGGCTTCTACATCAACATCATTGTCCCTCCGATGAGTTGTGAGTAGTTTACCACAGACCTACAGGTCCTGTCGTGGAATTGTCACGTCAGATGTCCTAGTGAAAGGACTTAGTCGTGGAGCCATCACAACTAGGAAGCTTGAAGGGGTTAATCAGGACAAGAGACACGAGAGGTTTATACTAGTTCGGCCCCTTACAATGAAGGTAAAAGCCTACGTCTAGTTGTGGTTGGGATTATGTATGTCTCAATAACCAGGAAGTAGAATCGCTTGACCTAGCTCTCGAGAAGTTGTTTTGTACCCTGAACCACCGTCGGGTCGTCCCCTTATATACTGAGGTCGATGCCCAGCGGCTCTACAGAGTCCCGACCGGCTTATAGAATGTATCCGGCTCGGTCTCTTTAATCTTTCTTGCCTTCAAGTTACATGGTCAAGGCTGTTTAACACTACGGGCCTTAAGTCACCTCTGGGCCGTTGGGCCTTTACTAAACCACCGTCTTCAAGCTTGAGCTTCTGTCTTCAATAATGCTTGTAAGTATTACCCGGCTCCTCTTGGCGGGTCATACCAGTAGTTATATCCCCAACATTAGGCCCCAGGTTGATTTGAACTAGTTCACGTCAGTCTTCAATGAAAAAGTTCTCCGCCTCTTTATTTAAGAAGATTCATGTAACCCGCCATGACATCATCCTTCAAGTTTGTGGTAACCTGCCATGACGTCACCTGTCATAAATGCATGCTTTGTCCAACACATCTCAACGGATCTTTGTCTTAATGACTATCTGAAAATCGAGGCGCCTCTATAGCTGGATAACTATGTTTTTTGGCCTCCTTGTTTTTCGCGCCCACTTCACGGGTTTTCCCTTATAAATAGACCCGACTAGGTCTTTCTTCATTCTTCCCTTTCTTCATCTTCTTCCTCTCGCCCTACTGTCGCTCGAGCTCTGCCGCCGCCGCAGCGCACCTTCGTCTCCGTCGACCTTGGCCGCTGCATCAACCTGAATCCGTCCAGAGAACGGCGGTGCCCCTCCGTAACAGATCTACCTCTATAAGCTTTCCCCTTTCTGCATCTTAGATCCATGCTAGGGTTTGGCGAGTTCCTTTGTACAGTTCGTAGTTCATCTCAGCTCTTCGTGTTGTTTTTGCCGTGGCTTCTTTTGATCCAACGGTAGCATATATCTCATGCGGTAGCTGTTCCGCATCCATTTTAGGCACTAGCAGATCCTCTTTCTTTGTAAAGAATCTTCATTAGAGCGCATGAACTCCTCTGCACCATGTTTCTAGGTCTAGAAATTTTTCTTTTCTGAACCTTTGTTTGATCCAAAATAATTACTGCAAACTGCGAAACTTGTTTGTCCTACACTTAGGAGAAATCAGCATGTTGTTAAATTTTCCAGTCATGGCGGCTCTGACTGCCGGCTTAAGAAGATGATAATCTGAACTTCTCCTGTTAGCTGAAATAATGTTGATGGCTTTAACACACTTATGGCGGCTTACATAACCCGGCTGGAAATATCCTTATACCATTAGGCCCCTTCATAAGTCGCCATAGTTCATTCCAGCAATGCTTTTCCTGCCCGGCTTAAGTTTGAGCCGGCCTTATTTATCTTGTATCTAGGTTTTCAAACACAATGGCGCCCAAGGCACCTACCACTTGCAATTGGGTGAAATCCATTGTTACTGATAGCACTTTAGATGACTTCGTCAAAACCGGCTATCTGCCCAAGAAAGAAGTCATGCCTTACCGTGCTCCTCACCCGGACGAAGAAATCCCTTAGCCCAAAGACGGAGAGGTGGTTGTCTTTACTGATCATATGAACCAGGGGTTTACTCCTCCTGGTTCAAAAATTTTCAGAGACGTGTTAAAGTTGTTTGACCTTCGCCCACAAGACATTGGACCCAATTCCGTGTCTAACATCTGCAACTTCCAAGTGTTCAGCGAAGTTTATCTTGGCGAAGAACCAAACTTGCTACTTTTCAGAGAGCTATTCTATTTGAACCTCCAGACAGAGTGTGCAAGCAGTCAGAGCTTGGAACTTAGTGGGATTTCAATTCAGCGTCGCAGGGATGCACTTTCCCCTATGCCAACCCGCCAAGACATCCCAAAGATTGGAACATGACGTGGTTCTACTGCAAGGACACCTCCCCGGCTGACGAGAATCCTCTGCCCGGCTTTCGTGCCCTCCGGCTTGACACCAATCATCACCTGCCCGACAAGATTACCACCACAGAACACAGATCCCTCTCTCCTACTATAGCCAAGATTAAAGCTCTATTGGGGAATGGGTTGACGGGCATTGACCTGGTATGAGTCTGGCTTGCCTGGCGGGTTATCCCATTAAGCCGCCGCACAGTCTTAATGTGTGAATACACTGGCACCAAGAATGACCCCCTGCGCCATAGCCCTGACGACTTACTGGCTCATGTTGTTGATGACATGACCAAATCTGCTCTCAATGAGAGTCTGGCCTATTGTGGCAGAGTGGGTCTAGCCCCGTTTTGCAAAGACAACCCGACTCCAAAGGTAAACACCCATATAAAAATGTTTACCTTATTTTCTTAATGCTTCATCCATATTCACAATATGCTTAATCCTTGCAGGTGGGTGACAAATTTTGGAAAGTTACATATGCTCATGAAGCGGCTAAGAAAGCCAGGAAAGAGAAGAGAGCCGCCAGGAAAGAAGCTACCCAAAGGAAGGGCAAAAAAGCTACTGCTTCCGATTTGCTTCGGCTGTCAGACTCTTCTGATTCAGAGGTAGCCCTTGACTCCCTTGGCTTATTCTTTAATCATCTTATTGACACTGATCATCAGCAGGAGGACACTGGGACAAGCCGTAGCAAGGCTGACGAGGTAACTATCCTTTCCTCCGACTCCGAGCCTTTGCCAAGACAGAAAATCCGCAGAGTGACCCGAAAAGTAAGATTTTCTCATCCTCTAGCTCATCACGATCCTCAATTTCTTTTGAAGTGGCAAATTCATGAGAGCCGGAGGCAGACCCGGACCAGCAAGGATGCGGAGCTCTCCTCCGGCTTACCAAATACTCCGAGGAAGCGCCAAAACGAGGTTATCTTTATTTTATTTAAATTATGTCCCTTGGCGGGTCTCTTTCTTCAACCACTCAATTCCTCCGACTCGGATTATCAGGATACTTCTCCTCCTTTCGGCGAGTCATTGCAGTCAAATCTGCCGACTTTCAAGACTGCACCAGGGTATAATAAACCATTTATTTTTGTAGCTATTGTAATCTTCTTACTTCTGTGTTAATCTTTTTATCTGAATGCAGTGGTCAAGCTAAAACCAGCAAGAGGGTTAGAAAGAATAAACCGGCTGACGAAAGAGTCACCACTGATCAACCGGCTCTTGAAACTACAATGCCGGAGCTAAACACTCATGAGCCGCCTCCTGAACCAGCACAAGATGTGCCACCTCCTGCTGACCTGCCTACTGACCAAGGTGCTTCCGGGTCAGAAAATCCTCAACCTCCAAGCCCAACTCGGATGGCTGATCCTTCCAATACTGATGTCGAGATCATCGGAACTGGTCATACTGACCCGGGGAGGCCAACCGTGTTAGCCAAATGCCCCGCCAAGGAAGAACTTCTGCACCAGCGCCGAGTCAAGATGGATGTCACCAATTATACTCATATGAGTATTGGAGATGTCTTCTCTGGCTATATGAGCCAAGTGCACAACAGCTGGAATCTTGAAATTGATATGGTGAAGCAAATGCATCATAAATTTGAGGTATAACCCGTTTTATCTTTTGTTCCTTACGCTTCACTATGTTAGCCCCCAAGTCTGCTGCTTAAGATACTTATGTTGTAGACTTAGAAACAAATTTGACAGCATCACAAAAGAATTAAATTCCGGCTTACCATGTAGCCCCCAAGGGGGTGGCTTAACCAATATGGTTGAGCCGGCTCCTTATAGAAAAACTCTTATAGGTCTTTAAACAACAATATGCATTAGCCCCAAAGTGCCAAGTGTTATTGTTTACAAAATGCTTGGGACTTACTCATATGAATCACCATATAATTAACCGTTGTAGAACAGAAAAAACTCTGCAAGACATTAGCCCCCAAGTGCCAAGTATTATTGCTGGCAAAGTACTTGGGACTTTGAATACTGCATAAATAACTTACTTGATTTTATATTTGCACAGGCTACCACCAATCAACTCGAATCGAAGGTGACCAATTTGAAGAGCCGCCTTGAATTCCAAGAGTCAGAACTTGAGAAGGCCAATAGTAAGTTCGAGTTCAGTGTTTCTGAACAGGAGAAACTTAAGAAAGAGTTTGAAACTGAAAAGAAAGCCTGGGCGGATGAGAAGACCGCATTGATAAGCCGGGCTGAAAAAGCAGAAACAGCTCTGGAAGAAGTCACTGGAGAGTTGTCCGGGTTGAAGCACCATATTTCCCAAATGGTCGCAGCCATCTTTGGTAAGTTGCTTTGCCGTTGTGTTCATATCTTAAGTCGGGCAATAGAGTATGTGCCAGAAATTAACCTTTCTGATTATGGTTTGTACAGGCCCCAGAAGTGCTAATTTAAACCACAATATGCTGACGAAGTTAAAGGCTGTGTATACCTTGGTGGAACAATTGTACACCGGGACACAACGTACCCTTGCTTCGGTCGCCTTATCCAATGAAGTGCCAACCCTCCTATCACGGGTCTTGATTAAGTTGTCAGTTCTTCCGTAACGGATCAACGAATTGAGACGGTCAGCTGCAAGAGCCGGAGCGGTGAATGCTCTAAGCCGGGCCAAGGCCGGGCTACCTAAACTAGACCCGGAGGATATCGCTATTGGTTATCCAAGCCTCAAGGAAGATGCCATGCTGTTTGAAGAGGCGGATTTCTTTGCCTGTGTCCAAGAGGTATGCCCCGTGGCGACTCTGATAGCCGCAGAAGTAGATTATACCAAGTACCAGGCGGGTTACGATGAACAAAATTGAAGGATTCCAACACCTGAATATGACGTGACCAGCCTGATTCCACCAATTCGTAAGCATACCTTTGCTCCAGAAGTTGACCCGGCTGGTCTTGTTGATGATGACGCAGAATTTGAAGCCTTAAAGAACATTGACTGGTCATCATCAACCTTCCAGGAAAAGGAGGACACAAGCGCGGAGAGGGCTAACCCAGACGCTTCTAGCCAATCTTGAGGGTGAAGCTCTCATGGCGACTCAGCACCTGGTGTTTAAAAAACAATGCAAACTTTTTGGACTTATTAAGTCCTGTAATACGGTAGAGATAACTCTGTTGTGTCCATGCCATCATGCATGTTTTTGATGCGTAACATTTTTAAGCCGCCTTGTTATATTCATGCACACAGTTTGATCATTATTGAAAAACTGTCCCTCAAATAAGCTGCTAAGTCGGTCAAAAATGTGATAAACATAGATTATTTGGTTAATGAAAACACAACTATAATAAAAATTTCCGCAGGCTCCACCGGTTCATATGACCCGGCTAATAATGATGAAGATCAGATATTTGAATACCTGGAAAGTACATCTATGTTGAAGGGTCGACGATTCATCAGTCGATATTGAACCAGCTACCAACATTGTATTTATAGTTGTAAGCCTCAGGAAAAAAATCTTTAAGCCAAATAACGGGGCTTACAAAGAGAACTTAAACCAAAAAGAGAAGTAATAATGTCAAGGCCGCTGATTCGAATACGATCAGTGAACCGTCCCAGAGGATTTTAAGCTAGGATTCAAATATGATCATGTAGCCCCCAATGGCTTTGGCATTGCGCCGATCAAGAGGGTACAGACAGATGTGTTCTCTTTGGTTCGAATACGACCTATGTTTGAACAGGAAGCCCCCTAATGACCTTGAGAGTTTTTTAACGACTCTGATTCGAATACGATCAAAGTCAGTTCCCAAATGGGGTTAAGCTATGATTCGAATACGATCAAGAAGCCCCCAAGTGAGCTTGGCAGTGTGCCAATCAAAAGGGTATCGACAGCTATGTTCTCTTTGGTTCGAATACGACCTATGTTTGAACAAGAAGCCCCCTAGTGACCATAATTTTGAACATCTTAGATTCGAATAGAATCGTAAGCCGGATCATAACAGGCTGAGCCGGATCAAATATGACCCACCCCGAATAGTCATGTGATAAAAAGATGATAATAATAAATGACAAATTTACCTTGTGAGAAGGGAAAAAAGGACAGAGGTCCTGCTTTATTATTTATCATAATATATACATCGGCAAAATATGTACATCAGTGGAGCCTATGGCTCAAGTGTAGTAGGGCCGGAGATGAGCAATATTCCACGGCCTCTGGGTCTCCTCCTCCGACTTACGTGAGTCTTTGTGCTCTCGAACGTCAATAAGGTAGTATGATCCATTATTTAAGTTCTTGCTGACCACAAATGGTCCTTCCCAAGGTGGGGATAACTTGTGAGCATAATTTTGATCCTGGATGAGCCGGAGCACTAGATCACCTTCCTGAAAAGATCTAGACTTAACTTGGCGGCTGTGATAACGGCGCAAGTCCTGTTGGTAAATCACCGAGCGAGCTGCTGCCAAGTCCCGATGTTCATCTAACAGATCAAGAGCATCCTGGCGTGCTTGTTCATTGTCTTCCTCCACATAAGCCGCCACACGAGGTGAATCATGACGGATGTCACTAGGGAGAACCGCCTCAGCTCCGTAGACCCTGAAGAAAGGCGTATAACCCGTAGATCTGTTAGGAGTAGTGTTGATGCTCCATAACACTGAAGCTAACTCCTCAACCCAACAACCCGGCGTCCGCTGCAAAGGGACAAAGAGCCGAGGCTTAATGCCGTTTAGGATTTCCTAATTGGCTCTCTCGGCTTGACCATTCGACTGAGGGTGAGCCACTGATGAAACATCAAGCTGGATATGCTCACGTTGACAGAACTCCTCCATGGCACCTTTAGACAGATTAGTGCCATTGTGAGTTATAATGTTGTGTGGAAAACCAAAGTGAAATATCACCTTCTTCATGAATTGAACCGCCGTAGCTGCATCACACCTACTGACCGGCTCTGCCTTGACCCACTTTGTGAACTTATCAACCGCCACTAAGAGGTGAGTCTTTTTATCTTTGGATCGCTTGAAAGGCCCAACCATGTCAAGCCCCTAGACTGCAAATGGCCAAGTAATTGGAATCATCCTCAATTCTTGAGCCGGCACATGAGCCTGTCTTGAGAACTTCTGACAACCATCACATTTACTGACCAGATCCTCTATGTCTGCATGAGCCGTCAGCCAATAAAACCCATGACGAAAGGCCTTAGCCACAAGAGATTTTGACCCAGCATGATGACCACAATCCCCTTCATGAATCTCGTAGAATTTCTTGGCCTTCTTCAGGAGAGATGCAGCGCTGAAAAGCTCCTGTAACACTGCAATGATGTAACTCGCCATTGATAATCGACATGGACTTAGACCACCGGGTTATCTGCCTGGCCAATGTTTCATCCTCAGGCAACTCGCCCCGTGTCATATAAGCCAGATATGGCACCGTCCAATCTGGAATGACATGAAGCGCCGCCACCAACTGTGCCTCAGGGTCAGGAACAGCCAAATCTTCCTCTGTAGGTAGCTTGACAGAAGGGTTATACAAAACATCCAAGAAAGTATTAGGCGGCACTGACTTACGCTGAGATCCCAGCCGGCTTAAGGCGTCAGCCGCCTCGTTCTTTCTACGGTCAATGTGTTCCACCTGATAACCCTTGAAGTGCCCCGCAATTGCATCAACCTCCCGACGATAAGCCGCCATGAGAGGGTACTTTGAATCTCACTTGCCTGAAACTTGCTGAGCCACGAGATCTGAGTCGCCGAAGCACCTGACCCGGCTTAAATTCATCTCTTTAGCCATACGGAGACCATGGAGCAAGGCTTCATACTCAGCTGCGTTGTTAGTACAAGGAAACATCAACCATAGTACATAACAAAACTTATCACCTCGAGGGGAAGCCAGGATAACTCCAGCCCCCGAGCCTTCCAATTGCCTAGACCCATCAAAATGAATTGTCCAATAGGTATTGTCTGGCTTTTCCTCAGGCATCTGCGATTCTGTCCAGTCATTGATGAAATCCACCAATGCTTGAGATTTAATAGCTGTGTGCGGCACATATTTTAAACCATGAGGCCCAAGCTCAATGGCCCATTTGGCAACTCGCCCTGTGGCCTCTCTGTTCTGAATAATATCCCCCAAAGGGGCAGAACTAACCACAGTGATAGGATGGACCAAGAAGTATTGCTTAAGCTTCCGGCTGGCCATAAACACCCCATAGACCAGTTTCTGCCAATGCGGATATCGCTGCTTGGACTCAATCAATACCTCACTGATGTAGTAAGCCGGCCACTGAACCGGGTACTCCTTGCCAGCCTCCTTGTGTTCCACCACAATGGCCATGCTGACAGCACGTGTGTTAGCAGCCACATATAGGAGTAAGGGCTCCTTATCAATGGGAGCAGTAAGAACCGGCGGCTCAGCCAACTGCCTCTTCAGATCTTCAAAGGCAGTATTGGCAGTGTCATTCCAAGTAAAACTATCCGTCTTTTTCATCATCTGATACAGCGGCATAGCCTTCTCCCCTAACCGTCTTATGAACCGGCTTAAGGCAGCGATCCGACCCGCCAAACGTTGGACATCATTGATACATGCCGGCTTGGCCAGGGAGGTGATGGCTTTGATCTTCTCCGGGTTAGCTTTGATACCTCTGTTAGAAACCAGAAAGCCCAGAAGCTTGCCTGCAGGCACATCGAAAACACACTTGGACAGGTTAAGCATCATCTTGTAAACCCGGAGATTATCAAAGGTCTCCTTGAGATCATCGGTCAAGGTCTCCTTCTCTCTGGATTTGACCACTATGTCATCCACATAAGCATGAACATTGCGTCCAATCTGATCATGAAGACAATTCTGTACGCATCGCTGGTAAGTCGCCTGGGCACTCTTGAGCCCAAAAGGCATTGAAACGTACCAGAAGGCTCCAAATGGAGTGATGAACGCCGTCTTCTCTTGGTCCTTAACCGCCATCTTGATCTGATGATAAATAGAATAAGCATCCAGAAAGCTCAAACGCTCACAACCCGCCGTAACATCGATGAGCTGATCAATACGAGGGAGAGCAAAAGGATCAGCCGGACAAGCCTTGTTTAAGTCCGTGCAATCCACACACATACGCCAAGTGCCGTTTTTCTTAAGAACAAGCACCGGGTTAGCCAGCCACTCTGGACGAAACACCTCAATGATAAACCCGGCCGCCAAAAGCCGGGCCACTTCCTCACCGATAGCCTTCCTTCTCTCCTCATTAAACCGCTGAAGAAATTGCTTAACCGGTTTAAACTTTGGATCGATATTAAGAGTGTGCTCAGCGAGTTCTCTCGGTACACCCGGCATGTCAGATGGCTTCCATGCAAAAATGTCCCGATTCTCACGGATGAACTCGATGAGCGCGCCTTCCTATTTGGGATCCAGATTAGCACTGATACTAAACTGCTTGGATGAGTCGCCTGGGACAAAATCGACCAGCTTAGTTTCCTCCGCCGACTGAAATTTCATGACCGGCTCATGCTTAGTAGTTGGCTTCTTCAAAGATGTCATATCCACCGGGTCAACATTATCTTTGTAGAACTTTAACTCTTTCGTCGCGCAGGCCGACTCAGCATAAGCCACGTCGCCTTCTTCACATTCTAGAGCCACCTTGCGGCTCCCGTGCACCGTAATGGTTCCCTTGTAACCCCGCATTTTGAGCTGCAAGTACACATAACACGGTCGTGCCATGAACTTGGCATAAGCCGGCCGCCCAAACAGAGCATGATATGGGCTCTTGATCTGAACTACTTCACATGTTAATTTCTCGGCTCTAGAATCGTATTCATCCCCAAATGCCACTTCCAACTCTATCTTGCCGGCCGGATATGCCGACTTACCAGGTACAGCTCCATGGAAAACAGTGTTGGACTTCTTAAGGCTCTTATCAGTCAGTCCCATGCGACGGAAGGTCTCATAATAAAGTATATTGATGCTGCTGCCTCCATCCATCAGCACCTTGGTGAATTTGTACCCACCCACTTGAGGGGCCACGACCAGAGCCAAGTGACCCAGATTGTCAACCCGGGGAGGGTGATCCTCTCTACTCCATATGGTAGGCTGTTCAGACCACCTCAAATAACAAGGGATTGCCGACTCAACCGTGTTCACAGCTCTCTTATGAAGCTTTTGGTCCCGTTTACACAAACTGGTGGTAAACACATGATGTTGCCCACTGTTCAGCTGCTTCGGATTGCTCTGGTATCCACCTTGCTGCTGCTACTGACTGCCCTGACCAGCCTGCTGATTATATCCACCCTGGTTTCCATGGGAGTTTTGAAAATTGGGATTTGACCTGCCGCCGGGGCCATGAAAGCTGCCACCACCTGAGCCGCCCGGGCCACTGTTACCATCAAACATGTTGGAATTCTTGAATGCCTTCATAATCGTGCAATCCTTCCACAAATGTGTGGCCGGCTTATCCTTAGAACCGTGTCTCGGGCAAGGTTCATTCAACAACTGCTCAAGTGTGGGTCCTGACCCGCCGGATCGAGGAGGTGGCCTTCCCTTGCGTCGCTGGTTGTGACCCTACGTATTGGTGTTGGCCACAAAATCCAAACTACCATCAGCCTTATGTTTGTTACCTCCTTGATTTGCCGGGTTGTGCTGAGAGCCCTTGCCATTGTCATTCCTCTTTCCCTTCCCTGCCTTCTCATCATTATACTCGGGATCCTTGGTACTATCAGAATCGGCATACTTGACCAAAGCCACCATCAGTGTGCCCATATCATTGCACTCACGTTTGAGCCGCCCCAGCTTTTGCTTCAAAGGTAAGAAACGGCAATTCTTCTCCAACATTAAGACTGCAGAGCCGGCATCCATCTTATCAGATGAATGTATTATGGCCTTAACCCGGCATACCCAATGGGTTGTAGACTCACCCTCTTCCTGCTTACAATTCATCAGATCCATGATCGACATGGGCTGCTTGCACGTGTCTTTGAAGTTCTGGATGAACCGGGCCTTTAACTCCTCCCATGAACCGATTGAATTAGGTGGCAGGCCTTTCAACTAGGTGCGGGCAGTTCCATCCAACATCATGGTGAAGTACTTAGCCATTGCTGCATCAGAAACTTCCAACAGCTCCATAGCCATCTCGTAGCTGTCAATCCATGCCCCAGGCTGTAAGTCAACTATGTAATTCGGCACCTTCCTTGGTCCATTAAAATCCTTGGGCAATCACTCGTTATGTAGAGCCGGCACTAGACACGGGACTCCTCCAATCCGGGTGGCTATACCTGCCTCCACAGAAGTCGCCGGGTAAACCAGATATAGCTGATAAGCCGTCAACTGAGCCGCCTGTTCTGCCGCCAGTTCAGCCTCTTGCCATAGTCTCTCTTGTTCTACCAAGTTAACAGCCTCATGACGCGGCGGGTTACCACCACCTGGCTGGTCATAGCGTCTAACATTGCTTGATACGGCCACTGAATCCATGTGCCAGCTGTAACTCGGGCTTCGGCTTGGACGAGGGGTCGAGTGGATCCTGTCCTAGCTGTATGAGTATGCCTCCTGCTGTACTAAAGCCGTCTGAAGAAGCTCCCTGACCCGGCGGGTTTCAACCATAGTTGGAGAGTCGCCATCAATTGGGAGAGCCGCCAATCGAGTTGTTGCTCCTATCATGTTTTCCAATGGGTTGGAGTAATGACCTGGAGGGGTTGGCACGTACTGAGGCAGCGCCATGTTTACACGGGGAGGTCCCATCACTGGAGACTGAAACGGTGCTCCGTCCCCGGGTGTCGCAACATGGTCTAGCCCTGTGCGCGGAGGGAGCCATGGTGGGTTGCCTGTCTGCGGGATGAGCCACGACGGGTTACTGGGCCCTGCTCCTGGCGTGTTAAAAAGGTTCCGAGGGTCCTAAACCGGGGGAAGTCGAGACCGGGTCTTCTGATGCCTTCTCCTCATGACCTCATTAGCCGCATTCTGGTCTTGCGTAAGCCAGAAAGCGTGCGCCTGAATCTGTTGAGCCTAAACGTCCAGAGCCGCTCACTCTGTGTTTATCCTAACATCCTCTGCCGCCAGGTCCGCCTTAGCTTGCACCATATCCAACTTTAACTGTGCCACTTCTGCATCATGCCTGGCTTGATCCGCCGGGCTGACTACGACGGTTAACAGAGTGGTCAATTTGTCGGTGAGATCCATTAACACTTGGGCCGGTGAGCACACAGGACCTCCTGCCCTAGCTGCCGCTGACCTGGAGGTTACCGCTGCGATAGTTGCAGAGTCCTGGACGGGTTGGGTTCCAGCCATGAAGATCCTGACCCTGCACGACGGCTCAAGACAATCCGGAATACTGTTGCCATCGAAACAGCCGCCGAGCCCGCCATACTGCAGTTGGTACAATGAATCTGTCTCACCTGTGCACGACTCACCGTCAGAGTAGATGGACGCCTCACCATCAGAGGCATACCCTTCAGAGAGTCCTCCGTGGATGCATCCCACGAAGGCACGCTTCACAGCCGGCAGAGCCCGGGCGGGTCTCGCACGCTGAGCCGTCTCGACGAGGTCTGTGCAGATGTCTGGCTCAGGGCCCGGCTCGCCGATCTTGCCGATGAAGACGTGGATTCCGCCAAAGGGGACCCAGTACCCGTACTCAATTAAGCCAGCCTCGGGGCCCCAACCTGCATCATCGATGTAGAGCTTGCCGCGATGACTCTTGGTCATCCGGCCCAATGCGTATCCCTTGAGCCCTTCGAAGCTGCCCTTCAAGAACTCAAATCCACCATGCACTGGCCCCACGGTGGGCGCCAACTATCATGGAATTGTCACGTCAGATGTCCTAGTGAAAGGACTTAGTCGTGGAGCCATCGCAACTAGGAAGCTTGAAGGGGTTAATCAGGACAAGAGACACGAGAGGTTTATACTAGTTCAGCCCCTTATGATGAAGGTAAAAGCCTATGTCTAGTTGTGGTTGGGATTATGTATGTCTCAATAACCAGGAAGCAGAATCGCTTGACCTAGCTCTCGAGAAGTTGTTTCGTACCCTGAACCGCCGTCGGGTCGTCCCCTTATATACTGAGGTTGACGCCCAGCGGCTCTACAGAGTCCCGGCCGGCTTATAGATTGTATCTGGCTCGGTCTATTTAATCTTTCTTGCCTTACAATACAAGTTACATGGTCAAGGCGGTTTAACACTACGGGCCTTAAGTCACCTCTGGGTTGTTGGGCCTTTACTAAGCCGCCGTCTTCAAGCTTGAGCTTCTGTCTTCAAGAATGCTTGTAAGTATAACCTGGCTCCTCTTGGCGGGTCATCCAGTAGTTATATCCCCAACGGGTCCATATTTATTAGCTAGATGGCTTCTTCTCTCTTTTTGGATCTCAATACAATGTTCTCCCCCTCTCTTGTGGAGATTTATTAGATGTAAATTCTTTTTGCGGTGTGTTTGTCGAGATCCGATGAATTGTGGGTTTATGATCAAGTTTATCTATGAGAAATATTTGAATCTCCTCTGAATTCTTTTATGTATGATTGAGTTATGTTTGCAAGTCTCTTCGAATTATCAGTTTGGTTTGGCCTACTAGATTGATCTTTCTTGCCATGGGAGAAGTGCTTAACTTTGGGTTCAATCTTGCGGTGTCCTTACCCAGTGACAGAAAGGGTTGCAAGGCACGTATTGTATTGTTGCCATCGAGTATAAAAATACGGGGTTTATATCATATTGCATTAGTTTATCTCTCTACATCATGTCATCTTGCTTAAGGCGTTACTCTGTTCTTATGAACTTAATACTCTAGATGCAGGCAGGAGTCGGTCGATGTGGGGAGTAATAGTAGTAGATGCAGGCAGGAGTCGGTCTATTTGTTACGGACGTGATGCCTATATACATGATCATGCCTAGATAATCTCATAATTATTTGCTTTTCTATCAATTGCTCGACAGTAATTTGTTCACCCACCGTAATACTTATGCTATCTTGAGAGAAGCCTCTAGTGAAACTTATGGCCCCCGGGTCTATCTCTTATCATATTTGCTTCTTTACTTTTTGCATCTATATTATAAAATACCAAAAATATATTTATCTTATCATACTATCTCTATCAGATCTCACTTTCGCAAGTGGCCGTGAAGGGATTGACAACCCCTTTATTGTGTTGGTTGCGAGTTCTTTGTTTGTTTGTGTAGGTGCGTGGGACTTTTGAGGAGCCTCCTACTGGATTGATACCTTGGTTCTCAAAAACTGAGGGAAATACTTACCCTACTATTGCTGCATCACCCTTTTCTCTCAGAAAATGTATGTTGGAAGTGTAGGCATGTTCCGATGGCTCTCTCCATGAATGAAGAGTGGGTGGAGGGGCATATACAGCCTCCACACAAAATCTAACTGTTGCACACAACTTACCAATCTCGGTGGGACTGAATCGTGAAACTCGGTTGGACCGATTTAGCAAATAATGTGACCGTTAGGATTTTCGGTGGGACTGACATGCAACTCGGTAGGACCAATATGGTTAGGGTTAGGGCATAATGTAATCTCGGTGAGACCGATTAAACAAACTCGGTGACACCAATTTTGGTAATGGACACATAGAGGGTTGGTCAGGCAAACTCGGTGGGACCAATTCGCTCATCTCGGTTGGACCGAAATGTTACGAAAGGGAAACAGAGAGTTTGCATTGCAATCTCGGTGGGACCGATCGCTCATCTCGGTTGGACCGAAACATTATGAAGGGAAACAGAGAGATTATAATCCCATCTCAGTGAGACTGAGATCCCTATCGGTGAGACCGGTTTGCCTAGGGTTTGTGGCAGTGGCTATGACATCTGAACTCGGTGGCGCCGGATAGGAAGAATCGGTGGGGCTGAGTTTGACTTTTGGTTTGGGTCATATGTGGATATGAGAAAGTAGTTGAGGGCTTTGGAGCATATCACTAAGCATTTTGAGCAAGAAAGCCATTAAGCAACACCTCATCCCTCCTTGATAGTATTGGCTTTTCCTATAGACTCAATGTGATCTTGGATCACTAAAATAGAAAATGTAGAGTCTTGTGCTTTGAGCTTGAGCCAATCCTTTTGTCCTTAGCTTTTTGAGGGATCCATTTTTCTCATCCATGCCATGCCAATCATTGAGCTTTCCTGAAATATTTATCTTGAAGTAGCATTAGCTCAATGAGCTATATGTTGTTAGGAATTACCAAAACCATCCAGGGATAGTTGCACTTTCAATGTTGCAACAAATGGATGTGAAGAGTACTTTTCCTAATGGTCCCAGTAATGAGTTGGTGTATGTCAAACAACCCCCCGGGTTCGAAGATCCCTATTTCCCTGATCACGTGTACCAACTCCATAAGGCGCTCTATGGCCTTAAACAAGCCCCACGTGCGTGGTATGAGCATCTTACGGAGTTGTTACAAGATCGTGGGTTCGAAATTGGGAAAATCGACCCCACTCTTTTTACTAAGAAGGTCAAAGGGGAGTTGTTTGTGTGCCTACTATATGTCGATGATATTATTTTTTGTTCCCCTAACAAAGCTTTCAATGAAGAATTTGTCGCTCTCATGACCTCAAAGTTCAAGATATCTATGCTGGGAGAGTTGAAGTTCTTTCTCGGGTTTGAAATCAAGCAAAGAAGAGAAGGAACCTTCATCAACCAAGCCAAATACACTCAAGACATGCTCAAGAGATTCAAGCTAAGTGATGTCAAGCCGGCTTCCACTCCAATGTTGTAACACCCTGTATGCACCTTTCCATATTTGTAACTCCAACTCTTGCCATTTTTGCTTGTGTTATGTATTCCCTCCGTGGTTGGGTTTTTGTCTTTCGTTTTGCATTTTGTTCATGTCATGCATTTCATATCATGTCATCATGTGCATCTCATTTGCATACGTGTTTGTCTCATGCATCCGAGCATTTTCCCTGTTGTCCATTTCGCAATCCGATACTCTCACATGCACCCGGTGCACCCCTCTTGTCTCTTTTCGTGAGTTGGAGAAAAACGTTCTCGGAATGGACCGAGGTTTGCCAAGTGGCCTTGGTACATCACCGGTAGACCACCTGTCAAGTTTTGTTCCATTTGGAGGCCGTTTGATGCTCCAACGGTTAACTGGGTAACCGCAAAGGCCTCTGTTGTGTTGCAGCCCAACACCCCTTTAAAACAGCCTAATAACCCATCTAAACCCCCTCCATGCTCTCCTTCGTTGGATCACTATCGCGTGGGCAAAAACTACACCCCATTTGGACACTCCTACCTCCTCCTAGCTATAAATATGTGCCCCCTCCCCCGAAATTTTTGCGTAGTCCAACCCTAGCCCCGCTCCTCTAGCGCCGCCGGACACGTTCGCGTCTGCCGGGCGCGTCCGCCTCTGCCGCCCGACCACTCGCATGGCGCCACGTGGCCTCCGCCACCACCCGTCGCCGTCGGCCCGCCAGGCCTGCGCGCCCCACCGCCGCTCCGCCCTCTGCCACGGCCGGCCCCCGAACCCATCTGTGCCGCCGCCCGGTCCTCCGCTCCCCGTCACCGTGGATCTGCGCCGCGTCGCCGCCAGTCGCCGGGATCTACGCCGCCGTCCCGCGCTCGTCCGGCCGCCGCCTACGCAGCTCCCTCTTCGGTGAGCCGCGCGCCCCGTCTGCCTCCATCTTCCCTCTCATTTTCTCCCTCTCAGCTCTCTCTCTCTCTCTCACCGCAGGCCGCCGCCGTCCTTGGGACCTCGTCGCCGGCACCGCAGCCAACTCCAGTGAGATCTCGTCGGGGTGGACGAGATCCACCCGTTCCTCGAACCAAACAGCCTCCCCGCGTCCCGATCTACTCCGTCCCGGAACCACCTCGTCCCGCGTTGACTTTTGCGGAGGTGAAATTCCAGTCCCGGAGCTCTCTGTTATTTTTATGCCCTGTTCATCATGCCATAACTTCATGCCCAGTGCTTCGATTTGTGCATATAATATGTCAAAATGTTCATCATGAGATGCTTCTCATTTTGTTCCATTGTGCCATGCTTGTTTGAGTTTATCTTGATGCCTAAATAATCGATGCAAGGGCGCTATATGATGTTAACTGCTGTCTGTTAACATAACTTGGTGATTTGTCTTTTTCATTGCATTTTGTGTGTGCATCCTATGAGCATGAGCTCTACAGGTGTTTTGATCTAAAACATGCCATCTTTCTAGAGGTGCTTGCCTGTATTTTTAGGATCAGTGTGGTGACTAGCACAAGAACGCAAACTAGGCTCCGTGATGTTGCTGATTTATGTCCTTGTTCTGCTGTTATTTTGATGCCATGTAAACTTGATGCTACAGTGATCTCCATGATTATTTTGGGATACTTCAGTAAGGATGTTTTGAACATATGGTTATGGTCTATCCATCCATGCTCCTGTTTGCAATTATGGAGTGTCCGAGCATGTCTTGTTCTTGCTCTACTTTTGCTATAAAATGTTTATGGCAGAATGTTAACATGTTAATCCATATAGCCATAGTTGTTGCTAATGATACGTGCATCCTATGAACTTGCTCTTGCTATGGTTAGCTTCATGAACATGTCATCTTTATGTTAGTATGCTTGTTTTGTCATGCAATGCTTTGTGATGAGTGATTCGAGCTCGCAAAGTTGTTATCATAAATCTGTTTATGCTATGCTCTATTTTTCTACCAAGTCTGAAACTATTAATAAAACTTGCTATGTTTACATGGGTGCCATCATATCTTCTGTGCCTTTTTGGCTCATGTTGTTTGCTTGCTCTAAACATGGCTTCCTGATGTTATTTCTGGCATGTTAGTATTTTCACCAAGTCTGTGATGCTGTTATCTTTTGCACTTTTGCATGCTTGTTTGAACCTGCTCTGTTGTGTTTTAGCCGTAGCTCATTGTTCGTGTTTTGTCAAACATCTCTTGTACATCACTGCCATGTGCTTCGTTGCTAGGTTGGAGTATAGTAGCTTAGTTTCTCGTTGCATGCTAAGTAGCATCGTGCTGTTAATCGCAGATTTGCGTCATTCTTGTTTTGCTTGCCACTTGCAAACCGTGCATCCGTTTCCGATGATCTTTATATCGATTTCAACCGAAATCACCTCATCTTTCTAGCAGCATACTTACTTGGTTTGCCAAGTTGATGCCTTGATCATTCTTTCCCTTCCGAAGCACGCGTATGCATTGCATATCATATCTTGCATATCATGCCATGTATTGCATCATGTTGCTTGTGCATTGCATCGTGATTGATTGTTGTTCCATTGCTTGTGTTCTTGCCTTGGGTAGAGCCGGGAGACGAGTACGTGAACGAGGAACCTGTTGAGTACGCTAACGAGGATCAAGCTTTCGATAACTCTGAGAACTTTGCAGGCAAGATGACCATACCCTCGATATCACTTCTATCTTTGCTTTGCTAGTTGTTCACTCTATCACTATGTTTGCACTACCTACCACTTGTTTATCATGCCTCCCATATTGCCATGTCAAGCCTCTAACCATCCTTTCTAGCAAACCGTTGTTTGGCTATGTCACCACTTTTGCTCAGCCCCTCTTATAGCGTTGCTAGTTGCAGGTGAAGATGAAGTTTGTTCCTGGTTGGAACATGGATATTGTGGGATATCACAATATCTCTAGTTTAATTAATGCACCTATATACTTGGTAAAGGGTGGAAGGCTCGGCCTTATGCCTGGTGTTTTGTTCCACTCTTGTCGCCCTAGTTTCCGTCATACAGGTGTTATGTTCCTTGATTTTGTGTTCGTTACGCGGCTGGGTGATTTATGTGACCCCCCTTGACAGTTTGCTTTGAATAAAACTCCTCCAACAAGGCCCAACCTTGGTTTTACCATTTGCCTACCTAAGACTTTTTCCCTTGGGTTCCGCGGACTCAAGGGTCATCTTTATTTTAACCCCTGGGCCAGTGCTCCTCCGAGTGTTGGTCCAACCTGGGCGATGTCCGGTGACCCCTGGGCAACCAGGGTCTATGCCAACCAGACGTCTGGCCCATCCGGTGTGCCCTGAGAACGAGATACGTGCGACTCCTATCGGGATTTGTGAGCACATCGGGCGGCTTTGCTGGTCTTGTTTTACCGTTGTCGAAATGTCTTGTAAACCGGGATTCCGAGACTGATTGGGTCTTCCTAGGAGAAGGTATATCCTTCGTTGACCGTGAGAGCTTGTGATGGGCTAAGTTGGGACACCCCTGCAGGGTATAAACTTTCGAGAGCCGTGCCCACGGTTATGTGGCAGATGGGAATTTGTTAATGTCCGGTTGTAGAAAACTTGACACTTGACTTAATTAAAATGCATCAACCGCGTGTGTAGCCGTGATGGTCTCTTTTCGGCGGAGTCCGGAAAGTGAACACGGTTTATGTTATGTATGAACGTAAGTAGTTTCAGGATCACTTCTTGATCACTTCTAGCTTCTCGACCGATGTGTTGCCTCTCTTCTCGCTCTTACTTGCGTATGTTATCCACCATATATGCTTAGTGCTTGCTGCAGCTCCACCACCTTACCCCTTTCCTACCTATGAACTTAAATAGTCTTGATCTCGCGGCTGTGAGATTGCTGAGTCCTCGTGACTCATAGATTCTACCAAAACAGATGCAGGTGCCGAGGATACCAGTGCAAGTGGCCCAACCGAGCTCAAGTGGGAGTTTGACGAGCACCTTGGTCATTACTACATTTCGTTTCCTGATGATCAGTAGTGGAGCCCAGTTGGGACGATCGGGGATCTAGCATTTGGGGTTATCTTCTTTCATTTGGATTAGACCGTAATCGGTCTATGAGTGCATTTTAAATGATGTATGAATTTATTTATGTATTGTGTGAAGTGGCGATTGTAAGCCAACTCTCTTTATCCCATTCTTGTTCATTACATGGGATTGTGTGAAGATGACCCTTCTTGCGACAAAACCTACAATGCAGTTATGCCTCTAAGTCGTGCCTCGACACATGAGAGATATAGCCGCATCGTGGGCGTTACAAATGTCCACCAAGTCCCAACTTGACATTGATACCAATGGTAAAGCGGTGGATCAAAAGGTATATCGCTCCATGATTGGATCCTTGCTTTACCTTTGTGCATCTAGACCGGATATCATGTTGAGTGTGGGAATTTGTGCATGGTTTCAAGCGGCACCTAAGGAAAGCCACTTTGTGGCGGTCAAGAGAATCTTTCGATATTTGGTTCATACCCCAAACTTTGGCTTATGGTACCCAAGAGGAGCAAACTTCAAGCTTGTAGGATATTCAGATTCCGATTGGGCAGGAGACAAAGTAGATAGGAAGTCCACTTCTGGAGGGTGCCAATTTCTCGGTTGCTCTTTGGTGAGTTGGTCTTCCAAGAAGCAAAGTTGTGTGTCTCTCTCGTCCACCGAAGCGGAGTATGTGTCGGCCGGTAGTTGTTGTGCACAACTCTTATGGATGAGGCAAACTTTAAAGGATTACGGTGTCATTTGTGACAAAGTGCCTCTTTTGTGTGACAATGAAAGTGCCATCAAGATTTCTCTCAACCCGCTGCAACACTTTAAGACGAAGCATATTGAGATTCGGTATCACTTCATCCGGGGTCATATTAGGCGAGGGGAGATCGAGATCAACTATGTCCACACTCGTGATAACCTTGCAGATATTTTCACGAAGCCTTGGATGAAGCAAGATTTCACGAGTTAAGGCATGAGCTAAATATCATTGATTCGAGCAATGTGACTTGAACCCTTGCACACCCCACCACACTCAATTTGTTGTCTAGTTTAGGTGTAGGCATGGACATAGGGGGAGTGTTGTTCTCTCAATGGACTCTCCCTCCCCCCATTATGCATAAATTGATCAACTCTTTCACATTAGCCATTTTTGATGGTACGTGTGCTTCAAAGATGAGTTTTGGTCATGGGCCCAAGGATAATTCTTCGCGGTGCCATACCAATCGACTCAAACATAGATGGCTCCGGCGACCGCCCTCTCCTTGGAGTGGTTGTGTCTCGTTTTTTGTCCTTGTTGTCTCTTGCTTTTCTCTCTTCGTGTCGAGCTTGTGCTTGTGGTGTCTTGTTTGTTAGCTCGTTGGTGCGTTCATTCACTTGAAGGTTCCGTGCAAAGGTGTTTCTTCCTTTTGTTTGAAACTGCATTTTCCTGGGTTCACGATACTACCATGGCCTACCATGGTACTATCGCAAGGACACGGTACTACCGCAACCAGCACAGCAGTAATTTTTTTACTGCCGCTGGTGGAGCAGTACTACCGCCCATGGCGTGGTACTTCCGCCCGGGCGGTACTACCGCAATGACGCACGGTACTACCGCAGAGTAGCGAGCGCGTGGGGGTTAAGAGCGGGCAGGGGGAGTTCTAACTCCCCCATACCCATTCACTCTTTCTCCCCACGCTACCTCTCTCTCTCCTGCCCAAGAACGGCGCCAGAGGCCCTCGTCGGATCCCCGTCTCCGGCCGCTCTCCTCGGATTCTGACCGGTGGGATTGTTCCCCACCACGTCCTCTTGCCATGGACCAAGGTTTCTCCCCAAATCCCTCTCTTGTTGGTTCGTTCTTTTGCTTCTAGGTTTTTGGGGAGATGCATGCGGTTCTTGAGATTTTAGGCTAAATCTTTGCAAGAGTAGGGTGTAGGAGAGTAGTAATGCGTAGAGATAGTACTTGATATGTTGCCCTGTGGTAGATTTGATCGACCATAGTACCGCTTTGTTGTCGCGGTACTACTCAGATCCACTGGCAGTTTCGGATCTGACACCGTGCGTTACTACCGCACCTCCAGCGCGGTACTACCGTGACTTGGAGCGGCACTAAAATTTTAGTACCGTGCGACCAAGCGGTGCTACCGTTGTTGTCAAACCTCTCATGTGGCAATTATCAAGTGCGAGTTCTACTTGTTTCACTACTTTGTTGTGTTCTTTGCATTGATCCTTCTCGCTTTTTGTGTGTGTTTTTGTGTTTTGTGTCTTAGGTGGTGGCTCCGGTGCCTCTGCTCGCTGTTCCAATCCAAGCCGTGACACGGGCTCCAAGCGTCTGCGAAATCAAGATGGAGCTCCAGAGGGCTCCAATGCCCCCCAACGCAGGGCCAAGACCACCGCCACCAAGGACAAGGAACCCATCATGGGCATGGATGAGATGCCACTTGCTAAGCTCATCTCTTGAAGGAAGATCAATCCCTATGTGCATCCTCGTGCCAACTTTTGAGGGAATGACCTGTTCTGGACCAAGCAGCAGAATCTCATTTATCTGGATGTGATCAAGGCCAAATGAAACATCTATGTGGATGTGCACTGGATCGACATGCATCATATGAGGGAAGAGATTGTGGAGCAATTTGGATCTTGTGCAGCAATTTGGCATTGAGCACATCATCTCTTTTCACGAAGACTTTGATCCTGAGATTGTGGCTCAGTTCTTTGCCTCGGTGTACTTTCATCCTAATGAGGAACGGACTATGACTTGGATGACCAATGGTCGGCAGCTGACTGCTACATGGAAGGAGTTCATGACTTTCCTTGGTGTTCAGGATGAGGGGCTCGCCACATCCCAAGGTGTTCGTCCTCATGCTAATCCCGAGTCAGCCAACAAGAACAAGCTTCAGCCCTTCCTCGTTGAGAAGAAGCTCTCCAGTGGCAAGTCATCTTGGGTGCTCAACTCCTTCCTTGACATCATGTACCGGATCTTCCGCAACTCTCTCTTCCCACGCATTGGTGACAAGGACAAGGTGCATGCTTATCTTGTGGACATGCTGCTCCTGTGTGAGGAAGCGTGCAACTCTCAGTCGCTACCACTTGATGTCTCACATATCATGTGGTGTGAGCTTCGGTTTGCGGTCTTCAACCGCAAGGTCCCCATCTATGGACCTTATCTGTTTCATTTGATCTTGGCAACTTGGGAGAATCTCTACCCTCAGGATGATTTTGAGGCCCCTGGTTGGATTCGACATGAGTCCATCAGGATCCGTGTCAAGACTCAGTGGGATAACACCACTTCTCGTGCTGAGGCCGCGGCTGCCATGGATGTGGATGTGGATGAGGATGAGGAGGAGACAGCGAACGAGGACAGCTCTGAGGGTTACATCCCTCCCACCTCTGAGCCATCTTGGGCTAAGAGGCTGAACAACAAGATGAAGACCTTGTTCTGCATGCAGGCAAAGGGGCAGTACAGGACTCACGTTGCCTCCAAGGAGAGTCGCTGCCGCGACAAGAAGATTATGAGCCTTTTTGGAGAGGATGTTTCTGGCGGTTCTAAGGAGTGCATCACTCCAAAGGCTGAGTGGATGGCGAAACAAGGCTTCAAGTGGACTAGTTCTGAGGAGGACAACGAGGAGACCGTTCCCGCTGCCGAGTCTGACGAGGAGCATGCGACTGATTACTCCGCTTGAGCCACCACTTGTGTTGTAGGTGTCCTCTCTGCCATTTTGGCGTCTCGATGCCAAAGGGGGAGAGGTGTAGGGATTTGCGAGTCTTGTGTCGTGCTTCTTGTGTCGTGCTTGTGTTTGCTTTGCTCGCGTTTGTTCCTTTGAACCTTGATTGCTTTGGTTTAGTTTGCTCGTGATACTTGGTCTTTCATATGGTGTAAGACATATGCACTCTCTCTTACCTTATTGAGCTTATGATATATTGTGCTATTTATGTTATGCACATATTTACTATCTTGTTTAGTGTTAGCCTTATTGTTGCAAGATATGCATTGTTTATAAAATATAGGGGGAGTGTTGATCCTAGTATACATGCCGTGCAGTCCAAAGCACTTATCTAGATAGCACGCATCTAGGGGGAGCTCGTCTATATTTTAGAGATGTGGTGTTTGCTTATGTTCTATATTATTTCCCCTTGTGCAAATCCCGTATTGTCATCAATCCACCAAAAAGGGGGAGATTGTAAGGGCATATTTATCCCTAAGGTGTTTTGGTGATTGATGACAATGCTTTTGCGGACTAATCATGTGCCTTGAGTATTTCAGACGCTTCGTCACTAGGCACAAGATGGTTTGGTGCCCCTCGAAGACTATTGTAGACGGCGTTTTTCTATGTTTTTTCGGTGGATTTGAGTCGTAGGAAAGCCGTACTATTAAGAGGGGGTCTGCGTTGGAAAGGTTCGGTTGGAATCATCACGTACACGTTTACTCCCTTTGCACCGCCTTTCCCTTTGCGCTTTGTAGCATCCTCCGTTTTCTTCGTATTTATGCAAAGAGAAGGATTCCTAGTGTTGCTATTCTGAGGCATGCGGTAGTACTGCTCTTAGGAGCGGTGGTACCGCAGGCCCCAGCGGTAGTACCGCAAGCCCTTGCGGAAGTACCGTGGCCTCAGACCAGACTCAGCCGCTCGTGCGGCTGTAAGGGCGAATGCAATTTTTTACATCCGCGCCCTACACGGTAGTACCGCCCCATGCGCGCGGTAGTACCGTGAGTCCTGGTCTGGTAAAACAACATGAGCGGAAGTAGGGCCGGATGTAATTTTTTACATCCGCTCCCTGCGTGGTAGTACCGCATGCCACGCGTGGTAGTACCATGTCGGATTTTTGCATTGTTTGATTTTCAGCGGAGGTTTTCACGGATGTAGTTTTATTCATCCGTGCCCTTCCCAGGCTAGTCCAATCCGGCCTTGCGGTAGTACCGCAAGGGGGAGCGGTAGTACCGCTTCAGCAGCAGTATCGCTCTCAGCCTTTGCGGTTCAGGCCTGGTACCGTGAGCCCCTGCGGTAGTACCGCTTGTCTGGAGCGGTAGTACCGTAGGTCGCGGGCTGAGTAAATGGATAACGGTTGGATTTGTCTCTCCACTATATAAGGGGTGTCTTCTTCCTCTAGTTGACTACCTCTTCCACCCCAAAGCTCCATTGTTGCTCCAAGCTCCATTTTCACCCAATCTCTCTCCCTAGCCAATCAAACTTGTTGATTTTCTCAGAATTGGTTGAGAAGGCCCCGATCTACACTTCCACCAAGAGAAATTTGATTCCCCCCACTAATCCCTAGCGGATCTTGTTACTCTTGGGTGTTTGAGTACCCTAGACGGTTGAGGTCACCTCAGAGCCGTAGTCCATTGTGGTGAAGCTTCGTGGTGTCGTTGGGAGCCTCCAATTAAGTTGTGGAGATTGCCCCAACCTTGTTTGTAAAGGTTCGGGCGCCGCCTTCAAGGGCACCAATAGTGGAATCACGACATCTCACATTGTGTGAGGGCGTGAGGAGAATACGGTGGCCCTAGTGGCTTCGTGGGGAGCATTGTGCCTCCACACCGCTCCAACGGAGGTGTACTTCCCCTCAAAAGGAAGGAACTTCAGTAACACATCCTCGTCTTCACCGGCTCCACTCTTGGTTATCTCGAGCCTTTACTTTTGCAAGCTTATTTGTGTTGTATCCCTTGCGTCCTTGTCTGCTTGTTGTTGTTGCATCACATAGGTTGCTCACCTAGTTGCATATCTAGACAACCTACTTTGATGCAAAGTTTAATTTGGTAAAGAAAAGCTAAAAACTGTTAGTTGCCTATCCCCCACCCCCCCTCTAGTCAACTATATCGATCCTTTCAGTGTGTATTTCTGGTTTGATGGATCGTAACCGCCAGATCCTCTTATTATTATCACACAAGATCTTCTTTCCTGACTGACGTTTTTATCTATGTGTAGTTTCCTATATACTTGAGAGACTAATCCGCTATTTCTAATTATCTCAACATGCATGCTTCCACATCATCAAAGTTATTATAGCTGTTAGATTTACTATTTAGATCTATTAGCATCCGTCTGATTTATGCATGAGAACCCTTACCATGCAACATGCATTAGTGGATTCTAAGTGCATTTTAAATCACATTGGATTTAATTATGACATAACCCAACATCTATTTTTCCTAGCCATGCAACCTTGCCATGTCAGCATGTCATGCATGTAAGTTATATAAGTTAGCTTTTTTGCGTTAGCACATCCATGCAGCACTGCAACATGATGCATGTAACTCATTGGCTAATATTTTGCATTATGTGCTCTCATATACATGGTATATATAGATGTATTGGGCGCTTGGAGCATACCATACCTATATAGTTGATCCTTCACCTGTTTTTAGAAATACTCTTTCTTTATTGCTAAACTAGTATAATGCCCGTGCATTGCCACGGGCCTTTAATTTTTTTTCATGTTGGTGTATAAAACTTGATGATATTTTTGCGCCTTTCAATGCCATCGCTTGGGGACCCTTGTCGATGTTTTTAAACGTCGACATAATACATCTTTATCTCTCTCATCCCCTACAATAATAACATATATGTAGAAATATACCTTTTGTGTTATCATGTGCAAAATATATACAAAAATAACAATTATTTATATGCACCTCTTCTGATTGTGTAAAACTCGACGAGATCTCAATCCAATCCATCAAAGCATCATCCGAAGCCATCAGTTTTAAACTCTGACTCGAAAAAGTAAAGATATATTCATCGGTCAGCTGCTAGATAACAGCATGTGACATTTTTAGTCGAAGTGAGTGGCATTGTGCCTTCTATTAGAGTGGGTCACATCCAATTTCGATAATGGCTCACCTTTGAATCACTTGTTGGTAATTATTCCATAGAAATGACTTATTAGGATACGTGATATTATTCACTATAAAAAATGTGTGACATTTCTTTCAAAGCAAACAATGGCTTTTCCCTTAAAAAAGCAATCAACAACTCCTTTTCTTCTTATCTAAAAAAGGTGATTCACTCTCTCAGCCCACAACTCATTGCTCACACTCATATCTCATTCCCCCAACCTACTCACCCCACGCCGTCGCCATCTCTCCCCACCATGGAAAATCATATCCAAATAAATCCAGCTCTATCAAAAAAATGAAAAAAATCTGAAGATACTTTAACATTGTTATCTATCTTGGTACTGCTGCTCATCTCACTTGAAAAGAATATTTACAAATGATAATACATTTGCTCATATCTCTTCTAAGCAACCTGATGAACATTGTAGTCAATGATACGTCCTTGGTGCTCAAATGGTGAAGCTTCCACTTCACTCCTTGCTTTCTTTAAGAATTGGCACATTACAATCAAGGACTCCTAATCTCTTGGGCATATATCACATCAAACAATAGGGCATTCTACACAATTGTTTCCCTCCCACTGAACCTGAAGTTATTAGCCCTAGAGTGTTGTTATGCACCGTCACAGCACCGCCCGCTTTAGCTTCTTCGACTGTGGGGCTACTGGATATATCTCGGAACGACACCCGCACCTGGATCCTTCGGTTCAATGATAGTATTGTTTTTCATGAAAATAGTTGCATTAAGAGTGAGTTAATTCTAATCTTTCTTTGGTTCTATGCTATTTTTCTGTAGTACCTTTGTCCACAGTACAAGGGCTGTAATTCTTAGCTATTTGTGCTTCTGTAACAAAAAGCTATGTAAATAAATGACTGGTCCTAAGCTACTCTTGCTATCATTCATCCTGTCAAAACAAGACTAAATTGGTCCAAATAGTTTTACGGTAATTATACATAAACAACAAATGTAAATGTAGTAATAAACAGGTATGAGCATATATACCTCATTGTGGTCGTCGTTCTTCTTGAGGCGAGTGGATCCCTTCCCTTTTATTGTTTTCCCAAATGGAGTTATTCATGTTGATCTTAACCTTGATGGTATACCAGGTGGATCTACCATTGAATATATCAGACTGCATATGAGGATATATGTGCCTGAATGTGATAGGGACCTGCATCCTTGATCCCAGGCTTATTAATCTTGGTGGACTCGATCAGGTCAATGTTGGCAATACTGCCATCACGAAGCCACATTTTATAATGGAAGCAACATGGTGAGACTCAAATATTGTATTAGGATTTGAGAGAAGCATGTTGAACCCCAAACTGGAGTCATTCTTGTCCTTCAGGGTGAGGTACAGCTTGGTAGCAGTCTCTTCAAAGTAGAAGTGGCGGAACTTGATCTTGTCTTCACCGGTTTTTTATTGGATCAGCATGCTACCACACTTGTCAGAACGACCCTCTATTGTGAAATAATATATTTTAAGAGACATTGGAACAGTGCTTTGACAGTACAGGGTTTGTTAGCATGCACTAATCCACTAATCTTTGAAATCAATAAATGTTAGTAATTATATCAAAACCAGAAGATGAACAACACTATTGCTCTCTCCACTACATAAACCGACGAATTCTAGACTCTAACAATCCTGAATGTGTATGAATAAAACAACCAGGCTCAGCTATTTTGCATAAACCATGAAAATCTATAGGAACTTCATTGTGTTCAATTGAAAAAATAGCACATGACTATAGAAAGAACAACAGGCTTGATAATAACTAATCCATGAACAAAACTTGTTTAACACATGACTAATCCATGACTATAAAAAGTTCATTATACTCGGTCACTTGTCTGTTGCGTGCCATGATTTGTCTGTCTTTATTGACCATCATTACTTTGGTCCGTCTAACTTGTTTAGCATGTAGCATGTATTCCCATATTGTATGGCTCAATCATTCAAACCTCTATATCGATCATTTACTTGCTTGTGTGGTCTGGGATGCCTTGTGTCCTGTCTATTTGTAATATGATTTTGCTGGCAGGATTTGCTTGTCTTTCTGGAAGGACTGGTTTATCGAGTGATTCTGACCAAGGTGGCCCTTGTCAACTATTGACGTCCATAGCGATGAATGACTCAATCACTTGGTGCTCCTGTCTAGAAAAACAAATCATTATAAAGTTGGCCCTAGGCGTTTCTAGTGATTACACAAGAAGAATCAATATAAAGTCTTATAGTCTTCTTGTAGTTGTCATTCTCACGTTTGAAATTTTCAATCTTCTTCCGGACGTAGTCTAGTCCACTTAACCATGTACGCGGGTTTGTGCTTCAGGGATGGACATTCCTTATGTGAAATCTAATATGGGATACATAGTACATCAACATGTCAGGCAAAGAGTCACATCGAAGAAAAAACACAAGAAAACTATGAACAGGTTTGTTTCTGTTGAACACAATCAACAATAGATCATCATTTTTCTGTTTATCTATTTTTATTTTATTTTAACAACAGATCATCATTTTTCCATAGGCTAGTCACTTAATTGGTCTCATTGAAATCATTTTGACAACACCCTAAAGGTAAAACAGAACTTGCCATGGTTTTCCATTGAGCTGAAGAATAAAATAAACCACATGCCTGGGAACTAGATTGATATTGTTGAGTCCAAGAAGATCCATCAGAAACAGCTGATTTAGTGGCCCAAGCTTCTATAGTATATGGTGCAGTATTGCTGATGAATGTGGCAGAAATGCTTTCCTCCAATTTAGCCATTTTTAAATCAAAATCAACAATATTTTCACTGCATTTCACCACATTCAGTTATATTAAAATTTTAGGAATACAAAGTAATAATTTGACAATGGTGCTAAATAAATAAATTATTTCACTCGTAGAGTGCTAGTTCTGGTATCCTAGCAAAGTAAGCTAAATGAAAGTGTCATAGCTAAGAAAGCATACTCAAAACCTCTCTCGATTTTTTTGTTACACCATTACCATACGTGTTTCCAGACTTGATTTTGCTGTTAGGAGCCAACAACAGCAGCCAGAAGCATTGGCATTATTGATGATAACTGAACCTTTATGTAGCAAGTGTTTCAGAGATTTATATTCGACACAACAACTTGCTGAATACTACTTTGAACTTAAAAGGTGAGGGAGAAATCAAAACTTGAGTCACACAGTCACATCAATGATACGATGAGAATGAAAAAATCAATGGAAAAGTACCGCTTAATATTTCACAGTTTCATCATGGTCATCAACACCGCTAAGTTGGAATTCTAGAGTTTTAGGAAATGTGACTGTGATTCAGTAAATTTCCCTTCTGCCATAAATAATGATGTATGGAGCTGCAACTTTTCTTCATACTATCCCAACGCACGGACACATGTAGGACAACAAAAAGACAGCAATCATGGGAAAACATACCATTACCAAAATCAAAGCTATAACATAATATATTGTCAGTATGACAAAAATGAGATCATGTTAATTTCCCTATAAACTTCAGATCAAAGGTATGTACTTCACAGGAATTTGACAACCACGGTCATATGTTCTGAATGGCGCTTCAAGGATTAAAAAAATAGATAGAAGGATAGAAATTCTACATGTACTGGGAACTACCACCAAAGTCATGTTCTATTGGATCCAGCTTGAACAAAAAAATTATATTGATTCATCAATCGTAGACATAAATTTTGGCTCAAAGAAGGAGGACTACATACAACTTCCAAAATTTTATGTGTGCCAGCCAGTGGTTTCGGGCTGACATTCAGATAGACAATGCAGCTTGGAAGTAATTCTAAATGTCAGTCATTTTCCATATTATATCTGCAGGTGCATGCTAGTGCAAAATAGTGCTACATCACGAAGTTGTTGTAAGGTACAGCGGGAGATAAATAAAAATTCAATGCAAGCATGGTTGTAAATTATTTGGCAAGAGCGTAGCGTGCAGGCCACTTACCAGGTCTGGCACCCATACTCCCCTAGTAATTAGCAATGGTGAAAAGTCTAAACCAATTGGATGGCACAATCAACAGAAGCAAAAAAATCCTTGGGCGCCAATCCACGATCTGTTGCCCGGTCCACCTCGGAGTTTGGCCTGCTCCGAGCCCCGTTTGTGTTCAGCAACGGCGGCGGCCCTGCAACTCCAATCATTTATCCTAGTCTCCACAGTAGAACAATGGATGATCACAACTTCAAATTCTAGTATATATTGAATTAGTAAGGAACAGCGGGATAGCAAAAGTTCAGAAAATTTCGTTCCAAAATAGAAACCTCTAATTAATCAGACAATAAACTTGCCGTTTGATCTGATGATGAAAGGCACAAATGAATGGTTGTCGTGCATGCACATAAAAAATCCACACGAGAGTATGCAATCATCAATTCAATTTTTATAGCCTGGGAGTTAACACTGATAGGCCTTGCCTTGGATCAGCTCAAAACGAATGACCATAAGATTTTATTAGTACAGACTGCAGACCAAAAATTCCTCTTAAACATTTTTTACTGACTTCTGTATTGTTTTGTTCAGTACTTCAGTTCTTCGGTTTAGCATTCTAAACAAGCCAATGATGTTGAAAACAAGGTATGCTATTACAGATAGTTTTAAGGCTTGGCAACCAATGAATTTAGTAGCACACAATTAAACAACATCAGGTGACAAATTTAGCTTCCATGCTGATCCTAAATACTGCAACAAAATGTTTGACAGAATATGCAGGTCAGTTTGGCACTATAAGTTCCCAATCATTAGCTCGCCTCAGGGGTAAAACAAGCTACCATATAGTAAAGTACCAAATCACATGAGCAGTGTTGTAATCAATCATGTAGATATTATAGAAGATCACTGATTTTAACCAGTTTTGTAGTAGATGTATAACCACAGTGATTTTGGAAGCTTTGTAATACTAATTCCCAAATTCCATCTGGTAGTAATTAAAAAGAATTCCATACAATGAAAATACTCATATATATTTCCATCATGAACTCAATATAAGTGTGAATAAATTGATAACTAAATCAATATGGTGCATACTCTAAAATCTCAGAGATCTTTGATGTCATAGAAGTTATTTGTCTTCTACTCATTTCAGAAATCCCTACAGAAAAAGGGAGTACATTTCAAACTCCGGAACATGATGGTGCAAACGGTGAACTGAATAAAGCTATAATGGGCCAGTATACTACATGGAGCATAAATCTGCAACATGAATTTTGTAGTTATAGTATTATTACTTTCTTCGAAAATGAAAATCTGTTTGCAGCATGGGTGTCAAGCATGCATACCCGTGCACAATCAAGGATTGAAGTCCAAATCGCAGCATGTTCCACGTCACCAGAACATCATCGTATTCCCAAGTAACCAAAAGTATTGTTACTCCTGGTTGCCGTGAAATTTCTGCAACAAAGAGGGGACAATTCAGTACAAAGAGAGATAACAGAGAGAAGGGAGACGTAGTGTTGTTGTCGTTGTGCCCCCTCACCTCCTGGCCCTGCAACTTGAAACCACGGGCGCCTCTGCACTGCAACCCCGTATGCACATAAGTCCCTCTCCCTCGCCTGACACAAGACACACAAGCTAGCACCGGCCAAAAATCAATCAATCAATCAGTCAGTGAGGGGAAGCTTGTTGATTGACATCCAAAAATTCAATGAGTTAGAGAGCAGAATGAACTCATTAACAGCACACGTAAACAACCAACCATCCCCTGGTTCAAACTGGTACTGGTACAGATTTACAGATTCGACGGTTCGGTTTAGGCACCTGCCTTGGATGTTCCTCGTGATTTTTCGAGGCCGGTTTCAAAGGCCGGCATAGAGGAGAGCTTGGCATTGAGCTCTGAAAAAGCACATCATGTATCACACGTACAGTAGCACCCAAGATGACTGAAATCAGCCTGATACAGAAGGAAAGAAGACGTACCAAAGAGGATGGGGCACCGGTCGTCGCCGTACTTGGAGCCCTCACCATATTTCGCCGGGCGCAGTCAGCGGTATGACACAGGAGACAAGGGTGCGAGCAAAAGAGATGCCGGCGGCTAGGGTTACACCGCAGCAAAGCATAGCCACGCCGGTTGTGGAGGCTTGGACCACCTTTCGCCACGACCACCGTGGTTGCAAACCGGCCTGCCTGCCTGCGTGAGGAAAGGAAATCTGCGTTAGGGAAGAAAGCGAGTGGAGACACACCAGGGGGCGGTGGAAGAGGGGAGGTACCTTCCTTGGTGAGCGGCATGGACACGGTGGAGGAGGAGGATGCGCCTTCGCCCTAGAAGATCTTCTCTTTCCGCCCCCTCGTCTCTCGGTTGAACACGGAGGGGGCTAGGTCTTGGGCGGCGGCGGCGGCCCTCTGGAGCAGCGGCGAGAGCGCGGACCCACCAGTAGAAAACCCCTCACTAGTCCCGGTTGGTAAGGCCCTTTAGTCCGGTTTTTGAACCGGGACTAAAGGGTCGTTACTAATGCCTCTCCCCTTTAGTCCCGGTTCTTAAACGAACCGGGACTAAAGGTCGCGTCCACGTGGAAATTTTATGATTTTTTTTTTTGAAAAAAAAATTTTTGAACTTTTTTTTTGAATTATTTTAACCTCTAATCTATAATCACCACCCCTCATCACTGCTCAATTTATCCTCTAATCTCTAATCACCCCTCATCATTCCTAATCATCTAACTTCCCGAACGGTCACCCATCCTCCCACTCCCCCAGCCTGAGCACGCTTAACTTCCAGGTTCTATTCTCCCTCGTTTCCAAGTCTGCACTTGTAGTTTTGCTGACAATAGTAAGATGTCAATCCTATTAACCCTCAGGAATTTTGCGTGAGCATTTCACTGTTTGAATTTGAAACTATTGTTTTAAAAAACAATAATTATTTAGTAACACTAATATTTCTTGAATAATTAGTTTGACCATTGTTTGACCACAGTTTGACCAGATTTGACCAAAATTCAAAATAACTGAAATAATTATTTAGTAACACTAATATTCTAGAATAATTAGTTTGACCATTATTTGACCACAGTTTCAAATTTTTTCGATTTTTTCCACTCTAGATCTTAAAAGCCCCATAACTTTTTTTCTGTTAGGTTTTTGAGGATTCTAAAAATGATTGGATGTAACTTTTCGAGTAGATGATTTTTTATATAGAAAACTTTTTTTTGACAGAAAGACTGTAAGGGAACCCCCTACAGTATAATTGGTGCAACAACCCCAAATTGCAAGTACCATGCCTTGAACCTGGGTGGGTGGGAAGGCATCAGCCCCTTCCAACCACTAGGCTATGCCTTAGTCTGCATATAAAAAAAACTTATATAAAAAACTTTTTCATCCGAGTCAGTATGCAAAACTTATGCCCATTTTACTAAATTCTAGAGAGATTTTGCAAATAAAGTCGAAATTCACATTTGCAAATTTTCCAAACAACTAGACCACATATCACATGGGAAACTATTTTTTTTGACATTTTCATCATTTTCTTTTATTTTTTTTAAACTGAAAAGGCGATAGGGGGGTGGAGTTTGAAAATGTGACCTTTAGTACCGGTTCGTGCCATGAACCGGTACTAATGCCTCAAACCCCATTAGTACCGGTTGGTGGATCGAACCGGGACTAAAGGTCTAATCTTGTCCCGGTTGGTGCCACGAACCGGTACTAATGGGCATCGCACCCTTTAGTCCCGGTTCGTGGCACCAACTGAGACTAAAAGGTCCAGACGAACCGGGACAAATGGCCCACGTGGCCCCTGGGCGCATGAACCGGGACTAATGCCCCCATTAGTCCCGGTTCTAGATTGAACCGGGACTAATGGGCTAACCCAGGGTGGACCAAAGCCCTCTTTTCTACTAGTGATCCGGGAGGCCTTGGTTGCTGCCACCTCGAAGCGACGCTTCCTTGACAAGGACACGTCCGTCAGCCGTGATGTACGGTGGCGCGTCGCCGATCTGGGAACGCCGCCGTCGTGGGCTTCAATCTGGAAGCGCAAGCGCCGAGGCGGAGAGGCGATCCCGGCGCGTCGCCGATCTGGTGGCGCGTCGCGCTGTCGGTCGACCCCGGCGGAGATCGGGAGCCATCTCTTTCACGGCGGAGAGACGGCGACTAAGGCAAGATCTGGCACGTTAGCGGCGGCGGCGAAGGGATGGAGGGCGGCCGCGAACGAGGGCAGTGAGTCGGGCGTGCGATTAGGAGAGTCGTGCGATTGGTTTAGGATTTTTTTTGCTGGTTAATTTTTGCCGGTTTGTTTAGGCTGGTTTATTTTTGATCGTGTCAGTTCATTGCGACGGGAGGTTGGGCGCGTGGGAGCGGGTGTGGGACTCGGTCGCCGGGTTTTTCTTGGTTTTTCGCGGCTGAGCAGGAGGTGGGAGCAAGTACCAAAAAAGACCATAGTAGGTGGGACGAAAATAAAACCCGGAACGCGACCTACCAACTGAGACATTAGGAGTAGAGATAGCTACACCACTACCTAGTTTTCCTACATACAATCATGCCACATCAGCAAGCCATACATGTAAGTTATACATTACATTTTTGCATTAGTATGTCCATGCAGTGCTGCCATGTCATATCACCTATTCATGCATATAAGTTATCAGTTAATTATGTTGCACTAAGTTTTATGCCCTCCTAGATGTGATATATGTGTTAGGCGCTTCGAGCATACCTATATAGTTGATCTTTCTTTTTTTTAGAATGGCACTCTTTTAGCGCGCGAGGAATCATCTAGTTAGTATATGTTATTCACACCAACTTTGTAGGACCGCCCAAAAAACCCTTTTGTCACAATGCTTTTGCTTGTGATTGCCTTGGGCAAAGTTTTCACACATGCTATATCTCTCTTGCTGCAAGATATACGCCACACTTGCCTCTAGCGCCCTGACAGGGGTTGTAAGACAATAGCGTATGAAGACGATGAGTTTCTTAGGAGTATTTTTTTGAATCAGGGCTTTAGTCGGTCAACTTGGGTTTTTCAGTGGACCAAGTTTCTCTAGTTTTAGTGTTATGCCTTTTATTTTTTCCTTATCATTTTACTATTTTCTTTTTTTCTATTTTTATTATCTTTTTATTATTCCCCCTTTTCTATTTTCATATTTCATATAAATAAATGAAAGCATTTTATACTACATGAAGACATTTCAAGAAAGAATGGGCAGTTCTTAAAATTACATGAATATTTTTAAAAGACATGAAACCTTTTAAAAGTTATAGGAACATATTTAGTAAAATAGGTGAAACATTTTTCTTTAACTACATGAATATTGTATATATGCGAGTATTTTTTTAAATACATGATGAATATCCTTTAGTATATGATGAACATATTTGAGACACAATGTACACTATTATAAATACTTGAACATTTTTAAATTACAAAATTTATTTTCTTAAATGCATGAACATATTTGAATACACAGTGATTTTTCAAATATCCAGTGAAAATTTTAGTACGTGGTAAAGAATTTTATAAAATTATTAAAATAAAATATTTTCCTAAATGGTTTTTAAAATATTTTTGAAATGTACATAAAAAGGGGAAAATAAGAAATATATTTTGTGGAGAAAACCAAAGTGCGACATCTGAGTAAACTGTGGCGTGCTACACGGACGTGTCTTTGTCACGCTTTATGCGAGAGGAAAGAACCCCTTGCCTCGAGGACGCTCTAATGTGCCGGCCATGCGCAGGAGGTGCACTGGCTCCCTAGCACACCTTATTTTTTTATTTTTTTATTTATATTTATAAAATTGATATATTTTTATTAATTTTTTAAAAATGTCAATCTCTTGTTTTAAAATGTTCATGCAGTGCGAAAAAATGTAAGCACAACTTTGGTTTTTTTGATAGCATTAAAGAAAATATTTGTGTCATTTCAAAGATATCCCACGTTTCAAAAATATGTTCGTGATATTTTTGAAAAATAGTCATACAATGCAAATAATATTGACATAATCTAGAAAAATAATTTTATCATAAAAAATGCTTATACAATGTAAAAGTATGTCCGCATGGTTTAAAAAATGTTTGTATCATCCAAAAATGTTTATACAACGTGAATTACCATTCAAGAAAATGTTCATGGCATTTAGAATAAAATGTTTACACATTTTAAAAAAAGTAAACCTTAAGGGCCTCATTCTTAGGCTTGGAAAATGGCTATTATTCATAAAAATGATATTTTTTTGAGAAATTATTATTCAAAAAATAATGTACGTGTGGATTTGAGCAATAACATCACATCAGGCCCGCCTTCATTGGACAGATCAACTTTACGATGGACAAAATTCTCAAATTGTTGATGCATCAATGGATAATCATTATCCCTGAGTGTCACTTGTGGTCAATAATGATAAGAACCGGTAGGAATCTGGTTATTCATCTCCCTATATGTAATCGAAGACACACAAAAATCCAGGAAGAAAAAGGCTACTGGCTCTTGAGCAGATGAATGCAATGGGATGCTAGTAAGAGCAAGTATAGCAGAGACGCCGTATCCCCCAAATCGCTAAAATAACCGCCAGTTTGACCAGCAAGACTCGAAAACCGGTCTAGAAGAGTGGCCATCTCGGCCTACAAATTTTTTCAAGCACACTTCGGTAGCGCCCATGAGCCTCCATATTTAGAGGACGGGAACACTCATATGGAGCGTTCCCAAAACCAAACTCTCAACATGATGGGGAAGTTTCTACCCGTTTTCTTACTCCGGCACCCAGTCCTATCGATGGCGCAACTGTCTGCAAGACTGTCGTTCCACACCTACCAATGGAGGGATCGTTTCTGTATCGGGAAGAGCGTGCACTAATGGTCATCGCCGTGTTTGCACCCACGCGCAGCAATTCCGCCCATGTTTCTTATTGGAGAGTGTCCATTCATGGCTATATAAATCAAACCACTCGTGCTAGGCGACACCTACCTTCCCTTTCGCCGGCATGAGTGCCAATCTATATCACCCTTCGCATGCACCACTCCATCTTCCACTTAGCCAACGTCACTTCATCTTCCCATCGACGGGCCAACTCCTGTTGGGCAGCACCCATCTCCCCCTTTGTTGGCTCCACTCCATATTCCCTTTCGCCCGCGTCACTACATCTCCTTCCTCGTCGGCGTCACTTCATCTTCCCCATCAGCCATGTCGCGGTGGCTGACACCTCCTCGCAGACCTTTCCCCGGCGAGACCGAAGATGACCGAGATGAGAGCGAGCTCTATGAGATGGCGTGGGACTATTCTGAGTGGGCTGAGGAGGAAGCTTTCCATTAAGCTGGACCAGCCATCGGGCAGGCGCGCCTCCCCGCCACCCACCGCTACCTTGTCCGCATGACAACGACCGCCTTTGCAAAAATGGAAACCGTGCTCATGGAGTGCTTCAAAGATGTGGTCTTATCCCACAACCAGAATGCATAAAAAGTTTGTAGATCACATGAATGTGGAAGTGGAAGCCGCCGAAGGATCCTCTGCTTGCGATGTAACTTCCAAACAGAGAAAGAGCTCGAACCAGATGGTGAGAAATATATGTTTTCGAAGAAGAATTAGTTCTTATTAAGACACTAACAAACGGGTACCAATGGAGGAATTTTTGGAGGCTCAAGTTATAGCGATTCTAGGTTTGCGGCTGGGCTCCAGAGTTTCCATAATTGCTATCGATTAACTTCATTTGGGCAATCCCAAATATGGCGCATCTGCTAGAGTTGCTCTAAGCTTGTGGAGGGACAAATTGACCAACAATGGTTACTAGGAAGATTTTCACTATTTCTTTCCTATGTGCAAGGTGAGATTCTTCAAATAACTGACCATCACCACTAGGACTAACAATACTTTAGTTCTTAAACCATGACCCCTTGTGCTCGAAACACTTTCTTCAAGCATTCCACAACTTAGACATGTGCTGATGACTCCCAAGAGTAAGTGAACGAGCCACCTAAGACTGATGAGACTTCTTAACCCAAATACTTAACAAGCAAGTAAAGGTTGAGGGCACACAATTTTTCTACATGTGTTTTCCATATGTAGAGTTCAGACTCTTCACTTTTATTTCCATATACCTTTTCCGTGAGTTAATAGGGCAAATGAAATCCATTCGCCATCTTCGAGGCTGACATATCTTGAAAATGAAGAGAACAAGGAAAAATGTGACATATATATGGGAAATGAAGAAGATAGTATAAAGATTCATGTATCATAAATAAAGGGTTCCCATAGATGAGTACTCAAAGTATAGTACATACTAACAGAAATAGCTCATGTGCCCTTGATTTTTGGCCACATACATATCTACCGGATGAAAATCTTGGGGATCCCACATCCCTTTCAATTAATTGTGGTCGTACTAACACTAGATCATAACACTATTCAAGAATTCATTCGATTAATCAGTTAACGGGCTAGTTAATCGCTACTCATAGGGTGGCCGAATCGAATAGCACCTATTCATCGTGTTAACTTGTCAGGCTGATTAATTGGTCGGTCGCTGTTGGCCCATTAACTTTTGGGCAAACAAAGCCCAAAAGTCTGCCCCGTAACCCCTCCCATCCTCCTCTCGCTCCTCAATAGCTAGGGTTCGACTAAATAATAACATATTTTGGTATATTACATAGATGAGAGCATGCGAGTATGGTGTAATACATTAGAAACTAGTTATATGTTGGCAAGTAGCTACTTAATCTACTGGTTAATGTTCGACCGATTAACCCAGTTCATAGGCCAATTCATGATTAATCGCTAGTCTCAAGCCGACCGAGCAGCTATCAGTTACTGATTTCCTAAACAATGGATCATACATTTCATGTGGTAGTAAGGTTGATTTCTTTTTGTGAAAACTTATCTACTGGACATAATCAGAACGTTTTTCTAAACATGTTTTGCGATGATTATAACAAAGTGGATTGCCAGAAAGTAAAGTAGCTACAAGCATTTTGCACAGATCAAGAATCCACCATAATGCTAAAAGAAGACTTGATTTCTGATTTCTCCGCACACAAAAATTTAAATAATAATGAAAGACAACAAGAATATGTAGAACAAGGTAAGAGAACCAAAGGTATGAAGTGGTGTGTACAAGAACCATTCACCTCTTTCCTAACTAGAGCAGCAAGCAATAGATAGACATAGCTAAGTTGAATCCAATGACCCACGAAATGTGCAAGCTGTATATGTTGAGTTGGAATAACAACCAAGATGACTACCAGGATTGCTGACAAAAACATGATTGGCATATTTAAAAGTGTTATCATCAGAGAATCATAATCTCCCACTTTATCTTCGGATGTAAGCTTGATGTGCAAAATTGCATGCCATCCAATTCTAGCGGAATGGGACCTAGGTACCATATCTATTTTGTAATGGCCATGTCTACTATAGACGGTTCTATGGAGGACAATCGTCGCAGGTAACTCATGTGGGAATACCTATAGATAATAGGGCACATTCTTGCCTTTCATACTCGAGTTCGATACCTCTTCCATGGCCGGAATGGCAAAACCATTTTTTTTCCTTTTCTTGCCATGCCCAATTAAAGCTTTCAAATCTCACGTAGTTGGCCAAAAAAAGTTCTGAAGCCGCCAGCTTAAAATTTTGATATTGCCAACATATTTGTCATCTGTGTAATTGTCTCATGTTTCTTGTTGTACCAAATTTGACTTTGTGATCAATCTTTTACACTCACATATAGAATATGTGTTTGAAGCCTTGAGAAGCTAACAAAGCTCTGAAGCTACAATTTATTTCTTTTGTTTTGCAACCGAAGGATGAGATTCACAGACTATTGCGAAAAAAGCTCTTGTGTAGTGTTTCTTGCATCGCCTATGGTTTTGAAGTCCATGATGAGACCCGATCATCATCTAGATGTTTTCGCTATAAGGTTAATGAAAGAAAAATTCAAGGAGGGTTTCTATCTTGAGGCTTTTTCACGATGTTAACCAAGAGAGGCACAATGAATGTTACTGAGAGGGATGGTCTATCTAGATACTTGGAGCTGATCATGTGGTCATGGATGCTCATTCAACCACTATAGAAATCATATCTTTATAATTTTTGCTTTGAGATTGTTAAACTTTGTGAAAGGAGTGTTCCAGAGAAAAACTCAAGGCATCCTTTTATTTTATAGAAATTATCTCTTTATAATTCAAAGAAGTTGTAACAATGATTGAAATTTATGACTGATGTCCCTAATAATTCATGGTAACAATTCAGGCTTGTGTCATCGTGTGAGACCTTGGAGGATTCAGGCTCGGATGACTTGGGTCAAGGGCTGAATAGGCTCTGAAGTGTGCCCTGTGTATAAATAAAAAAACAGAAAAATCCTAAACATGCCATGGCCCAACCTATAGTTTGTCCCCAGTGAAGCTCTGTCCCATCTATTCTCCCACTAGCAAAGAAGTAGATATGAGATCTCAAGGAGATCCACCATGAGAAACAACAAGAGTAAAGAAAGAAATTCTAGACCACCACTAGATGCATATGTACCTGCTTGAACAATGAACACCAGAATATGAACCAACAAACTTTTCCTAATAGGAAAAGAGAACCAGTTGAATGTGTACAACTTTATCAGATGTAGGCTCATAAGTTGTGATCCACAGTTGTAAATCTGATTTTACATGATTTAGTAAACTTTATATGACTTACTGCTGAAAACATATACGCAATATAGGCAATCCATATCCTTTAATGTTGCTTGTTCCTTAATAATATGAAATGGGTACCCAAGACCAATCAGATACAACGGTTACATGTTAGGACAATTATGCATTACGTGATATTTTGTATGTATACTGTAGTAAAATATATTGAATTTTAAATATTTTCATGATGGTCTTCAATTGATAAATGTTCTCTATCCTGGATGGAATATCTAAGTCTTTAATCTGGCCAAGGCAAAAGCTTCGACTTAGGCTACAACGCGAAGGGGTCATGAAGAGAAGACTCACATGATTGGCATATTTACATTACAAACAAACTTGGGGTATCACACACAAAGTTAATAGTCCCTCCTATGGTGAAGACTACATCAATATTAAGGATCAGTCAACAAGCCACCTAAAGTCCGATGACCACGATGGAGGATCTGACGGTAACACAAAATCACAGGTTGATCACAAGTTGGAGCATACATACTCGCACAACACTGCTTCATTTTTAGAAGCATAGAGTTCCTCAAAGCAGCAACCATTACAACTATGAGCTACAACAATACATTTTGTACAACACATAGCCCATGTTGGAAACACAATTTGGAAATCATCTACTCTTGAAATCTATCATGATGCCTCCTAATCCTAAAAAAACGAGCCTACTGAGACTGATGAAACTTCTCAACCTAAATACATAAACAAATGATTGGAGAGCAGTAGTTCATAGTTTCTACTATATGTGTTATAGTTATGTGAAGTTTAGACTTGATCTATTGCTTTATGAGTGCACTTTTTATGTGCATGCTCATCCTTTTGTTTCCACTTTCTGGACTGTTGTGAGCCTTGGTGTTGTTCCTTTGATCACTTATGATAATGTACTACTTTATGGACTAATCAGTGCCCTCATTGGGTTGAGAGGTCGGAAGCAATAAAAGTTTCTTGAATATAAAACGTCATACAGTGACAAGTAGGGATGTAGGCGGGGAAGGTTGGCAACCAATACCATAGTACAAATATAGTGTTAATTTTAGGCAAGTGATGAGCCAATTATTATGAACTAATTGTTGAGTTTCACGGGATGAAGTGGGATGTTGTTGCGCCCATTGTTATCAGGGTCATCATGCGGTCCAGATATTTTTGAATTGTTTGGATTTCTTACCACTTGTGTCACGTGCCCTTCGTTGGAAGATGGGGGCCAATGCACCCGAATTGGAAAAACATTTAAAAAAATTAAAAAGAGTCAAATATTTCCGAAACTTTTTTGTGACAACATGGCCTAGAGTATTACTCGTCTTTTTGTAGAGGAATGAATTTCATGGTACCCTCGTCCTAAAAAAATCGCAAGTCCAAAATATATGAATAATATTGATTTTGGTTTTTCCCCATCCAGAATACCACAGTAGTCATTCTTTCATGAAACTTTGCACGCGGGTACTACACTACGTTATACTTGTTACAAAAAGGCTTCAGATATTTTTTACTCTTCTATATTTTAAAATTATTTTCCAATTCGGGTCCAATGGGACCCGAGACCCATTGGTCATTTCCGGGTCATCATGCATCTATGAAAACAAGAAATGAGCATTGGCTAAACTCCGAGACACATTGTGAATTGAGACCACCAGGAGGCAGATAGACCAGCTCTGCGGTGCGCTGCCACTGTGGTAGAGGCGCCGTCCGCCTGTGCAAATGAGTACGGGGCATGGATAGCAACTACTCCCTCCGTAAACTAATATAAGAGCGTTTAGATCAAGTGATCTAAACGCTCTTATATTAGTTTACGGAGGGAGTACTACATTACGAGGGCAAAGTTTTGTCTCACGAGTGCAAATGCTACCATTACCTATACCGTTTGAATTTTCTGGGATTTGCATTTTCTTTTCTATTTTGCTGGAAGCATGGATCATATACACAAGGAATACAATGTTCGGTCAAATCATGCAGGTCTGCTGGGACCAGGCGAAGTAAATGCATGTGCCAATAATGTCTTTCGGCTTTCTACTTTCCCATTTTCTCTTCTGGAGTTCTCCCTCATTTCACATTTCTGATTTCTCTCGATCACTCACCAGCGACGAGTGATGTTTACCAGCAAGGCAACTACGTTAGGTGAGCACCAACCAAATATGATGGTATCAGTGAAGCGGGGAACCACAGTAGGCGGTTGTTTGTGTGCATCGATGTGGCTCAGAAAGTGCTCGTATCCGTCTCTCAACGGTGGCGGACGTAGTGTGTGAGGATCCGACGCCTCCCCAGAACCCGGCGACCATAATGCTTGGTTCCAACATTTCCCACTGTCTCCACATCTATCCCAACGCTCTTCGTCTGTGTGCGATGGGCGAGGCCATGTAGGTTGCCGCTCGGTGGAGCTGGAGCACACACGGCGGTCGCCAATCTAATAAGGACGTCGACGGTGAGGAGTTTGTCCATGGATGCCTCATGTTCTTGGTTTTGTTACAGATTTGTTCCAGATCTTGTAATTGGTAATTGCTAATCTCTCGATCTTCATCTTGTTTTTGCTCCGAATGGTGTCTGACGAAAGAAAAACAAATGTCAACTCGGGCTAACCTCCCATCAGCTATGTGTTAGCACCTGCATTCACCATACTAACGGGGGGCTAATGGTGTGGTTTGGTTACAAGTTTCCCTTTAAATGTTAATCTTCTAGTCATCGTGTCTAGCTTGCAGTTTGAGACAAAAACACCATGCATACGGATATCGCCATGATGGCTGTGGCCCAACCAATGTCCACGGCTCAGTGAAGTCGCATATGGCATGATATTCCAACGACTAGAAATACAAACACATATGTAATACACAACAAAAATACGAGGCCCAACACGCATCCGATCCCATAGGCCATAGCATTTGTTAAGCTGGGATTTCAAGAGCAATGTGAGCTCGGGTTCCAAATTGCATTCTGCTGCAACACTTGGTACTCATAAAAAAATTCTTCTACTGAATATGCTCATGGACATGCGATAGTTTTTGAGGGAAGTGTGATATTTTTTTGCCAGCTTTGTCCCTTGACCAAGTTATACAACTGCTATTGGCTCCTAGTATTGAGTAGATCTAGACCTATAGATCAACCTGATGGACGACTCATGTTTACCGATCCATACCGTAGAAGACCTTTATAATTTATAAGTAAATTGTAACAATGATGGGTGTCATGATTGGCATCACCAATTATTTTTGGTAAATGTATTTACAGGACACTAATATATAACCAATTATCCTAAAGAAAGAATTTAGGAGATCAAAATCCTTATTGTTCTTCCTCATTTTTGCAATATACTAATGATTAAGAAAAACTTAGATGTATACATATTATCTTCCATGCAATTTACAAAGCCACTATCTAACGAGGATATTTCTTTACCACATCCCGCCACCGTCCCCCACTATATATACTACTAGCTACCTGCTGGCAGTGGCGGTTGCTTCTACCGCTAGGGAAGTAGGCGCCGAAAGTGCTGGGAGAAAAGCTCGTTCAGTCTGGCAACAGAAAATGGCCGCCAGAGGATCTGGGCTGCCGGAGCAGCTAGCAAGTGGAGGAGGCATGGAGACGGCATGTGTATTGGTGGCTTGGCAGACGGCTTTTGGAGCTCTACTGATCCTTACCATCCCTCTGCAAGTATCTTCTCGTAAGCATAAAACACACGGTATATCGTCTGACTATGACATGGTATTGGTCAGGCTATTGTAAGCATGGGGAGACACAAAATCAATTGTCGACCAAGAACTACCTAGTGTCGCGGTAGAGATATGTTGTGTTGTAGCCAACCATGGTGCAAGGAGGAAGTGCGGTGATATTCCTAGACACATGCTCTTTTGTTAGCCAAAAGTGCATCACGTACGCGCAGTGAACTACTAGACACCAGGGTGGTCTTTGCGCTCACAAAGAGGATGCAGAATCCCGATCTCTCTCACTCCGAAAAATCGATATGACCATTGTTTGGACCATAATATCGTATCCACTAACTGCACAAACTACGGGTCTATCTACATTATATGTTCCACCCGGTGGTTGATCCCCATACATGTCTCTGCTTCACAACTATATATCCCCTCCTATGCTTCACTTCCTTATCATGGCTACGAGGTGTGATCATGAGCCTTTCATTTATTTTTACTTTTTTGGCAGTACAATCTTGAACACTAATGAAAGCTTTTCCTATTTAGTATTTGCACATTGTTGATCAGGAATCGTGTTATTAATTTCTAAAATATTATCTACTTCTCTTCCAGTGTTGTCCTTGTGAGTTTCGAGATGTTTTGTTCATATTTATGTCTATATGGTAAAATGCACAACTCCGTACAACATTTACACGAGCACATGTGTGCCCACTGCACATAATAAAAAAAATACAATATGAGGTATTAGTCCACCCACCTGTCCATCCTCCTTGGCCCTACCAATGAGAACTGCCAACATATCTGCCACAATATTGAAGGATGGGAAACATTGGCCCCCCTGTCTTAGACTTTTGTGTATGGAAATAATGACCCGTGTCATCATTTATCTTGATTCCCATGCTGCCTTTTTTATAAAGTATTTGACTTGCTTCCTCCAAGCCTTGTCGAAACCCTTCATACGAAAAGCCTCTTGCATAAATGGTCATTTAACTTTGTCATATACCTTCCCGAAATCCACTTTGAAGACAACTCGATCCAGTTTATCCGAGTGGATTTCATTCAAGGTTTCATGAAGAATGACCACACCCTCCAAGATGTGCCGGCCCAGTACACCACACTATGCGCAATCCAAGTAAGGCGATTTGTACCAACTTTTGTGAAAATCTTGAAACTCACATTAAGCAAACTTATCGACCGGAATTGCTCAACACGAACTGCCTCCTCCTTCTTTCGCAACAACGTGATCATTCCAAAGTTTAGGTGAAATAATTGTAATTGTCCATTAAACAAATCATGGAACCTGGGCATCGGGTCACCTTTAATATTATTTCAACACCGCTTATAGAATTCAGCGGAGAAACTCCGGGCCCGGTGCCTTATTATTATTCATTTGTGCTATCGTTTCGGACACCTCCTTCTCTGTGAGAGGTGCCAACAAAATCCCATTCTTATATATATGTCCCTAACTGAGGCAAATCCCCAACCACATGCTCATTAAGCGATACAAAATTCTCCTCCGGTGCCCCAAATAGTTTTTTATAGTAGTTTGAGATATACAATTTTAGGTTCTCGTGACCTACAGTTGTACCCTCATCCTGTTCCAGCTGGATAATTTCCTTCTTCCTATGTTTTCCATTCGTAATCAGATGGAAGAACTATGTATTATTATCCCCTTGGACCACCTGACAAACTTTAGCTCTAAGTGCCCATTTTATTTCTTCTTCTCTGAGAATCTTTCGAAACTTCTCCTCGCCTTCTCTCTTAGCCAAGCGATCAGTATCATCTAACAAACCGGGCCCAACCTTCAAGTCTAGCTCCTTAATAAGCTGAAGGAGCTTTTATCTTTTCACTTTATAAACACCACTTTCATTTTTTGCCCAGCCCTGCAAGAATTGACGTAGATGTCTAATCTTATATTGCCATTGTTCAATATTCGACTGACCTCTAGTCTCATTAGCACATTCCCTGTCTATTAGCTCGACGGAACCCTCCCTCTCGAACCACGACAGCTCAAAAGAGAATATATTTTTGTTGCCTACATGGGTCGCAACACCTGAGTCAACAAAAAATAAATGAAGATGCAGCTGGATGAATTAGTTTTGAACAATTCTATTACTATGTAGTACGTACTAATCTTACAAAAACTTTATGCATCAGTTCAATCGGGTGACGGTTGGCTAAACACGTCGGGTCGTTGCAATCCAAATAATTAGCGAGTACGTACGTAGGAATTTTTTGCAACTTGTAAGTGGAGTTAGGATTTCTCATTAATTAGTTTGGTGGACGCGTCCAGACAACCAAACAGACATAGCTTGCATATGACATGTCTGATCGGTTTGATGCAGCCTGTCTCTCGTGAAGTTTTGAAGCAGCGGCACCTCCGATTATTTATGTGCATCTAGGCTCTTAAATGTTTTCACCTCTCACAAATTTTCCTTGTTTATTTTACGACTCTTTCTTGCTATTCTACATCTATAAATATCTAAATACATGCTTCTCTGTTTTAGCCATGTGACACACAAGTTCAATCCTCTCTCGGCAAGAACGCATGAGTGTCTTAGATGACCAAGTGGAGGCAGAAATTTGCTTTCCTTTGCTTCTTCGCAACGGGCGGCATCGAGAAGCATGTTAACAGTCTGTGAATCCCATCAAGTGTCATAAGATACAGTTCCATATGAGTACCTGACCACTTCTATAGTAGGTCCTAGCTAACCGACTGCTCCTGCATCGAGAAAACGTACATATCATTGGTTAATACTCCCTTCGTCCACTTTATATTAAATATAGTACAAAATTAAGTCACTTATTTTAGATGGAGGGAGTACTAGATAATAGCGCGCTCCGCCGTGCCCGCTACACCCGCACGCGCGTGGATAGCTGTATTATTTTTGTCCTGACGGGTGCTATTTATTTTTAGGAATTATTAGGAGGCCAAATGATTGTGACATGTCTACCTCAACGTTTAACGCTTTGGAAGTTTTCTTTTTCCAAACTAAGTCGTAGCTTAGATGGATAGATTCTTTGTGGTGGAACCAATCCACCGGGGTCGAACCTCTACACTTGGTACTGGTGCTTGCATTTTTCTGAAATTATTTAAGGTTTTCTGGTGATGTTCATTCAGATGGAGGAGGTGTTCCTGTCGACTACGAAGACACCCGTGAAGACTACGTCAGTTAAGATGTTGCGATGGCTCAATATCTCGGATATACTCATAGGGATAGGATATGCGTGTGTGCGTTCATGGAAGTGAGCATCTGCATTTTTACTGTGTTAAAAAGGAATTATTTTTTATAAAAAGACATGATGCTGGAGAAGTGGTGATGCAGGTGGGATCATATGCCTTATATTAATCTTAAGGGAAGAAATCATAGCCCATACATGCCACCTCATTACCGAAAAAGGGTTACCCCGCTTTGTATTTCAAAGCAAACCACCATTGTACACATCGTAATGTTGGGGCGAGCAGCACATCAGACCCAAAAAAAAAGAGAAAGAAATAAATGCCAACAGCGGCAGCTCGACAAAGCGTGGCAGACCCGTGACCGCTGCGCCCTCCGGAACAAACCACCACAGCCCTAGGCTCCGATCTACCGCGAACTAAGCAGCACCTCCAAGAAGGGATGCGACGCCGACGACGCTGCTGCCCGGACAAGTCCTAGGGTTTCCCCCAGTACGCGGAAATTTGCTTTGCTTTGCTTCTTCGGAACGGGCGGCATCAAGAAGCATGTTAACAGTCTGTGAATCCTATTAAGAGCATCTCCAACAGGCGCGCTAAAAAACACGCCCGCGTGGTAAAACTGCTTTTTAGCGCACGCCGACCGGTTTCGCGCGCTCCAGCGGTGGCAAGAAACAAGCGCGCGTGGAAAATGATTGCGCGCGCGGGGGAAAAGGCGGCAGCTCGCGCCCGCCTATAAAATTGCAGTGCCCTCTGCCGCTCTCTCTCTCGCTCTCTCCACTGCTTTCTCTCCTCGCCTCCGACACGCCACCACCTCGCCACTCCGCCTCGCCGCCGGGGAGGTTCGGGCTACCGCGGCGTCCGCGTGCGCCCGTCCGGCACCTACTCCGCCTCGATTCAGTCAGGCGGCGGCGTGCGCCTCGGCCTCGGAACCTTCGACACCGCCCAGGATAGCGCCCGCGCGTACGACGCTGCGGCGTGGCACCTCCAGAGGTCCCGTTGGGATATGAAATTCACCGGCGTTTCGACGCGGGAGCGGGCACAGGAGTTGGCGCCTTTCCTGCGGCTTAACACTGACGAGGATCGTCGCAAACACCGGAGACGGGAGCGCCGTCTTAGCCTGACCGAGATGAACGAGGAAGCCATGGCGCTATGGAGGCAGCGCTTCCCGCAAGACATCATCAACGAAGAACCGTTCTTTGCCGAGAGGAGGGCGGAGAGGGAGGAGAGGAGGAAGGAGCGAGCCGCCTATCGCGAGGACAAGCGAACGCGGAAGGCGGTCGCTAATTACAACATGGCACTAGGAGATGCGTCGTCCTGGGACTCCCGCGACAAGCAGTTCCTTGACGCCTATGCTCAGACGTCGAAGGAGGACATCACCGAGGCAGAGTCTGAGTCGAAGTCGAAGAACGAGTAGTAGTAGTTTTAGTTTTATTTTGTATCGTAGAAGCAGGCTATGTGGACGTAGTAGAACTATATACCGTTGGAGAAGGCTAGATGTACGCATTTTGTATAGTAGAAGCAGGCTATGTGCCGAACTATTTTTTGCGCGCTGCTGAAGCGGCGCGCGCGCTGCATTTTAGCGCGACTATTGGAACCAGCGCTGCAGGCCGCGCAAAACCAGACGAAGCGCGCGCGGCAAAGTAAGTTTTAGCGCGCGGCCCGTTGGGCGCTTGTTGGAGAAGTGTCATAAGATACAGTTCCATATGAATACATGACCAGTTCTGTAGGTCCTAGCTAACCGACTGCTCCTGCATCGAGAAAATGTACATATCATTGGCTAATACTCCCTCCATCCAGAAATACTTGTTATTAAAAGGGATGTATCTAGATGTATTTTAGTTGTAAATACATTAATTTTCATTCATTTTGATGACAAATATTTCCGGACGGAGGAAGTACTAGATAGTATAGCGCGCTCCGCCGTGCCCGCTACACCCGCACGCGCGTGGATAGCTGTATTATTTTCGTCCTGACTAGTGTTATTTATTTTTAGGAATTATTAGGAGGCCAAATAATTGTGACATGTGTACCTCAACGTTTAACATCGTGGAAGTTTTCTTTTTCCAAACTAAGCGTAGTTTAGATGGATAGATTCTTTGTGATGGAACCAATCCACCGGGGTTGAACCTCTACACTTGGTACTGATGCTTGCATTTTTCTGAAATTATTTGAGGTTTTCTGGCGATGTTCGTTCAGATGGAGGAGATGTTAACGTTCCTGTCGACTATGAAGACACCCGTGAAAACTTCATCAATTGGCTCAATATCTCGGATATGTTCATAGAGATATGATGTGTGTATATGCGTTCATGGGAGTGAGCATCTGCATTTTTACTGTGTTAAAAAAAGTGTTTTTTTTTCAAAAAGACATGATGATGGAGAAGTGGTGATGCAGGTGGCCGGTGGGATCAAATGAATCATAGCCCATACATGCCACCTCATTCTGGCGGACCTGCAACCTCCGTCGTCCCACACGGCAGTGAGCCAGAAGTGCAAATGGGCTCATGAGGCTTAAATCTAGCCACACATAAACTATCTATTCCCTCCGTTCCATAATGTAAGACGCTTCCAGAAGTACAAAAATATTTATGATGTATACTAAAAATGTACAATGTGTATGGAAAAAGTGTACTTCAAAGATATATAATTTTTAAAAATATTATTCATGTCTTCAAAAACTATTAGCCATGTGTAAAGATAATATGTCGAATGTGTAAAAAAGTATAAAATTTGTATGAAAAAAACGCATACAAACATATATATGATAAAAATCTTAATCATGTATTTATAAAATGTGAAACATGTGTATAGTCTTTCTTATGTATACAAAAATGTACAACATATATATAAAAGTAGACATCAAAACGATATATTCGACAAAAATGTTAGTCACACATTTCAAAATTGTTCAATGTGTACAAAGAATGTGTTTCAGATGTACGCGAAAAACGTTTCACTTATTTGCAAAATGCTAAAGGTGTAAAAAAAAGTTCATATTCTATATGACAAGATTAAAAAAATAACTCGATGAAAATCAAAATATAACAAAGAAAAACGAAGAACAATAAGAAGGAAACAAAAAACCAATAAGGAAAAGCAATGCTAAAGAGTGGAAACAGGGAAACCAACACGGAAACAAAGACTAAGGAAAAACCCATTAAAAACAGAATATGAAACAAAGAAAACCGAACAAAAAATCCATACAAAATTGTTTTGAAAAAGGAAAACAGTAAAACTGAGAAAGAAACAAATAAAAACAACGAAAACAAATGATAGCAAAGAAAATAAATAAAAAACCAGTGAAAACCGAAGAAAACAATAAAGAAAAATACAGAAAAGAAAGAAAGGGACAAATAAAAACCAGTCTATCAAATAAACACGGAAAAAAATGAAACCTATACCGAGCGAGCGAGCGAGTTTCATCTCTGAAACATGTGAGCGAATAAAAATACACCAAACCAGCCTGACACATTAGGTACGCTAGGAAATAAAATCCTTCAGCCAGAGCTCCTTCTATTTTGCCACAAGCGAGATATAGCTCTCGCGCTAACGCTCACTCGGACTTGTGGCGATTGGGTACTGGACTGTTTGACACATGCAGAAAGTTGCCTGTAGAAAAAACGTTTGACGCTTCAAACTTTCTTTTTGAATAGTTTCATTGTAATAAAACATATTCACTAATTTTAAAAGTTTAAATATTCAAAGCTGTTCATGCATTAAAGAAAATCATTAATTCAACAAAGCAGTTTATGAATTCCAAATTGTTCACAATTTCAAGGCATGTTCATGAATCCCAAATCATGAATTAAAAACTGCTCACGTATTCAGAAAATATCTGCACATTCAAAAGATCTTCGTGAATCCAAATTATATTTGTGAAAAATTCATAAAATGTCCATGCATTGGAAAAATATTCATGTATTCAATTTTCTTAGGTATTAAAAAACCATGAATTCAGAAAATGTTCTCGTATCTGAAAAATGTTCGTAACTGAAAAAGTGTTTGCGGATTTCAATTTTTTATTAATTCCTCTATGTTTATGGTGAATTCCAACTATGTTTGCAAGTTAAAAATAATTTCGGGTATTAAAAAATGTTCACATATACAATAAATTTACAGTAATTGAAATATTATTCATGAATTCAAAATATTCTGGTCAATTCAAAAGATAATTCTGAATGGAAAAAGTTTGCGAATTTGAAAAATAAAATATAAAAAGAGAAGTGAAAAGAAAAAATAGAAATAATCAACCGATTAGAAACCCAGAAATTGACAAAAAAACATACGAAAAAAGAGATGACAAGCAGTCCCCGCGAGGGCTATGTCTTGCCGGTATACATCCTAAACATTTTCCTATACACGTTTAGAAAATTTAAGGTGCAATATTAACATTTTTAAAGCATTTGTAAAATTTCGTTAAATATGACATACATTGGTTACATGGACATTTATTACATCTATTTAAACATTTTTTCTAAATGTCACGTAAAATTATTTGATATGTGTGCATTTTTTTAATTGTCAAAAACATGTATCATAAGAATGATTATCATTTTCGTGCATACAATTTACATTTTGTAGTGTGTAAATTGATATTTCTAGATTTATCATATACATCAGAAACATTTCCTACACATGTTTAACATTTTCTAAATGCAAGATTAATATTTTTTATGTTACTAGTGGATTTATTTTATATTTTATATATTTAGTATTTCTTTGTAATATAAATAAAAATATAATAATGAAAAAAAAGCGTGAATTAAAAAGCGGAAAGGCACATGACTTCAGCATGAAATCAGCACGCAGGGCAGAGTTTCGGCTCCTGCAGGCGAGTCGTGCGTAGGCATCACAGTAGGCCGCATATAGCGGCGCCCATCGTTCCGAGCTAAAGCTGGAATACAACACCCAACTACTATTAGCCGCCTGAAGCGTCAGTAATATAGTGTACCATAATGGGCAGCCCAATCAGGTCTTTCTATATTATTATTATTATTGAACCTTCCCATGATTGCTTTGCCGTTTTTTCTGAGAGGTTTTTCTTCTGATTTTTCCCGGTTTTCACATATATATTTTACATTTTCGTTTGATTTTTAGTTTTTTTTTATGTTTTTCGTTTCCTTTTTATATTTTCTTGGTTTTTATCAAATTCGGTAGTTTTGGACACATTTTGAATCTTTTTTCAGAATTTTATGAACCTTTTTCAAATACATGAACTTTTCTTAAATCCGTTAAAGAGAATCAACTTCGTTCTTTTTTATGAATTTTTTTTATAAATTCAATTTTTCTTTTCTTTTTTGCATACTTTTCCATGTGTTGAACAGTTTTATAAATTGTGTTTTTTTTAATTTCGTAGTATTTTTCATGAACTTTTTATTATTTTTTGAACTTTTTTTAATGTATGATTTTCTTATGATTTTTGTGAGCCTTTTCTCTTTCTTTTGAAAAAGTCGTCTGTCAATTCTTCATGGTTATCAGTTAACTATCATCAATCGCAGGTCCACTAGCTAACTGATTTTAAACAAAATGTGGCTGCGCCGGTCCATATGCTACTGCGCGTGAGTGCCTGTTATCTCTGCTGTCGCCAATTAGGCGCAGTGGTTATATATTATTTGTACTAATTTTTTATCGGAATAGCGTACGGACGAGCTAATCACGTCGGCTTATTAGAGGCGAGCTAATGGGCCGACCCGATTCGCTCACCATTGGCGATTCTTATTAGGAATTGGTACGGGCGAGATATAGCCCTGTCGGATTTGTTGGACGTAAATCAGTACCAAAAAAAGAAAGTATGCAGTCTTAGATCGTCAGGTTACCTCAGCCGACAGACCACGTGCAATTATTTGTAGCTTTAAAAAATTTAAAAAGTCATAACTTTTGATTCGAGTGTCGGAATTTAGATCAGTTTTCGGGTTTCTCCCGACGAGTTCTTCAAAACTAGATCCCATATGAGTAGGTTTAGACAAACTTTTTTTTCAAGCAACTTTGTGTGCTACAGAGACAACTTCAATGCTATAGAAAAGCAACTCCTTTTTCCCATCTACCTGTCAGCGGAGGATCCTTCTAAGTTGGTTACCATGACTACCAATTAACTAACTTCACCTCTAAATTTCCTACCATAAGGACACTCAATCACGCCAAATGTCGGGATCAGCCTCTCCAGACACCTTTAACCATCCAATGATGGTCACCTAATTTGTTTGAACAAGTCCGTACGTCTGAAATCCTCCAAACGGAACAACGAGGCGTCGTTTTATAGGCCCCTCAGCCTCCATTGCTCCCTCCGATATCAAGTTGGATCCCATCTCCTAAGACACAAGAGGAGCAGAATCCGCCAAGTTCGATCGTACCAAGAGATCCCACCCAAAGGAGATAAATTATTGATGCATCTCTATGACACAAACTTGAAAGGTATCTAAAACCTTTACATATTAGCCAAGTTATGATCTTGGTAATGTTTCTGTTCATGAGGATTGGACAACTGGATACATGATTTTACACAACTGTATAGTTGATTGTGGGCAACCGGATACATGGTTTTAGACAATTGTATGGTTGATTATGGGCAACTGGATATATGATTTTACAGAATTGTATGGTTGATTGTGGGCAACTGGATACATGGTTTTAGGCAACAATATCGTTGGATACATAGTTTTAGACAACTGTATTCTTGATCATTGGCAACTGTATACATGGTTTTAGACAACTGTATGGTTGATTATGGGCAACTAGATACATGGTTTTAGGCAACAGTATCGTTGATTGTAGACATGTGAGGCAGTTTATAATGACTTCTCGATGATAGGCAATCATAGTAGACAAACTAAGAAGGTGCTTTTCTATGGCACTAAAGTTGCCTTTTTAGCGCCCAAAGTTGCTCAAAACAGAAAGTTTGTTGAAACATATCCATATGAGATATACTTTTGAAGAACTTGTCACAAGAAACCCAACGGTGAAAATGAATCTGAATTCCTATACTTGAATCAAAAGTTATGGCTTTTTAAAATTTTATTAAGCCCAAATAAATGCACGTGCATGTTCTTTCTTGACTGATTTGTGTAAAGGAGACAGCGTCGATGAGATCATGAACAGATACTTTCCTTTCTCATAGTGTAATGATGATACAGAATGCTAATTACTATTTTTGTAGGGCGAGTCTGCATGCGCTCGCGACGCCCGAATAGCGCAGCTGCACTTTGAAGCATTTAGGTTGTTTTATTAAGGGAAAAGTCTAAAATTAACATTGAATTTGTATGCCAAGTCTGAATCAAACCTTGAACTCTTAATCCCTGAAATCAGCACCTTGATCTTATTGATCCCGGTTAATTCTAACCCTATTTTTGTTTGGCGCAATAGTAAAACATCTGATCCCGGCCGAGATCACTTACTACTCTCGCTGACCACACTGGCCCACTTGTTATATAATACTACTTCTCTGGTCAATGGTCATTTGCCTAAAAAATATCTGTCGCTAGTCATTTTCTCTCTCGCATCTACACTACAGTTGCATCATCTTCCTGGGGACGTGCGCGGAGGCGAACATCCAGACCGGACCCTCCACTCACTGGAGTAGCAATTGAGGATGCTGGGAAAATCAAAAGGAATCACGAATTACCAGGAACCTAATGTTGCGGTAGGAATTCCGATGAAGATGTGAAGATGGCTCGCGGCCAAAGTTTATGGTAGCGAGACGCTTCAATTGAGGATGGTCGAAATTGATTGAGCGTCAAGCCGTCAGCAGAATTGGATTAAGAGCACCTCCAAATGCGCGCGAAATAATCGGCGCTGGATAAACTGCCAATTTGGCGAGCTAGAGGCCGTGCGGCGCGCTCCAGCAGACGCGCGAAAGTTTGAGCGTGAAAAAGATGTGCGTGCGCGTAGGAAAAGCGGCAGCGTGCGGAGCAGTTTTGGTACACGTCGCCCAACGCGCTAGTTAAAAGCCGCGCGCAGGCGCCCGTCGCCACTCTTTCCCTCCTGTCGCGCCTTCCTCCTCGCTTCTTCCAACGCCCGGCCGCCGCTGCGCCTTCTCCCCTCGCCTCTTCCAGTGCCCCGCCATGCCGCCACACCCCTGGAGCAGGTCGGGCTACCGCGGCGTCCGCCCGCCCCTCTGGTGTGTATTATGTGGAGATCCGTTCCGGCCATACACGCCTCTCTGGCACGTTCGGGACTGCCCATGAGGTTGCTCGCGCGCACGATGCGGCGGCGTGGCGCCCCGGGCGACCTCGGTCGCAGATGAACTTCACTGACGTGCGGACGCGCGAGCAGGCGCAAGAGCTCGTCCCTCCCCCATGACTAATCAGCGAAGAGGATCGCCGCCTCCAACGAAGGCGGAAGCGCCGCCTCCTCATCATCGAGGTGGACGAGCATGCCATGGTGGTGTAGCGCGAGCGCTTTCCGCATGACGTCACCGCCGAGAACGAGTTCTGCGCGCAGAGGAAGGCGGAGCTAGTCGGGCGTCGAGCAGAAAAGCATATGCGGGGAAGTAACAGGCAGAAGCCCAGATCAAGTTGGGACCTACGTCGACCTGAGGCAATGAAGATCATCGGTGGCTCGATGCGTTTACGTTGTCGAACTACACCATCGACGAGGACGAGGAGTAGTTTTATTTATTTTTATTAGCATAGTATGAACTGACTTGTGGTTTGGGGAACTATGCTATGAAATTTAAACTTTTGAACGATGTGTTGTTTCATATTTTTTTCGTATGTATTGTTTAAAAAAATTCCAAGTGCGCTAGTTTTTACTGCGCTTGATGAAGCGCTATAGCGGGGCGCTAAATTTTACAGCACCTAATAAAGCAACCACTGCGCGCACTAAAATGTTATTTCGATGCTGCAAGAAAAATTAGCGTGCCGCGCTACCGTGCACCTGTTGGAGGTGCTCTAAGCTTGGAGGTAGAGCGGCGGTCCTCTTCCTCTCGCCCGTCGGCGTGCTCTGGCAGTAGCTCGCGGATGCGCTTGATCGCAAGCCAGACTTGAACAATTTCTTCATGTACTTCAAGGATGTCGTATACGAGCTCAGAGTGCCTGCTGTGACTCGTGACCTTAGCATCAACAACTCGCCTCATACATCTCCGTAGTAGTCTGGGCGCACAGGCTACACGCTAGCGTAGGAGCTCACCTTGCACATGAGAGAGATATTAGGAAGAAGACAATGTGTGCCATGGTCGTTGGTGAGAAAAATGTCTAATTCAGGTTGGGATTGTCTTTTCCCGCTTAGACAAACATGTCCAGAATGGTGTAGGGTTGGGGATTAACCGGGGTCGATAAGGTTAGGGTGCTGATTTCAAGGATTAATAGTTTAAGGTTTGATATACAAACTTGGACTACGAGTTTAAGGTTTATTTCGGACTTTTTCCTTTTATTAAACGTGTTAATACAAAGATATTTTTTTTTGCAGGCAATTCAGAGAGCTTTATTCATAAAAAGCAGTCCTAGGACAGTCAGCCAGCAGGCTGGTCACTAGGAAGCTTGGAGTATCATCGAGCCAGCACTCAGTCACATTTAATGTGCAAGCATGCTTAGCACAGAGATGAGCTGGGATATTTGCTGTCCTCATTACATGTTGAATCTCAAAAAGGGAAAAATCTCTAGCTAGCTCTCCAATTTCATCTAAGATAGGAGCCACAATCGAACGTGTATTGTGGCGAGTGTTCCAGAGTGACACCACCTCTAGACAATCAGTTTCTATTATCACATGCGTAAAACCCCTCAGTTTGGCAAACTTGACACCTTCATGTATAGAAATAGCTTCCATGATGAAAGGGTCCGAGATTCCTGGCTGAGGTTTGCACCATGCCGCAAGCAAAGAAGTATTTGTGCGAGCAACGCCCCCACCTCCTCCTCGGTCTTCTTCAAAGTTCAGTGCCCCGTCCGTTAAGATCTTGATGATGCCTTGCTCCGGTGGTCGCCAGCCGTGGCCTGGTAAAACCACCGGCTCCTTCCTGGGTAGCTCAAGGATTGCCATCACTTCTCTCGTGCGTCTTGCTGTAGTCACCGGATCAAGAGCTGCGCCATCATGCTTCACCCGATTCCTAGAATGACAAATGTTCCACATGATTGTGATAATGATGGGCCGATCTTTGTCCGGCCGGGATCCGCTGATCACATAAAATATCCCTCGCCCAAGTGGCAGGGTTTAAACTTGGAAGATTAATCTGGAACCATGCCCTCGCTGCATCCCAAAAACCAGCAGCGTGCACACAATGAATCAACACGTGTTTCAAATCTTCTCCCATTGTATGACAGATTTTGCATCCATCAACTTCTGCTATATGTCGCCGCTTGAGTGTGGTCTCGTTAGGAAGGATTCCTCGGAGAACCCTCCACCAGAAGACACGCACTTTAGGAACAACATTGAGCTTCCACAGAGCTTGCCACATCTGTTTTTCTTCATTTGAAGTTTCCGTAACCGTTCCTTCCTCGAGAGCCGCACTCTCTTTCTAAGTCATAAGAATACGGTACGCCGATTTGACAGTGTACAAACCTGATCGCTCAAACGCCCACGCAAGGGAATCCGCACGCCGTTCATGCTTAAAGGAATATTAAGAATTGCCTGTGCATCACTTGCAATGAACGTGTCATAAACCAACTGCTCATTCCATCTACCAATCTGTGGATCCAGTAAATCTGCAACTCTGTCAACAGTGGTGTTGGCTGGTCTTACCATCGGTTTCACAGAACTCGTTCCTGGTATCCATTTATCGTCCCAAACTGAGATGGAAGTTCCATCTCCAACTCGCTTTATAAGACCAGCATCAAGTGTTTCTCTTCCTGCAATAATTGCCCGCCAAGTAGCCGACGCTGATCGGGGGCATGTTGCTTGCATGAAGTCGGTGTCAGGGTAATATCTACCTTTCATCACTCTTGCACATAAGGAATCCGGCTTTGTCATAAAACGCCATCCGTGTTTTTCAAGTAGGGCAAGGTTAAACTGATGCAAATCTCGGAATCCCAGTCCACCCTTGCATTTTGGTGTCGCAAGGTTTTGCCAGGATACCCAGTGCATTGATTTCTTGTCAAGAGAACTACTCCAAAAGTATTTTGCCATAGGAGTAGTCAGACTCTTACATACCTTCTTGGTGAAGAGGAAAGTACTCATCGGATAGGTCGGGATTGCTTGCACAACTGATTTCAACAAGGTTTCTCTACCCGCAGAAGCCAGGAGCTTCTCAGACCACCCTTGTATTTTTCCTTTCGCCTTATCACTGACATACTCAAAGGTGCCGCTAGTGATCCTCCCCACCGCAGTGGGTAGATCCAAATATCTCGATATAGTCAAGACTCAGCGTGAGCGGCACACGTCCTCCAACATTTCCGTATACATGGCGCACACGGGCGTGGCCGCGAGGTCAACCACGAGCGCGGAAGGATGCCATTCTGACGGGGGGAAACGTGTGCAGCCACTCCGCCATGGTACGGAGGACGCCGGCCGCCGCTGGTGACGCTCACGATTCAGCCAGCAGCAGCAGGCACCCCAGGGACGGTCACTACGACCACCAGTCCACCGTGTACATGATATGCTAGCTTCTTTCACTGGTTTGGAACCGCATCATCTCGTCACGGCTGGAGTTCGTTTGCAAAGTTTGGTGTGGGCTATTCTGTAGCTCGGGGAGAATAACTTGATACACAAAATATTCTGTTTTGAAGAAATAAAAACGTGGATACTACATCATAAGTGGTCTGGACAACTTCACAGACTGTCGTCGGTGCAATTTACTACTCCCTCCGGTCCATATTACTTGTCACTGATTTAGTACAAAGTTAGTACAACTCGCTGGTTTAGTATAAAGCTATACTAACTTTGTACTAAACGAGCGACAAATAGTATGGATGGAAGAAAGTAATAAATAAATTTAGACTTGCTACAACAATCACACCAGAATACTGAAAATCAGCCAAACTTTAAGCATCAATATCTAACCGATCTTCATGTACCCATATCGGAGAAGCTAACGAATGGTAGACCACCATCAACACATCATGAGAAGAGCTTTATTAGTGATATTCCTCATTCTATAAACTTCAACTTTCATTGCTAAATGCTCCTTATGTGAGACAAACTAAAGATTAAATGGAAAAGCTTCTGCATAAAACCCTGAATGATAACCTCAGCCTGTGCCACCAAGATCACACCGAAACTCGGATGCATCTACCTCTGTGCTACCACTTCAGCATCCATAAGATTGGCATCACTCCTCGTGTCCTTTAATGATGTGCGGAACCCTAGCACAACCAACATACTCAACTTTTCGATTTAGACTGAAGTTGTCATCCTCGTCGTATGGAAAAATTTGCTGGCTAGGAATGCAAAAGTTTTAGGGATATCAATGAGCATGTCACAATCATCATTAAAACTATAGTTAGTGGCATGACTCACCGATTGAGTAATTGCACTCAGGTGGGGAACGCTCACCACCCCAACTTTATTGATCGGGAAACGATAGAAAACATGAGAACAACGTCACACAAATAGTAGATATACGCTGGTGGGAAGTATCATGTGTGGAAGCACACAACTCACACATTCAGAAGTCACTTGAGACATATACTCTAGAAAGCTTGTGAGTAATATCATGCGGATTTTGCCTTTGACAAGACCACCTTCCTCCTAAGGAGCATATAACGGTACAAGTGTGGAAATCCTGCAGTCATCCAGATGAAACGAAGAGGTGTCTTGTTAGATAATACATATGTATACCTTTGGTCAATAATTGTAAAGAAAGCGTACCTGGAAAATAGATACCCATTAGAAGAACAGATGCATAGTGGTAGTTGAAGGAGAAATTCCATTTATTGGGCATTTGAAGGCAATATTTATTGGAGGCCTGACAACAGTCACCCACAATATAGAACTGTTAAGCAAAACTCTCATTGAAGTAAATAACATGGAGCTCTTCATGTCTTCGGTTATTTGGATTACCCTCATGTAAGGCATTGTGACGTATATGAGGCCAACTTCACTTAGCATACCGATAGGATAGAGTACGAGGAACATGTTATACCTACAAACAATCGGTACAAAAACAATGAAGCAATGTAAATATACTAAAACAATAATACTTCTAAGATGTGAGGTCTTTGTAGATCCAATACCAACCTAAGCCATAATAGCCAGAAATGTGCAAATCCAAATGTCTCCTTCATACCATAGTAAGGATATCTGATGACCTACAAATCAATAGCAATTTTACCATAATTATGATCAAATAAAGAAAATTTGAAAAATCTTGGATTGATTAGGTTCAACATAAGAAGTGTCATAACTTCTGGTCTTGAGTTAGTGATCTTCAAGCATTATTGTGACATGAAGAACCAGGAGTTGCTTTTTAGCGTCTTATGTTGATTCTGCTTTCTAAATTGATGATGTTTCACTTGATTAATTTAGTAAATATTTGTGGAAGCAACATATACCTCAGCAATGGACCATGCTAGGGTCAAGGAAGTAACAAGAATATGAGGGCGCGTCTGCAAGACAAGTGTGCTTAATGATCAGGCAATATAGTTGAGAAACCAAACATTTATTTGCTTATGTTCCCGTTAATCATACGTGTAGAATACCTATGTGTTAAATATTTCTAGGTTTGACCATAGAAAGGAAATTACCAACATCGACAACATTAATTGATACTACTTCACAAATCATAAATATGCCTACATGGGCTCCACTTTTGAATTTACAGTGCAATTGTTGCCATTGTATTATTCTTTATGGAAGTATTACCATGGGCTATTTGATGATCAGAAATAAAAATGATATGTGTCTACTTTCAGGAGTTGCAATAGAAGTTTGCATCGATATTTTCTCATTTACCAATTGCCTTTAAATCAAGAACTTGTTTTGTGCATCATAAAGAGAAAATGATGTTTTTCTCTCTATAGCTCCAGACTTGCTTAGTCATGGGTTGTTCATATTGATACCTCGGGAAAGCTCCACAAGACACCCCATGCAACAAATATCCTTCCAATAAGTTGTAGAATTGTTGCGGAGACAGGAGACTTCACAAGCCCTTTCATGAATTCAGTATTCAAAAGAGTGATTAAAAAAGAACATGATACTGTACAACTAGAAGATCATGAAGAATCCTTACCTACAAGTGAATGAACAATCTATGCAAAAAGCAGTGCCGTCACCATGCAACACCAAAAGGGTTAGCAACTCACAGTCATCATGTTCAAAGAATAAAAACCTATGAAATTTGAACTAAGATACCATTAAGAGTTTAATACAAATGGCTCCCAGGGAAGAAAAGCGCCACAAGAATCATCAAAGTACTTTTTGACATTTTGGTCAGCATGCCTCCCATGTTGTCATCCAAAAATCAAGGCAGACCTCTGAGTTGGAGTTTGTACCCTTGCAGGAGTCATTGCATGTTTAACTGATCATCTATACCAATTTCTTGGCAGGTTATCTTCAAAGCTACCACATCAACGGTCAATCCTTACATGGTCATTACTTCTGCGTGTGAATGCCCAGGAGCATATAGACTTTTGGTTCAACTATCCAGAGACGGTCGCACGAGAATTATTCAACCAATTTGGCTGGCGAGCTAGTAATAGATTATGTATCCGAGTCATTTAACCTGATTATCGACCGACTATGTATCCGAGTCATTTTTTCCACAAGCGGGCGAAGGCTAAAACAACGAGAGAGATATGCAGTTTGTATGGAATATAATTTTCTTAGCCTGCAATAGGCCCACATGTTAGCATAGTCAACCAAAAAAATGAAGAAACGTTCTGCACCGGCGAGTGTAGTGTATGATTGATGTACCATGTACCCTGTCGGTTCACATGACCAGTCTCCCTAATGACGAATAAGCAAGAGAAGTACACACCGACAAGAAGACATTACGAACACTAAGTTGGCCAGGTTATCTGAGACAAGAGTATATATATATAAGTGTGACTATAGCGGGCGCAGCGGAGCGTACCGTACCATCTATTTTAAACCTAATTTGTTGAACAAATTATGCACCTATGCAAATAATTAGTACTTTACGAAGATAAAAGGTAAGAACCATAGTGCATAACTGACATGACAAAGAATACCAAACCTCCATTAAAGCGGCAGTCTGTGTGACCAGTAGCGGCCGCTCGATCGCGGTGTAGATAGCCTCAGGCCTCCTCTCCAACAGTGCCAATGTTGCGTAGCACAACACCTGTGCCCTGCATGATCGGAATTTAAGTGCTCGATCAAACAAAGTAACAAATGACCTCTTTTTCATCCGTCAAGGCATAATTTTGATTTTGCATGACTTTGCTTTTTGCCAGCGTGATTCTTTGTGCGTGTATGTTAGTGTTGACTATGTGCAGCCTAATTGTGTAGAGATCGGGTGTGTTCACTGTGTGCAGCCTAATTGTGTAGAGATCGTGTATGTTAACAAATGACACAGAAGTTTGGGAGTGACTTCTTCCTCCCTTCCCAAAGCCTACCGCCGCCCTAGCCCTATGTCCGCCCGCCAATCTCTTCCTTTTCTTATTTTTGCCGCTGCTTTGAGATTAGGGTCAGACAAAACCTCGACACTAGTTGATGAAGGCAGCGCTGGGAAAGTGTCCGCTTCGTTTGCCTTAGACGACGAGATGTGATTTACGGGTTGCGACAAGAGAAGGTGGGTATAGCAGCGCACTAGTGTTGATATCTTTCCGAGCTTGGCTGGTAGCCACTAAAGGTGAGGTTCTAGACTATACAGAAGGCCAGTCGTGCGTTTGTGGCCACGATCCCTTCAACAGGTTTGTGGGTAGTAGTGGCGAGTCATCTTTGATGGTCATTTGCGTCCCCACGAGGCGGACCTCCGCTATGGCACGCATATGGCGTCGTCGATAGCCGCTCTAGTTGGCTAGAGCTGCCCCATTTGTCGCGATAGCGACCAGACGATGATTGTCACCGATGGGTCAGAGGGTCTTGGACCTTTAGATTCGGCGGCAACGGTGTTCCTCCTTGGTATGCTTGTCGGCCGATTCTGTCGTCATAGTCAAAGACGGCAGAACAAGAGTTGGTCACGGTGGTGTCGCCAGATGCAAATCTACCACATCGACTGTCACTCGCTAGGACGATGCGGAACTGCCGGCGCATCCCATCTTGGGATTTTGTTGGGGTCGGTGACTTTACTTCCTTGTCAATCTTTGTTACGTGTGTGATGACGACCTTCACCATTTGGAGCGTTTGGTGGCGACTGAATCTTGTTGCGTTTGTGTGGCTTCTCACGTCACAACTGTCCACGATGACTGAATCTTGTTGAGTTTGCGTGGCTTCTCACATCAAAACCATGCAGACACATAGCTTTTGGGATTGCAAAAGGTAATGGTGATAATGCATGATGACTTTGATTTGGTGGTGCTTCTTGGGTACCCAGTCTTATTTCTCGGTGTGAAAACCCTAAATCTATCAACAGACCGCATGCAATGTCCCACTCTTCGTGGAGGAGCCTGAGTCGGAGGAAGCAACCCTCCTGGTGGTATGGTCCAAGCGGTCGCTACTACTGGACACGACCATCCCCAGCAAGCACGACCAGTGCACTATTGTACGAGCACCGGCCCCGAATCCATGGATCCCGGCGTCCTCCGGCAAGCCACATTGTCACGGCCGGGACACGCGTCGACCATGGCTACACGTAGAACCAGGCCCTATGGAGACGGCCGTCATGGTGGCGGCAGGTGATGGGGTCATGTACCTGGGGTAGGGTCACGGACTTGATCTAAGTACCTTGCCCAAGGACACCCTTAGAAGAGGTCGCCTTCCAGTCGACCAACGAGGGACTCACTCGACTGACTTGAAGGACTCGACCACGAAGACTCACTCGACCACCAGAAGGTCAAGAGGCACTCTGCACTGCAACGGCCTGTAATTAAGTAGACTTTATGATAGTAAAGACACTTTATGTGGGGCGTTACCAGTAACGCCCCGGGCTTAACTCACCTTAAACCCTCTCCTACGTGGGCTGGCTGGGGTCCTGGCGCACTCTATATAAGCCACCCCCCTCCACAGGTAGAAGGGTTCGGCACCTTGTAACTCATATACTCATAATCCACTCGACCTCCTCCGGGCTCCGAGACGTAGGGTTATTACTTCTTCCGAGAAGGGCCTGAACTCGTACATCCCTTGTGTTTACAACCTCTCCATAGCTAGGACCTTGCCTCTCCCTACCTACCCCCCACTCTACTGTCAGGCTTAGAACCACGACAGTTGGCGCCCACCGTGGGGCAGGTGTTTTAGCAATTTTGTGGAGAAGTTGCGATTCTTCCGAGTACTTACATCATGGTGGCTGCTGGAGTTTTGGTTGAGGGTCGAGAGATCCATCTCGGCGCTCTCACCTTCATCGCCGACGACTCCGCCTGGCTCCAGGAGGCTCCACTCGACGTTGATGCGCTCCCCGTCCGCGGTGCGACGCATTTTCGCGCATGTGTCCGCGGCGTTCTGCTGCGGCAACCGTCGACGCCGTATCGGTCGACTCCCCCATCGTCCACCCTCCCGGTCTCCTGCCAGCGCAAGCGCTCGGGCCGGTCGAGGCTTCAGCGGTGGGTGAGACACGCGGTGGCTCGTCAGACGGCCACCACTCATGTTGCGGCAATCGAGCCCGACGAATCTCTCTACGGCCTGTTCGATCTGTCGACTGGCTCCGTAGAGACTGCATCCGAGTGCGATAGCAGTGATCCAGCGGCGGAAATCTTGATGGTCGACGGGCCCCGCAGTCCCCCTGGCTTCGCCCATGATGGTGGGGCAGGCGACGGAGGCGACCCCGCACGAGGCCACGAAGAGTACCAGCCCGAGCCACTCGACTCTCTGCAAAGAGAAGAACTTCGCCGCAGGAACGTGGATGCCCTGCGTACTCCCATCGCAGGAGAAACCCCCGAGGCTCGCGCCTTGGAGGAGGCACGTTTGGCCAATTTGGCCGAACGCACTTGACTGGAGAATCTTCAGCGAGCACTCGACGAGCGCGCGCGGCAACGAGTTCCCGACAACAGTCGACGTCAACTCTTCCCACCGACTCAGGTATATCGAACCCCAATCCAGAATTTAGCAGCTGCGACCCGTATAGCAGAGTCTATCCAGCCTTCTCAGTCGGAAGCTGGCAGAGGCTTGATGCAGATCAGGGATCTGCTCCGGGCAGCAGGAGATCAGAATTCAGCCATGTCGCAGTCGCGCAACAGAATTCACAGTCGATCCGTCACTGCGAATACGGTTCAGTCGGCTCACAACCCCAGATCGCCTCCGCAGCGTGAAGGGCGCGAGAATCGGCGAGACCACTATGGTGACCGACTCGACCGAGATGATAGGCGTCGAGTGCCCAATTCCCCTCCGAGGGATGGGTCTTACGCTCCTCGGCAGCAAGATGACAGGCGTCAGTTCAGTACAGGGCGAAGGGTTCCAGTCGACCCCAGAGAACCAGGCTTCGACGCGCGATCCATTATCGTGCAAGGTTTGGTCGACCGGAACAGAGCCCATCGAGGTGGACTCGACAGAGATGCGCCCACAAGCAGTCGAGTGCATGTTTCTGGTCCTGAATGTTTCAGCAGAGCTATCAGAGCCGCAGTTATCCCTCCCAATTTCAGGTTGGCAACAGGAGTCAGCAAGTTCACTGGTGAGTCCAAGCCTGAAACTTGGCTTGAGGACTACCGAGTGGCGGTTCAGATTGGTGGTGGGAACGATGAGGTGGCCATGAAGCATTTGCCCCTCATGCTGGAAGGTTCTGCCAGGGCATGGTTGACTCAATTACCTCCTAGCAGCATTTACACTTGGGAAGATCTGTCCCGAGTGTTCATCAGAACGTTTGAAGGAACTTGCAAGCGACCAGCTGGATTGACAGAGTTGCAAGTCTGCGTGCAGAAGACCAATGAGACTCTCAGAGAGTATATTCAGAGATGGATCACTTTGCACCACACTGTGGAGAATGTGTCTGATCATCAGGCAGTCTGCGCCTTCAAAGATGGCGTCAAGAACAGAGAACTGAGTTTGAAGTTTGGTCGAACCGGTGACATGACCTTGAGTCGGATGATGGAGATTGCTACCAAGTACGCCAACGGCGAAGAAGAAGACCGACTCCGAAGCGGCAAGCACAAGCCGAGCCAGTCGGAAAAAGGAAACACCAGTCGGAAACAGAAGCGGAAGGCTGAACCGGCAGCTCCTGGAGAGGCTCTGGCCATGACTCAAGGAAAGTTTAAAGGGAAACCAAAAGTATCCTGGAACCCTAAGAAGGTGAAGGATAAAGAAGGGAACGACGTGATGGATATGCCGTGTCACATCCACACGAAGAAAGACGAAGAGGGGAATATCATCTACCCGAAGCACACCACTCGCCAATGTCGACTCCTGATCCAGCAGTTTCAGGGAAAACAGTCTAAGGACAAGGAGAAGGAGTTGGACAAGGCCGAAGACAAGGAGGACAGTGAGGGAGGATATCCGCATATCAACTCCACTCTGATGATCTTTGCAGATGTGGAAAGCAAGAGTCGATTGAAAGTCATCAACCGAGAAGTGAACATGGTTGCCCCAGCAAAAGCAAATTATCTAAAATGGTCCCAAATACCCATCACATTCGACCAATCTGATCACCCGACTCATATTGCCACCCTTGGGAGGCAAGCTTTGGTGGTCGATCCAGTTGTCAAAGGCACTCGACTGACAAAAGTGCTGATGGACGGTGGAAGCGGGCTGAATTTGTTGTATGCAGACACATTGAAAGGAATGGGCATTCCGATGTCCCGACTGAGCACCAGTAACATGAGCTTTCATGGAGTTATACCAGGGAAGAAAGCCGAGTCACTCGGCCAAATAGCTCTGGACGTGGTGTTCGGTGATTCGAAACATTTTTGCAAAGAAAAGTTGACGTTTGAGGTAGTGGATTTTCAGAGTGCATATCATGCCATTTTGGGAAGACCAGCTTACGCACGGTTCATGGCTCGACCATGCTACGTGTACCTCAAATTGAAGATGCCCGGCCCCAAAGGGGTGATCACTGTCACCGGCGATCGGAAAAAGGCAGAAGAGTGCTTTCAGAAGGGCTCAAAGATTGCCGATTCCCAGGTGACAGCGGTCGAGTTCGAGGAATACAAGCAAAACGCAGATCCGAGTGACTTGCTGCGATCCAAGAAACCCGCCATAGAGTCTGCATTCCAGCCGTCCGGTGAGACGAAGCCTGTTCACATTCACCCGACCGACCCCGATGCAGCTCCGACCCGCATCTCCACAACACTCGACCCAAAATAGGAAGAAGCGCTCATCCAGTTCCTCCGTGAGAACTGGGACATTTTTGCATGGAAGCCCACTGACATGCCAGGTGTTCCCAGGGGACTGGCTGAGCATCGCCTAAGAGTCGACTCATCTGCAAAACCAGTCAAAGAGCATCTTCGGTGGTCCGCCGTCCAGAAGAGAAAAGCCATTGGTGAGGAAGTGGCTCGACTGTTGGCGGCAGGATTTATCCGAGAGATATACCACTCCGAGTGGCTCGCTAATGTCGTCATGGTTCCTAAGAAGGACAAGTCGCTCCGAATGTGCATTGATTTCAAGCACATCAACCGGGCCTGCCCGAAAGATCATTTTCCTCTCCCTCGCATAGATCAAATTGTTGACTCGACCGCGGGATGCGAGAGATTATCTTTTCTAGATGCCTATTCCGGGTACCACCAGATCCGTCTGTACGGACCCGACGAGGTAAAAACAGCTTTCATCACTCCATTCGGGTGCTTCTGCTATATCACCATGCCGTTCGGCCTCAAGAATGCCGGAGCCACATTTATGCGAATGATTCAGAAGTGTCTACTCACTCAAATCAGTCGGAATGTGGAAGCATATATGGATGATATCGTTGTCAAGTCACGAAAAGGTTTCGACCTGCTCGCTGATCTCGCCGAAACATTTGCCAACCTCAGAAGGTATGATATCAAGCTCAATCCATCAAAGTGCACATTTGGAGTTCCTGGTGGCAAGTTACTCGGTTTTCTCGTTTCCAAACGGGGAATCAACGCTAATCCAGAGAAGATCGGCACTATTCTCCGAATGAAACGCCCTGTGCGAGTGCACGATGTCCAGAAGCTTACTGGATGCTTGGCCGCATTAAGTCGATTCATCTCACGACTCGGTGAAAAGGCATTGCCTCTTTACCGACTGATGAAGAAGGCAGACAAGTTCGAGTGGACTCCAGAAGCTGATGCAGCGTTTGCCGAGCTAAAAGCTCTGCTCTCCACCCAGCCGGTGCTTGCTGCTCCAATCAGCAAAGAGCCTCTGTTGCTCTATATCGCAGCCACAGGACAAGTCGTCAGTACTGTGCTTACGGTCGAGCGGGAAGAAGAAGGAAAAGCTCTCAAAGTTCAGCGCCCAGTGTATTATTTGTCTGAAGTCTTGACTCCATCCAAGCAGAGATATCCTCATTATCAGAAGCTTGTGTATGGAATATACATGACCACAAAGAAGGTTGCTCATTACTTCTCTGATCATTCCATCACAGTCGTCAGCGATGCTCCACTATCAGAGATTTTGCACAACAGAGATGCAACTGGTCGAGTGGCCAAATGGGCGATTGAACTTCTTCCCCTTGATATCAAGTTTGAGGCAAAGAAAGCCATTAAGTCCCAGGCAATAGCAGATTTCCTCGCCGAGTGGATTGAACAGCAGCAGCCGACTGAAGTTCACTCGGAGCATTGGACCATGTTCTTTGATGGCTCTAAGATGTTGAATGGTTCCGGTGCTGGAGTTGTCCTGGTTTCCCCCAGAGGAGATAAGCTCAGGTATGTGCTCCAGGTTCACTTTGATTCCTCCAACAATGAGGCAGAATATGAGGCCCTCTCATATGGATTGCGCATGGCCATTTCACTCGGCGTCCGTCGCCTGATGGTCTATGGCGACTCGGATTTAGTGGTCAACCAAGTGATGAAGGAGTGGGACATGAGAAGCCCAGCCATGACTGGATACTGTAGTGCAGTGAGGAAGCTGGAAAAGAAGTTCGAGGGGTTGGAGCTCCATCATATACCCCGACTGAAAAATCAAGCAGCTGATGATCTAGCAAAGATAGGTTCCAAGAGAGAAGCCATTCCGAGTGGTGTGTTCTTGGAGCATATACACACTCCGTCAGTCAAAGAAGATCCTTTCACCGAAGAAGCTCCACAGCCCAAGAGTGCCACAGATCCGACTGAGGTTGAAGTCCCAGCGGTGGTCGACTTGATCATGGAGATCTTGGTGGTCATTCCCGACTGGACAGTTCCATATATCGCGTATATCCTGAGAAAAGAGCTTCCGGAGGATGAGGAAGAGGCTCGACAGATCGTCCGTCGATCTAAGGCCTTTACCGTAATCAAAGGACAATTATACAGAGAAAGCGCGACTGGAGTTGGTCAGAAGTGCATAACACCAGAAGAAGGTCAACTCATCCTCAATGATATCCACTCGAGGACCTGTGGTCATCATGCGTCCTCTCGGACCATCGTGGCCAAAGCATACCGAGCCGGGTTTTACTGGCCAAAGGCGAATGAGATGGCAAAGGAGATAGTGGATAAGTGCGAGGGATGTCAGTTCTACTCGAATATGTCGCACAAGCCTGCATCGGCTCTGAAGACCATCCCACTCGTCTGGCCTTTCGCAGTATGGGGGTTGGACATGGTCGGTCCTTTGAGAACAGGACGAAGCGGCTTCACGCATGTACTGGTGGCAGTCGACAAGTTCACCAAGTGGATCGAGGCTAAACCAATCAAGAACCTTGACACCGGTACTGCTGTTAGCTTCATCAGGGAACTAATATTCAGATATGGAGTCCCGCACAGCATCATTACGGATAATGGATCGAACTTTGATTCGGAGGAATTCAGGGATTTTTGTAATTCTCAAGGCACACGGGTCGACTACGCTTCAGTCGCCCATCCGCAGTCGAATGGACAAGCAGAGCGAGCCAATGGCCTGATTCTCAAGGGACTAAAACCCCGACTGATGCGTGATCTCAAGCATGCAGCTGGAGCTTGGGTCGACGAACTTCCCTCGGTGCTTTGGGGACTGTGGACCACACCTAATCGGTTGACTGGAAGAACTCCATTCTTCTTGGTCTACGGAGCTGAAGCAGTCTTGCCGAGTGATCTTCTCCACAATGCTCCTCGAGTTGAAATCTACAACGAAGCAGAAGCTGAACAAGCGCGGCAAGACGCAGTCGACCTTTTAGAGGAAGAAAGGGAGATGGCTCTGATCCGGTCGACCATCTACCAACAAGATTTGCGTCGTTTCCACGCCAGAAATGTGAGAGGTCGAGCCTTCCAGGAAGGAGATTTGGTTCTCCGAGTGGATCAGCACAAACCACACAAGCTTGCTCCTTCTTGGGAAGGTCCCTTCATCGTCACCAAGGTTCTCCACAATGGGGCGTACCGTCTTTACAACGTCGAGCATAATATCGACGAGCCACGAGCTTGGAACGCGGAACTACTCCGCCCATTTTACACTTAAGGTTTATCACTCGGATGAGTTGCAATAAAGTACTTCTGTAGTTCATGGACCTCAAAATAATAGTGTCATAGTTCCTCCATAATTTTTGTCACTTTTTATTTTTGTCCAATAAAATTCCCCCTCAGTGGGTGACTTAGCCGCGAATCCGTTTCGTCTAAGTTTGTAAAAATCCTACCGAGTGGTGAGCCAGACTCCCACTCGGAGGCTTAGCTGCGAATCCGTTTCGCCTAAGTTATCGAAATCCTACCGAGTGGTAAGCCAGACTTCCACTCGGGGGCTTAGCTGCAGCCCTGTGCTCGCCTAAGTTATAAAAAATCCTACCGAGTGAAGAGCAAACCTCTCACTCGGGGGCTTAGCTGCAGTCCAAGCACTCGCCTAAGTTATAAAAATCCTACCGAGTGAAGAGCAAACCTCTCACTCGGGGGCTTAGCTGCAAGCCAGTGCTCGCCTAAGATATAAAAATCCTACCGAGTGAAGAGCAAACCTCTCACTCCGAGGCTTAGCTGCAGCCCAGTGCTCGCCTAAGATATAAAAATCC
>NC_041391.1:648332338-648360953 GCF_002162155.2 Triticum dicoccoides | reverse complement strand
ATAAAAATCCTACCGAGTGAAGAGCAAACCTCTCACTCGGGGGCTTAGCTGCAGTCCAAGCACTCGCCTAAGTTGTAAAAATCCTACCGAGTGAAGAGCAAACCTCTCACTCGGGAGGCTTAGCTGCAGCCCAGTGCTCGCCTAAGATATAAAAATCCTACCGAGTGAAGAGCAAACCTTTCACTCGGAGGCTTAGCTGCAGCCCAGTGCTCGCCTAAGATATAAAAATCCTACCGAGTGAAGAGCAAACCTCTCACTCGGAGGCTTAGCTGCAGCCCAGTGCTCGCCTAAGTTATAAAAATCCTACCGAGTGGTAAGCCGGACTTCCACTCGGAGGCTTAGCCGCAGCCCAGTGCTCGCCTAAGTGGACTAAAGAATAAGTCGATTGCAGTAAAGGCACCTTGCTTTGAACCTGCAAAAGACATTTCGAGCCAAAAGCAATCGTATTCAAGCACCAAATTCAAGTTTGAATCGATATCTAAAGGAACCGAAAGTGCTCAGGCGTTAAGCCCGTTAAGGTTTATCGGTTACAATTCCACTCGGCATACCGAGGCAAATTTAAAGCGTCGAGCTAGAAGAAGTTTTTTACCCCTCCTGTGGAGGGCTGGAAGGTGCAACAAACTCATCAAGGTCAATTCCGTCGGCGATCCGAGTGGCAGCCGCAAGGAAAGTTTCCATAAAGGACCTGAAGTCGTGTTTCTTGGTGTTGGCCACCCGGAGGGCCACCAGCTTCTCTTCTCGCGCATCTTTGCAGTGGACTCGGGCCAGACACAGAGCAACATCTGCACCGCACCGAGCCGAGGACTTCTTCCATTCCTGCACTCGACCAGGGATCGTGTTCAAGCGAGCCATCAGCGACTCAAGGTCATTCTGAAGTGTCTCCCCAGGCCAGAGCGTCGAGTCGATGCGAGATGTGGCGGCCTTCAGCCTTGCGAGATAGTCCACGACATCTACAACACGAGACTCCAGTCGGGAAACATCCATGGCAACTTCGTCGTTCACCAGAGAATTGACGGGGTCGAGGTTTGGCTCCAGCCGGCTAGTTTCTTCTTCAAAGTTTTGGCAAAATTCTGCAAGGATGATCACTGAGTCAAGGGGATGGTCGAATGGAAAAACCATGATTGGAAATGTTTGCCGAGCATAGAGGTTTACCTTCAAGCATAAGAAACAGCTTCTTGGCAAGACCACTCAGGAAGGCCTCCAGATCATTTTTCTTCCTAGTCAACTTACTGACTTGGTCGGTCAGGGCAGCTTTATCAGTTTTCAGTCGACTGACCTCCTTGTTGGCGATCCCAAGAGCAGCTTTTAGATTGGTATTGTCTTGTTCAAGCTTGGTGACTGAAGCTAACTTCTCGTCAGCAAGCTTGATCTTCTCAGCTAGTTCGAGGTCTTTCTTCTGTTGGGCCTCCCTTACCTTACCTGCAAGTTACAACAAGATCAGATTTTGAAACAAGCAAGGGGAAAAGCAGTCGTCAGGGTCTCACCAAACATACCTTCGGTCTCCTCCTTTGCCTTCGTCAGCTTCTCCTGAACCAGCTTCAAGCTCAGCTCGAGTTGAGTGTGCTTGTTTTCCAGCTCAGAGTAGCGAGCCACAAGATCACAGGAGTTCTGCGAAGAACCAATCGACTAAATGTCAAATGTAATTCACTTCCGAGTGAAAAAGGAAAAATCACACGTTTCTAAGACTACAACCGAATACAAGCATTCGACCGTAGTCTCGGGGACTACACCCAGTGGGTGCACTCAGCGTGCCCCCACCGGTTTGTGAAATCCAGTCGACATAGTCGACTGACAGAAAGATTGACATCATAAAGTCTAAGGCCGACTGCCAGCAGTCGACCCTAGCCTTGGAGACTACACCCAGTGGGTGCACTCAGCGTGCCCCCACTAATCCTATTAAAGACAGAGTCGACCAGTCGAGCGGTTTGCGAAATCCAGTCGACTTGGTCCAATGACAGAAAGACTGAAATTATAAAGCCTAAGGCCGACTGCCAACAGTCGACCTTAGCCTTGGGGACTACACCCAGCGGGTGCACTCAGCGTGCCCCCGCTAACACGGAGTTCAATCGACACACCCAGTGGGTGACTACTATAAATTCTGGAAAGGAAAAGTTTTTGGTAGCATATCCTAACAGAACAAACGGTGGTCGACTGACCTGAACATTGCTTTGGAGGGCAGAACTGGCGTCATAAGCTGCCTGGCTCGCATCCCGGATGGTCTTCAACTGCTCCATCATGATTCCTGCCTGGCGTATCGCCTCCTTCGCCGCGCCAGCTTGGTCCTCTGGGACGTGGTGCATCGTGAAGAGGGAGGGCTGCTGAGCACTCGTCAGTGGATCTGCGAAGGACACCGTGTGTCGAGTGGTGTTCTCTTCCTCCGCAATCAGAATCTCAGGCGCCGTCACATCCTGGGGCACCTTGCTGGCGGACACTTTCCTACTCCTTCTGCGCTTCAGCGGTTCCTCATCCTCATCATCATCAGGGAGATTGATAACAGCATTGGGTGGAGCTACGGAGAAGAATCAGGATCAGAGATCGCGAGTCAGTCGACTAAAAACGGCGTTAAGAATATAGTACCTGGTTTTGAAGTTGCTGCGTCCTCCATCTCATGGTCATCAGCCCGGGCTGAGGTATCAGAAGTAGCAGCACTGCAACTCCAAAGAATCAGTCGACTAACTTCAACGTCAACCAGAGACAAAGTTCACACAAAATAAGAAAACTTAAGCAGCACGATTACCCTGATATGGTGGGGATGGACACCTTCATCTTCGGCAGGAGCTTGATCGGCTTCGACGGGGCCGCCCTGGGCTGCTTCGGCGCCTTTTCAGTCGGCACCGGAGAGGTGGTCCGAGGGCGCTTGGTCGACTGAGCAACGGTCGCAACCCCCTTGCCACGTTCAGTCGAAGGGTCGTGGACAAGCTTCGACCGCCTTTCTGAGCGCGGTGGTACGACCTCCTCCTCCTCTTCTTCCTCGTCTTCAACGTCATCTTCATCACCGTCATCATCATCATCGTCATCATCATCCTCAGCAACGTCCGAGTCCCATTCCTCCTCCTCCTGGCTCTCGCCCCCACTCGCCTCACCCTCCTCAGTCGGAGCTTGTGCCCCATTGGGCATCGAGTATAGCTCGGTGAGGGCCTGGTAGATATCAAGACAAGGATCAATCGACCAGTCGGCAGGATAAACAGAAACGAATGTGACAAGAACACAGTGGAGAGCAGAGCAGACATACCTTGTTTGGATCGCTGTTGTGATCGAGTGGAGGAATCCTTCTGGCTCCGCGTGGGTTATCCTTGTTTCCGGTAACGGCGGCCATCCATCTTTCCAGAGTGACATCATCGACTGCTTCTGGATGGACTCGAGTCTCGTCTTCAGTCCCACAGTACAACCACATGCAGTGGCTCCGGAACTGAAGGGGCTGGATACGACGCCTAAGGAAGACCTCCAGGAGATCCATGCCCGTCACTCCCTCCCGAACCAACTGCACCACGCGCTCCATCAACATCTTCACGTCAGCTTTCTCCTCCGGAATCAACTTCAGAGAGGAGGGCTTGTTCACTCGGTCCATGGTAAACTAAGGGAGTCCACTCGACTGCCCCGGCGTCGACTGGTCCTGGCAGTAGAACCAGGTCGACTGCCAGCCTCTGACTGACTCGGGAAAGGTCATGGGCGGGAAGGTGCTCTTATTCCTCACTTGGATCCCCAGACCCCCACACATTTGGACGACTCGGGTTCTTTCGTCGCCTGGGCTCGCCTTCTTCACGGTCTGAGAGCGACACGTGAATATATGCTTGAACAAGCCCCAGTGCGGTCGACAGCCCAGGAAACCCTCACACATGGACACGAACGCGGCAAGATAGGCGATAGAATTTGGGGTAAAGTGGTGGAGCTGCGCTCCAAAGAAGTTCAAGAAGCCACGGAAGAAAATACTCGGCGGCAAAAAAAATCCACGATCAACATGGGTGGCCAAGAGCACCCACTCACCCTCTTCTGGCTGGGGCTGCCACTCCTTCCCCGGAAGCCTCGCAGCTCCATGGGGGATCAAGCCCTCGTTGGCCATGTCGAGGAGATCTTTCTCTGTGATGGTCGACTGGATCCAGTCTCCTTGGACCCAGCCCTTCGGCAGGCGGGATCTGGACGAAGACCCGCCGCAGCTGGTAGATCTCCCCTTCGCCTTCTCCGACGCCGACGCCTTCTTCGCGCGTTCCAGCGCCGCCGTCTTCTCCTTGGCCATGGTTGCCGGCGAGACGCGCGAGGGGAAGTTGTGCGGGGGCGAGAGCGAGCGCGCTAGACGGGGGCGAAGGGAGCAGAGAGAGAGAGAGAATGCTGAGGCACAGTACAAAAAATCCTCGCAGGGCGCATTTATAAGGTCCCTTTCGAGTGGATGACAGGTGGGCCCGGTCGATCTAATCATATCCAGGAACAGTTATACAGACGGGATACGTGGCGAAGAAAGCGGCGCGGAGATCGAGGCGTCTATGTCCCGTCCCATCCGAACGCCGCGGTCCGCTCCGCTTCGCGCGCGTCCCCAAATTTCGCATCCCGCGGAATCCGCGAAGGCTGATCGGTCTGTCAGACGCGGGGTTTCCCGCGTTCCGTCGCTCGGAGATCGTCGAAGCCCGAAAGATCACTCGACGAAAGAAGAGAATCGATCGAGTCGACTGAAGACAAGTCGCTCACTATCGACAAAGAGATTCTTTGGTCCAGATCAACGCACGACCAGTGTGCAAAGGTTAATCGGAAACAACATCAACTCCTTCCTCACTCGAAGCCTCAATCCATTCGGGGGCTAATGATGGGGTCATGTACCTGGGGTAGGGTCACGGACCTGATCTAAGTACCTTGCCCAAGGACACCCTTAGAAGAGGTCGCCTTCCAGTCGACCAACGAGGGACTCACTCGACTGACTTGAAGGACTCGACCACGAAGACTGACTCGACCACCAGAAGGTCAAGAGGCACTCTGCACTGCAACGGCCTGTAATTAAGTAGACTTTATGATAGTAAAGACACTTTATGTGGGGCGTTACCAGTAACGCCCCGGGCTTAACTCACCTTAAACCCTCTCCTACGTGGGCTGGCTGGGGTCCTGGCGCACTCTATATAAGCCACCCCCCTCCACAGGTAGAAGGGTTCGGCACCTTGTAACTCATATACTCATAATCCACTCGACCGCCTCCGGGCTCCGAGACGTAGGGCTATTACTTCTTCCGAGAAGGGCCTGAACTCGTACATCCCTTGTGTTTACAACCTCTCCATAGCTAGGACCTTGCCTCTCCCTACCTACCCCCACTCTACTGTCAGGCTTAGAACCACGACAGCAGGTGTTCATAGTAGCCTCCGCATCGTCTTAGAAAATGAGGGGGAATGGGGTGGCGAGATAAGCCATGCATTTCTTTCGAAGCCATCTCGTGATATATCACCTGTGCGTATTTGCTTTTAATGTAGTTCTTTTTTGAAAAGGAAAATATATATTAATATCAAGTAGATACCAATTACACCCAGTCTCTGCACCAACAAGATGCATAAAAACACACAGGATGCACACTACAAAAAAGAAGAAGAGAAAAAAGACCCTGCCGCGGTGATCAATCACCCGTAGTAGTAGTACTCTAACCACCACCAAAGACAACACTCGTACTACCAAGAAGGTTATCCAATATAGCAACACCTTTCAGGAAGAAAACAAGCACAAGCGTTTTCGTTGCCCGATCAAAGATCGTAGGTTTTCGTCCTGGAGAAAGACCGTGTTCCAAAAAGACAATGCCTTCAACAAGGCCACTGTCAGGTACAACCAATAAAGGCCAGACCTTGGGTTTTCAGCTTGGAAATCACGACTCGGTACTCAAAGGAGGACCATCAACAAAGAAGTCCTCAAATGCTGTCACCCCCACTTGCGGAGGCTACTACTACAAGTCACGTACTACCAGGCTTACAAAACTCCTGTCCGGTCTGGACGAGAACATACCCCGCAAGCCAATTCTGAACAACTGCATGTGAAGCAAAGTCTTCATCATATCCAAGACCCCGCCTTCGTCACTTGCAGATCCTCCAATCACGCCATCGCATTCTCCGCATGTGTTGATCCCATGGAAATTTTGGTGCAGACATGTCCCAAGGTGTCAACAAAAAAGAGCTTCATGATACACCATGGAGCTAGTTATGCTGATCTTGCGAGTGTACGTGACCGGCCCCAATCCAAACAAGGTGTCCAAAGAGCACCATATATGTCAGTCTTTGTTTTCCTTCGAAGGAGAAGTTCAAAACTCACCAATGGATAGATCAAAGAGGCATGATCACAGGTACAATGGTGACTTCACGCGAAGACAACTAGGGCCATCGCCTAGCCGGTTATTTGTGAGACATGAGATCCCAAGATCAACCATATCTCGATTCCCACCTCTGGCCGAAGGAGGAGTCCAAGTGATGCGGGCAGAGCCACCGACCTTCATCAAAATGGTGCAGATCGAGCCCTCCTGGCCAGAACGTGCCTGTATCAAGCCAATCCGCCCCGTCGCCTCAGTCGTCCGCCTACTGCTAGCCGTTGCCGTCAAGCTTTCACAACATGCAGATCGAACCCTCCTGACGAAATGCGCCAAGATCGAGCCAATCTGCCCCGCCGCTGCTGTCGACCACCAGTTGCGGGCTGCCTGTGGCTCGCCGCGCATCACCGCGACTGTAGGGGCGTTGGCGGGCGCCCCTGTACACCCCTGGCCATAACCGTCCGGAACCCCGCCGCCGCCACGCCACGCGGGCTTTGCCCGGCGAAGCCTCTGGCGGCGGCAGAGGGATGGGAGGGGTGTGGGGAGGAGAGCTTGAGGGAGCCGGCGGACTCCCCGGTGTGGCGCGGCACGGCCGCACGGAGGAGGAGGTCGTGGGGTGGGTTAGGTCATGGGGTGCTTTGAGGCACTGAAGGTTATGTGGCTCATTATCTATCCTATTTCTGATCATCCCTCTATCACCTACTACCTCCGTTGAAAAATATAAGATGTTTTGGATATGTCAGTATGGACTATAAACAGACTGAAATGAGTGAACAAATACACTAAAATGTATCTTCATACATCCGATTCACATGAAAGTTAGAACATCTTATATTTGTGAACCAAGGGAGTACTTTTTAATCCTCCTAATTTTATATGCATGGGTGTGTGCCCATCACTATATTTGTTAAAATAGTTTATTAAACAAACAGACCAATAATCTTACCAGAAAACCACATTAGTATATACAATCTTTGAGAGAAACACAATCAAGGATATACAAATAATATTACAAGGTAAGAAAAGATTGAGTACAATATTTTCTGCGGTGTACAGGTACAATGGAGATGATAAATTATCACAGTGAAGCTTTGCCTTCACTTGTATTTATTTTAGAAATCAAAGCGGGTAAAAACAAAGGATCCTTTTGTTTGCCCATTTCAAGTGTCTCTCAACTGCTTATTGTTGTGACATGCCATCATTTTGGGGACTTACTCACTCCCAGTCTGTAACGCCCCGGATCCGATGCGCCAGGTGTCTCCCAGTTATTCGTCGTCGTTGCCACATAATTTGTTTGCATGTTGCATTTTGTCATGTCATCATGTGCATCTCTTTTTGCATACGTGTTCATCTCATGCATCCGAGCATTTTCCCCGTTGTCCGTTTTGCAATCCGACACTCCTATGTCCCCCGGCGTCCCCCTTTTGTCTCCTGTTGTGAGTGGGTGTTAAACTTTCTCGGAATGGCCCAAGGTTTGCCAAGCGGCCTTGGTATAGCACCGGTAGACCGCCTGTCAAGTTTCGTGCCATTTGGAGTCCGTTTGATACTCCAACGGTTAACCGGGGAACCGTAAAAGCCTCTTTTGTTTGCAGCCCAACACCCCTCCAAAGTGGCCCAAAACCCAGCAAACTCCCCTCCATGCTCTCGGTCGTTCGGTCACGATCGCGTGGCCGAAAACCGCACCTCATTTGGAGTCTCCTATCTCCCTCTACCTATTTATTAGCCCCTCCCCTCGAAATTCGCGGATGAACCCTAGCCTCCTTCCCCTCGCGCTGCCGGACGTTTTTCCCACCGCGCCCGGACATGTCCGCCGCCGCCCCCTCGGCCAACCGCAGCCCGCCACGTCACCCCTCCGCCGTCTCCCACCGCGCGCCGCCGCCAGGGCCCGCCAAGCCCATTGCCAGCCCGCCCGAGCCCATCGGGGCCCGGACGAGCCCGCGCGCCGCCGCCCTTCGCCGTGCTCGCCGCCGGTCCGCTCGCCCGAGGCGCCCGCCGAGCCCTGGCGACCTCGCCGCCCTCCTGCCCCGTGCCTCCTGCCGCCTCCGCCGGAGCACCGCCGCCGTCTTCACGCTCGTCGTCGGTGAGCCTGCGCCGCCCCATCCCGCCTTCTCCTCTCTCTCTCCCTCACCCATTCTCTCTCTCTCTCTCTCCATGGACAGCGCCGCCGCCCGAGTTCCCTTCGCTGCCCGGCCTCGCCACCACCGGGAATGGATCCGGCCGGACCCGATCCCCTTGGATCTGGCCGGGGCCCCTCCCGCCTCGCCTTGCATTGCCGGCTTCTCTCGCCGGAGAGCCAGCCACCGCCGCCGCCTCGTCTCTGCTCGAGAAGGAGGACGACCGAGCCTCGCCCCGGCCCAGTAGCGCCCAGCGCGCCGGCCCAGCCCGACCTCTCTGCCGCCCTGGCCGGCCTCTCCTTCCTTCTGGGCCGAGCCCAATGGGTGAGATGCCCTCTATTCCCCGCCCTGTGCGCCGCTTATCTAAATCGCGCTTGATCTGTTTTTTTTCAAAAACTGCTAAGTCCCTGAGATTTTGACATTTTTGCTCCTGTTCAACATGCCATAACTCCATGTATACTGCTCCGTTTCGTGCGTGTAATATGTCAGATTGTTCGTCTCGACGATTACTTCATTTCATTCCATTGCATCATGTTCATTTGAGTTCATCGTGATGCCTGAATCATCGTTGCAAGAGTGCATGTTGCTGTTAATCTGCTGAAACTGTTATAACTTGATGATTTGTCATTTTTGCAATGTTTGATGTGTGCATCCTATGAGGTTGATGTCTACAAGTGTTTTGAACTATGTCATGCCATCTTTATAGGGGTGCTAGACATGTATTTTTGTGAGTTTTTTAGTGAGTGCATCAATCTTGTTAAGTAGGGTACTTGCTGTTGCTGTTTTGCTAGGCTGAATCTGTTATTTTGTGATGCCATGTAAGCCTGCTGCTACAAGTCATTGTATGCATAATCTGGAGATGTTCGCTAAGGATGATTTGTTATACATGTCTTGCTCTATCCATCCATGCCCCTGATTGCATTTATGGCTTGCTGTAGATTGTTGTAATCTTGCTCGTAATTTGCTAAATAATGTTGCTGTCAGCCTGTTAACATTAAGTTCAATGTTGCCATGATTGTTGTTAGTGATCCATGCACCCTATGAACTTTTTCTTGCCATGCTTAGCTTCATAAACATGTCTTCTTACTGTTGGTTGCCTTGTCATGCCATGTATTGCTCTGTGGTGAGTGGTTCAAGCTCACCAACATGCCTACTTATTGTTGTTCCTGCCATGTATGAATCTGTCATATAACTTGCCATGTTTACATGGGTGCCATCATATTTTCTGTGCCCTTTTGGTTCATGGTCAGTAAGGGACTTTTGTTCTATGCAACTAGTAGGTTCATGCCATTCCTTTGTTTTCCATGTTAAGTTCCTGTAACATGTTGTTTGTTAGCTCTAAACATTGCAACCTAATGTTATTTCTGCAAAGTCTGAAACTGGTATTATTTGCAATCTTGCCATGTCATTTTGAGCATGTTCTAGTGATTTCTGGAGATAGCTCAGTGTTCATGTTTTGTTATGCTTTACCTGTACATCATGTCCATGCCTTTTGTTATCATGTTGAGGTGCTGTAGTATGTTGTTTTGATCCTTGCAATATGCCTAGTTGCTGTTTTGGACAGATTGTTGCTATAACTTGTTTCATGTGTGTGTGTTGAACCGTTGCTCCGTTTTGAGTGTGCTCTATATGAAACTTGCTTGATTTTGAATGTAGTTTCATATTATCATGTTGCATCCATGTTTTGAGGTGTTTGCTTGATGTTTGGGTGCATTTTGCATCAATGCCATGTTTAACTTGTTTTGCTCATATCTTCTAGGCCGTAGCTCCGAATTAAATGAACTTTATATGTAACTTGACTAGAATTTCGTGTAGATCATCTTGGTGCATCTTAACTTGCTGTTTAACAACTTGAACATAAGGTTTATTCAGATATGGAGCAACTTCGAAATTTACATATGAGGACTTACCGGAATTGTTATATGTTGTTCCCGGCCTCATTTAAACTTGCTTTGATGTGTTGTTCTTGTTTGCATCATCTCTTGCCATGAGTAGCTTCATGTAGTCTTGTCTTGCATTGTGCTTTTTGTGCATCATGTCTTGTCTATGTGTGGTGTGTTTACTATGTTGTGTGCTTCTTCTCGATAGTTCCCGTTTTCGTTGCGATCGTGAGGATTCGTTCGTCTACGCTTGGTTCGTCTCCGTGGCTTCATCTTCTTCATGGACTCGTTCTTCTTCCTAGCGGGATTTCAGGCAAGATGACCGCTACCCTGGATCTCACTACTATCATTGCTATGCTAGTTGCTTCGTTCTATCGCTATGCTGCGTTACCTATCTTTTGCTCCTCAAGCCTCCCAAATTGCCATGAACCTCTAACCTTTGACACCCTTCCTAGCAAACCATTGCTTGGCTATGTTACCGCTTTGCTCAGCCCCTCTTATAGCGTTGTTAGTTGCAGGTGAAGTTGAAGATTGCTCCATGGTGGACAGGGTTATGTTGGGATATCACAATATCTCCTATTTAATTTAATGCATCTATATACTTGGTAAAGGGTGGAAGACTCGGCCTTATGCCTGGTGTTTTGTTCCACTCTTGCCGCCCTAGTTTCTGTCATACCGGTGTTATGTTCCTGGATTTTGCGTTCCTTACGCGGTTGGGTGATTTATGGGACCCCCTTGACAGTTCGCTTTGAATAAAACTCCTCCAGCAAGGCCCAACTTTGGTTTTACCATTTGCCTCACCACCACCTATACCCTTCCCTTGGGTCGGCCAACCCGAGGGTCATCTTTATTTTAGCCCCCCGGGCCAGTGCTTGTCTAAGTGTTGGTCCGAACTGAGCTGCCTGCGGGGCCACCTCGGGGCAACTTGAGGGTTGGTTTTACTCGTAGCTAGTCTCATCCGGTGTTGCCCTGAGAACGAGATATGTGCAGCTCCTATCGAGATTTGTCGGCACATCGGGCGGCTTTGCTGGTCTTGTTTTACCATTGTCGAAATGTCTTGTAAACCGGGATTCCGAGACTGATCGGGTCTTCCTGGGAGAAGGAATATCCTTCGTTGATCGCGAGAGCTTATCATGGGCTAAGTTGGGACACCCCTGCAGGGTATAAACTTTCGAAAGCCGTGCCCGCGGTTATTGGCAGATGGGAATTTGTTAATGTCCGGTTGTAGATAACTTGACACCAGATCCGAATTAAAACGCATCAACCGCGTGTGTAGCCATGATGGTCTCTTTTCGGCGGAGTCCGGGAAGTGAACACGGTTTCTGTGTTATGATTGACGTAAGTAGGTGTTCATGATCACCTCTTGATCATTGCTAGCTTCACGACCGTTCCGCTTGTTGTCTTCTCGCTCTTATTTGCGTATGTTAGCCACCATATATGCTTAGTCGCTGCTGCAACCTCAGGATCCACCCCAGCGTCAAGAAATTGGTTAATTGGTAAAGATACATGAATTTGGTGCCCTGCCCAAGAAAGAGACCCAAGTCCTAATAATCCCGCTAAGTGGTGATTCAACATGGATTCTACATCTTGGAACCAGGCCAATTTGGGAGCGGCTTTGTGATAATGGAACCAACCAGCAAAAAGCATTAACGCTACAAAAATCAATGCACCAATTGCAGTACAATAGAGTTGTAATTCACTAGTTATTCCAGATGCTCGCCAAAGCTGAAAAAAAACCACCACTTTACCCCTTCCTTTCCCATTAAGCTTTGTAGTCTTGATACCCATGGTAATGGGATTGCTGAGTCCTCGTGGCTCACAGATTACTACAACAACAATTGCAGGTACAGGTTACGCGATGATCATGACGCAAGAGCGATGTTTGCTTGTTTTGGAGTTCTGCTTCTGCTTCTTCTTCGATCAGGGGATAGGTTCCAGGTCGGCAGCCTGGGCTAGCAGGGTGGATGTCGTTTGAGTTTCTGTTTGTGTTTCATCCGTAGCCGGATGTTGCTCTTCTGTAAGATGATGTTGTATTCGTGTGGCATTGTATGCCTTTTGTATGTATCCCTACCTATTATGTAATGTTGATGTAATGATATCCACCTTGCAAAAGCGTTTCAATATGCGGGTCTATCCTTGGTGGGACCTTCGAGTTCCTTTTGGATAGGGTCGCATATTGGGCGTGACACGGTGGCAACATCAATCTCAACATAGTGGATACTAGGGATCAGTCCCTAACAAATTGACACGATTACATAACAAATCTCATCTATCTCCATCACCGTTCAGCAAGGCTACACAGGAATTACTCACTCCGGTGGTGAGCATCATGAAATTTTTTATGAAGAATAAATCCATGAATTTCAAGTTGAACTAGTGATATCATCATAATCCTCGATCTCTTAGTCAGGGCGATGACCAAGTTCTATGATAAGAGGCTAAGGTTGTCATGGAATCCCTCGTCAAAGAACAATGTATAAGGCATGTACTTCAAAGTACTGGTACATGGGATCATTTACCCTATATCAGTGTACCTGCCCACCGTGTGCACTAGCTATCGATGCACAAAGTGGATTTTGTAAGTTTAGGTGTGACACAAGGATCTCATCAACAGAACTACCAAGAAATTAGAAGTTTGGGACACACAATGTAACTAGGTTCAGGACCCCGAGGTTACTAACATCCCACCTTCTTGCTTTTGTGGATCTCTAACTATCTCAATGTAAGATATATTACATGTGTTTATGGTGGCTAACAAGAGCTAAACCCTAATGTTCTTAAATCTTGCAAGCAATCGAGGATTCTCGGTGCAATGTCAATGTACATAGCTTCAAACCACATGATGGTGTTGTTGTTAATATCAAAATTATCTTTTTATTGGGCCTTCTGGTGCTTTGTATATGCGTCCCTTATTGTGGGTTCCAAGTAGTAGAAACTAGGTCGACATCCAACCATCGTATGACAAGGAATTGTCATCCTTATTCTCGATGAATCCAGAGTCCTAGACTCGTGTGATCTTTCACATGCGCCCTGCTTCCACATCTCGAACACCTCTAGATAGAAGATTCTATAATGCCTTTTGTCTTATACACACATGCATTCCGTAGTCTTTTTTGTCTTGTATGGACACACATACTTATACATAATAAGGGTGCACATATTGATAGCCGCCATTGGGGTCCCGTGACTCACATGAGAGGATGTTGTTGTCTTCTGGCAGAGTGAAGGTGTTCCCACCCACGAAACCATCTTTACCTTCCAGGTTTAGAGTGTCGACAACATTGAGCGTTGCCACCACGTTCACCTGACATATGCTCGTCTCCATCCACTCATGTATTGAAACCTCTTTTTCGCCACCTCCTTCTGAACCGAGACTAGAAGTGAACCCATGGTCGGACTTGCCACGCCACATGAAGTAGCCTCACGCAACACAATGGATGGACGGTCCACTCTTGTCCCACTAGCTAAAGAGAAGACTAACATATGGATGCCTCTAGAAGGTAATGGGGATGATTCATGACCGGGAGGCCGCTTCGCCTTCCTGCCATCCCTAGGTGAAGATATCGTCCATTCAAGCACTGACCATGTAGAGGTCGAGCAGTAAATGAAGGAACATGGTACATCTAGGAGGGTATTTGTGTTTCTTTAGAAGAGGAGGAAAATCATATTCCTAGTGGGATTATTTATGGTACACACACATCCGGAGACATGCATACCATAGTGCAATGTCTAGAACTTAAGTATAAGCATCACTTATGACAACCACAAATATTGTATGGATGAAGTGAAGCCATTGGTGCATAATGCATATATCGTTCATCCTGATCCATTCCTATTTAAAGACATCTATCGGGTAGCGATGGATGCAATTTGCCCATGCTCTATCAACATTTTGGATCGACTGGATGCACTTCCAAATGGCACTGTTGCACTTGTAACCAGATCCAAACCCAATCATTAAAACTTGGTCTCCCTTCCTCATTCGGCCTTTAGCTTCAATATACGCTAGCTCATACCACAAGGAGATACTTGATGTATTCACATACCGGTACAGTGTCATCCTTGATGGCTCGACATGCTCATTTGATAGGTCGAGGCTTCTTTGAACTCCATCGATCACTGCTCGTCCACCAGCATGGATGCAAAAATGATCAAAGGTTTTGCCGAAGTCAGGGATATACACCTCGGTCCTTGCGTTGAATAACTTCCGTGTGATGAAGGAGAATAAAAATGACAATAGTTCTGAGTTTGGAGAACAAGTGGTCCAATTATGGTGAGATTGTCCTTGAGAGCCTTACCAGCAATATCCAAAAGGTCTTTTGATAGATGAATCCCTAGATAACCCTCGTCATCTTCCTGTTGGAATACACAACGGTGGGCATTGTATTTGGCGCCAGTAGACTTCCGAGTGATGTGCAAGAGCTGAAAGCGAGCTTTTGTTCTCGAGGTTGAAAGGAGCACGACAACACCGCCAGTGCGGAATAATGCATTGGTCACCAAGATCTCATGCTTCCTCCCCATGTAGTACCGTCCAGTTAGGATCTCTGTGGACACCACCAGTGCATGTGCACCATAAGGCATCGTTTGCAAGATGTTTATTTCAAGATCTACGCCATTTATCCCTGCGCTGTACCCCATCCCAGAGAGCTGTGCAATCCGGATGTCACCCCGAAGCTTGAATTTTGTCATGATCATGTCAGCAAGGGATGGAGTTGGGTTGAAGAGGCTGCAGTTGACGATGAGTATGTCTAACACATCTGGGTTGAGGCACGTCTTCACTAATAATTCATCACAAATAGTGAATATGACCATTTCTGCCTCATCCCGAGTTTTTCTTAGACAGTGGTCTGGAGGAATATACCATGCGCTAGGGGGATAGTAAGTCTCATTACCGAGACCTGATCTCTCAAGCATTCGTTTCATGAAGTGGACAGTGTTTTCATTAGAGTTGGAAATAATCAGATGTGTTCGAGGAAGGTGGACATGGGGACACGGTAGTTGCTAGGTCGGAAGCAAGCATAATCGATAAGGTATACAACACGAGGACGGTGGATAAGGTAATGCAAAATTGTGACAGATGATAAGAAGGTTGCCATGAAGAGGTGCACTGGTCGAAGGGTATGGAGCCAGACAAGAATCTTATTAGGGCTGAATACTACTATAGCTTTGAGTAGTATGGTGGCCATGAGTAGCACCATGATTACGGCGAGAATGTTCTTCATGATGAAACGAGATAGTAGTCTTAGGTGGCTAAGATTAAGTGATGAAATAGTGTTGTTTCTTCAAGACTTATGGCTCTATCTTGTGCTGGTTTATGCTTGGAAAATGAGGACGCGGAGGAGCGGAAGCCTGGCATGGGCTTTAAGCATCAGTTGAGGCCACTCCAAGTATTTTGGGTAGTTTACCCCGCAAAAAAAGTACTTTGGATAGTTTGATTGCACTCACATGCATGTCATGTGTTTTTCTTTCTCGAGATTGGTATTTCACATGTTAATTAATTACCATGAGATGATTAAATCATATATGAGTGAACAAACAAGCTTACTACACAAGCGTTCGACTAGCTAGCCGGTCACCTGCTTGTGGAAGTACGATCTCACATGATTAGGGGTGATGCGGTCGGACACGTGGCGACCAATGGGAGCAGGGATGCATAGATCAACCTTTGGAGAAGGGATGCACAAAATTATTTTCCTTGGTTGGTACGCGTATGCCCGTGGCAAGCGGAGCTAATGTCGAGCATCCCCCAACATCCACCTACTATCCTTCTCACCACCGCGCATGGAGCTGCTAATGTATAAACATACACCACAGTTCGCACATGTGGCGTCCATGCACGCATGTGCCCTGGTCATGCACAAACATGGGCTACATCTATGTGGTTGTGTGGACGTACTCCATCTCCTCATGTGAAGTCCTTGTACGTCTCGATCGTGTCATAATATCCCGTGTTGGGCACACATTTTAGAGATATATAGCACCCTTCATTCATCGTCGTTGTCACTTGTCATACTATGGCATCAAATGGCCGTGAAGCACTGTGTGGGACATCCCTGGGCAGTCAGGCACTGGACCAGTTCCCTCCATACTCCATCTGTTTCATATGTAGTGCATATAGTTTTTTTTAAAAAAGTTAAGCCTCACAAACTTTGACCAAGTTTGTGAAGAAAAACATTTACATTTAGAATGCTAAACATATATCATTAGATTCATCATAAGATGTAGTTTCATATTTTATACATTTAGTATTGTAGATATAAATAGTTTTTTCTCTAAACTTGATCCTATTTTGCAAAATCTGACATAAAAAAAATCTATACGCACTACATTGCGGAATGGAGGGAGTACTACATACATACATACATACATACACCCTTTTTTTCTTTTGCGAGGACAAACATGCACTGTTTGTTGATGTTCACAATGGGTGCAGTGGTGCTTCTATGCTATCAAGCGTATGGCAATCCAATTGCACGTCCCTCATATCTCCGCTTTCCAGATAGATCTAGCTCCATAGCAGAAAAACTCAACTTCAACTCAAGAATAATTAAGTTTCTCAACACTAAATAGGGGTCATTTTCTCTCAGCTCAACTTTACAAAAGACATATACGATGGTGCACATCGAGACAGTGTTGACTAATGAACTCGGGACTGCCTACATGCATGGCAACCATGCTAGTCAACCACCGTTCTTGGAAATCAGCAAAGTTTTTGTTTGAGTTTTTGTTCTATAATTTGATATGTTACTTTTTTTTAAAGAAGGAGGACATACCCCCAGCTTCTCCATCGGTTGATGTTGTTAGAGGCTGTTTGGATGGCGCCCGCGCCTGACCTGCCAAATCAGGGCGCGCCAATTATTTGGCGAGAGATTCTGCCGCAGCTGGCTCGCCCAGAAGTTGGCGTAAAAACTGAATAGCTAGCCAAAAAATGGGAGTGGATCTGAAATTTCGGCGGCGATCCAAACACCTGCCCACGTCCTCAGTCAACGCCAAGATTTTGGTAGGGTAGTTGTTGGTAGTGATCCAAACAGACCCTTACATTTTATGGGCCTTGGTCCAATAAATCTTGTGTCTCCGTCCAATTAAATTTCTAAAGAAATAACAAAGGCCCCTTTAGCTTTCATGGCAATTGTGTAAGTTTAATATCACACTGTTAGTGAAGTTAAAAAAACACCAATGTAAAAAGTGAGTTGTTCTACTACACCTTTTCTTTGCAGAAAAGGGGCCACACTGCCCCCATTTTCATTACGAAAATGGAGTTTGGGGTACAGCTAGTTGCAGGTCAATAAGAGAAACACTACAGATCGATACCTCAGACAACGAGCAGGTCAATAAGAGAAACACTATAGATCGATACCTCAGACAACGAAAGAGGAGCAAAAGAAAAACCCTACATCCCTGGATATCTAAACAACACCTAAGGATGCTAAACACATAAACTCCCACTAAAGGAGATCAGACCAGCAACATCAGTTCTACAACCTCGACAGTCAGCATATATGACGAGCGCTCGCTCACTCAACCACAGGCTGCGCCGTGTGAATCGAGTTTGTGCTAATGTCATCCACCATGCTAGATGTTGTCATGATGCTAATCTAAATTTAATCTTAAATAAAAATGACCTAATCTCCTAACAGATGCATACAACCACGTAGTATTAATTATTAAAAAAAATCCTCGCATTGATGCCAATCAAATCGGTTTAAAAAACCGAGGCCATCCACGAAGGACAAGACTGTATCAACATCTTCAAAACCTGTCAGATTCGATTCGGCAAGCATCGTTGCCGCTGAGAACACGGGAGATTACTGGGATGACTGCACGTCGTTGATCCACGCGGCATCAGCCACTCGCCAGGTCTATGTCCTCTATGCTTGAGATATCAGACCTCTGCAACCCGCAACTCCACCACCAAACGCGGCCTATGCGCCGCCTAATTGTGCCCATATGTTGTAGGCCTTCTCGGACCCAGATGTTGGCTCGACGCTCCTAGAAGAAGCCCTTCGTGCCGCCACGGAGCAACCACTGCGCTGCACGTGCTCGTTATATCAGCACAGCCTCCAAAAGCACCACCTAAAGTGGGATCATGCTGAAGGCCCATAACAGCCAGGATTCACCCGAATGACTCCAAGTAGATACTCCCCACGCCGGCATGGATCAACCCCCACGCTGCATGCGCGCGCCTTCGGCACAACCTCCAAATGCATCGTACTTCCCATCTTTGACCCAAAGCCGATGAAGTCAGGCTGGATCAACGCGATAGTGCCCCGTAACTCCACAACACCACATGAGTCTGTCGCCGGCCGTACCAGGCAGGCCTCTGCATCGTTTCCTATGATAGATAACATCGACGGTACCTGAGCCGGGGGCATGCCGCCATGTAGAACATCCGTGTATACAATGTGTGAAGCCGGTAGTCAACACACCCCATGCAATGTCCCACTCTCCATGAAGGTGCCCGAGTCGGTGGAGGTGGCCATTTGGACATGGGTCACCCCCAGAAAGGATGACCAACACACTATTGTACGAGCACCGGCCCCGAATCCATGGATCCCGGCGTCCTCCGGCAAGCCGCACGCTGTCACGACCCGGGTCACGCGCCCACCATGGAAACCCGTTGAATCAGGCCCTATGGAGACGGCCCTGCCGGTGCCGGCAGGTGTTCGTAGCACCCGTCGTGTAGTCTTAGAAAACGAGGGTGAATGGGGTGGCAAGATCAGCGATCTGATTCTTTCTAAGCCATCTTGTGATATGTCACTTGTGCATATCTGATTTTAGTGTAGTTTGAATGTGGCCTGTTATCTATCCTATTTATGATCATCCCTCTGTCACCTACTCCCCCCGTTCACAAATATAAGATGTTTAGATATTCCAATATGTACTACATAGGGAACAAACACACTAACACGTGGATTCACAAAAAGTTAGAACATCTTATATTTATGAACCAAGGGAGAAATGTAAGCTAATATAAAACTTTTTAGATCACTAGATGTAGTACTTTTTAAGCCTCCTAATTTTAGGCATGGGCGTGTGCCCATCACTATATTTGTTACACTAGTTTATTGAACAAGCAGACCAATAATCATATCAGCAACCACATTAATTAGTGTATAACATCTTTGAGAGAAACACAACCAAGGATATACAAATAACATTAGAAGGTAAGAAAAGATTGAGTACTATATTTTCTGCCGTGTACAGGTACAATAATGGAGATGGTACATTATAACAGTGAGGCTTTGCCTTCCCTTGTACTCCCTATTTATTTTAGAAATCAAAGCGGGTAAAAAAAAAGAAACAAAGCATCCTTTTGTTAGCCCGTTTCAAGTGTCTCTCAACTGCTTATTGTTGTGACCTGCCATCCGTGTATTGCCGGTGCTTGTTTTGGGGGACTTGATCTGGACTGGATAGCGGTGGATGCACCCTGCCCATGGTCCATTGGTGTTGGGAGCTGGAGCGATGCACTTCCACACCACACTATTGCATTTGAATCCTGATCCAAAGCCGATCATCCATACACGATCACTGCGATGCATACGGCCCTTGGCCTCAATGTATGCTAGCTCATACCAAGTTGAGCTGCTGGATGTGTTTCCGAAGCGGTGCAGGGTCATCCTCGACGGCTCAACATGCTCGTTGGACAAGCTGAGGTTGCGTTGAACCTCATCGATGACTGCAGTCCCACCCGCGTGTATGCAAAAATGCTCAATGGCTGTGAGGAAGTTCGGTATGTACACTTTAGAACGCCCGCTTGACAGCTTTTGTGCCATGAAGGACATTGCAAACAAAAGTTTTTCTGAGATTGGGAGGATGATGGGTGCAAGGGTGGTGATGTTGGCTTTGAGAGTTCGGCCGGCAGCGGCGATAAGGTCCTTGGAGAGATTGACACCCGTGTGCCCCTTGTCATCCTCCTCCCGATGAATGCACTTGTACGAGTTGTCATCCGCAGCGGTGAGCGTACGCACGACAGACATGAGCTGGAGTCGGGCTTTGGCGGTGGACGTGGACAGTAGCACCGCTGCTCCGCCCATGCGGAACAGGCAAAACGGCAGAAGCATAGCTCGCTCATTCCCATCATAAAGGAGGGGGGATAGAGTTTCCGTAGATACCACCAACGCTCGTGCGCCTCGGCGCGCGGTCTGTAGAAGGTTCCTCGCAGCCTCAACCGATATCAGCCCAGCGCTGCACCCCATTCCAGATAGGTGCACACTGCGGATGTCGCCTCGTAGCTTGTACTTGTTTATTATCATATCAATGAAGGATGGTGTGGGATTGAAGCCGCTGCAATTGACGACTAATATGTCGATAGTGTCAGGACAGACGTTTGTCTTGGAAAATAATTCGTCAATGGCTGAGAAGACCACGAGCTCAGCCTCTTCGCGGGCGGCCTCTAATGTTAAGTACTTCTTCCATGGGATATAGTGGACTGGTGTGGGCAAGCAGGTCTCCTCGCCGAGCCCTGAGCTCTCAAGAAGCCGCGACATGAAACGAATGCTCCGCTCGTTGAGCGTAGTCGATTGGCGTGCGCACTCCAAGAATGCGGAAAAGGGGACGCGGTTCAGATGAGTGCCATGGAAGCAGGCGTAGTCGACGAGGCACACCTTCCGTGGTTGTGATAATAGATACATGGTAACTGCACAGGCTGGGAGGAAGCATGACAAGAAGAGGTATGCAGGTGTAAGGGCTCTGAGCCGACCCAGGATCTCATCTGGTCCGAGCCTTGCTACCAAAACAATAGTGGCTGCCGCTATTGGTACGGTCACCACGGATAGGAAGTTGTCTACTACAAACTTGAAGAGAAATTTGAGGTTCTTCCAAATTCCTGATGAACTCATGCTGCCAAAGCGCAAACATGTGGTTCTATCTGTGTGCGTGTGAGTGTTGTGAATGTGAAGATAGACTTGTCTTACATATAACAACTGGTTTTATTGCTACCAACTACCAACTAATTGTGCAAATGAAATGTGTCCATTAATACGGTGGAGCGTTAACAATCACATGTTTTTTATATATCACCGAACTAAACATATTGTGCCAAATAGCCCAAACAGACATTAAGATACCCAAACCATTCTGATAACGTGTAACATGATACTTGGATTTTTTTTTCCTCGGCCGATATTTGATATTTCTGATAACGGGAACTCTTGCTAGAAAGGTGTAACACAACAGGACCATGTGGTTGTGAGGCCAAACTGGTGCCCCTGGGCTTCTTTTAGTTCTTCTTGTACCACCACTGATGAATGATGAGAGCTCGTCAGTGATGCTTTTTTGTCAACATTGACGGGCATCCAGTGGAGGGGTTTAAGCGCCCTTCACTGAAGAACTATTCTGTACTAGTTACAACGACAACGGCTAGGGTTATTGGCACAGTTACCATCTCTAGAAAGTTGTTGAAGCTGATCTTGTTCACATATTTGAGGTGGCGTGCACGCACCTGTGTTTCTGGGCGCGCGCGGGAGAGGCTGTAGGGATAGAATATGGCTGGTGCCCGGTACCGGTCCCATATACAGACGGGGAGGTTCAAATCAACTGATTTAATTGTTATCAACCAATCCATGTGTTTTTTATGGATGTTCCTTTGACACTTCAACAAACTAAGCATGTCATGTGTTTCTTTGTCTGAACTATATCACATTTTTCAACCTGCGAATTCCCAACCTGCCTTGGCAAAATTAATGGGGCAGTAGTATGGTGGCAGCTTATCTATGATAGTCATTTTCTTCGAATTAAGGGATCCCCAATTTCATTTCTCGAAGAGAATGTTCCCTGCAGGACTGTTCCAGAATTATGATACATATCCAAAACAAAAGGACAGACACAAAGACCGAATAATTCTGACTACTTTATAAAGCCGTCTAGGAAAGTTTTTACATTCCACCATCACAGTAAGCAGAGCAAAAAGCCTACATGAAGGCATTTTTCTACTAAAAAACGGTCTTCCCTTCATCAGGCAAGCTGCAGAACCCTTCTTTCTACTAATCAGCTGCAGCTCGCAACAGCATTGTTGCACCTCTGCTTGTATGCCTCGTAGTTCTTTTCACTTATACTATGGATTTCAACAGTAAATTAATTTATAACATTTTCATTTTTCTCTATCATCTCTTAGCCAACAAAAATGCGTAGCAAAAATATAGACCAAGACTAAGCTTATTATCAAAAACATGGTGAAAATTTAAGACTAACCTATATAACCTTGGATGGACACAGATTGCATAAAGTACTCTCTCTATTCACTTTTATAAAACGTTGTAGACAATTCAGGCAGCGCCCAAAACAGTTCAATGTCAGCTGTCTGAAATGTCTTATAAAAAAGATCGGAGGGGGTATTAAAAAAGAAGTACATCGATCATCCAGATCACTTCTTAAAATGAAATAAATGTAAATTCAAACTCAATTTTTTAAAAGAAGATAGAGAGAGAAACGATTACGATGACCTCACCGCGTACTCAAAACTGAAGCCCTGTGAACTGAACCACCTTTTGCTAGACTGTGTGGTGGGGATGCTCCAATGCCAAGCCAGTCACCAAATTAGAATAAAATTTCTAGCACTTGTTAAAATTGGAACCTGTGTAATAGTACTTGCGATGTTCTGCCCTGAGATTGATATAAAAAGAACAGTATTCAACTTATTAGCCATAGTTCAGAAGCAGTGTTTGACAGGCTTGCTACATATTTGTATGTCTGTCTTCCAAGCAAGCACATCAAAAGTTGATCCCTGTTGAAATTTTTCTTTAGCTGCTGCCAAGGTTGATCAATCACATGCCAAATGAAACAGGCAGCCACACGGATTCACCAGAGAGAGGACTCTAGCTAGATAAAGCAAGAGCTGATAAAGCAAGAGCTAGATAAAGCAAGCACTACCCAAGTCTGACAAGTATTCACAAGTTTACGACAAAAGAAACAAAAGTCATGTCTAACAAACTGCCCTCGCGTGTTCTTTTGTCTACATACCCTCTGCAGTATATTTAAGGACGTCAAAAGTTCATTCTCAATTGAAATCTCAACAAAAAGCCCCAGCTGATTTAGGTTGCAAAGGTTACACCAATTCAACAGCAACATTTCTCCTTTAGCTGCTGACATGGTTGATTGATCACATGCCAAATTAAACAGGCAGCCACACAGATATATATGCACTAGAAAGAGTATTCTAGGCAAAGCAAGAGTTGATATGATTCATACATGACTTACTGAAGTTGTGTCTACGGTCGACATAGTGTACAAGATACTCGTCAAGGTTGTAGGGTCTGGCATCCGGAGTATAACCGTGTGTCATATCGTAGACGAACTTGTGCTTGGCTGCAACCCTCCTGTGGTTCTTCTTCTTGTTGATATCATAGATGCTGAACCCATAAGATTGTTGATGACGGCAGCCCAGGTATACTGAGTCGGCAGAAATGGAGGGGAATGTCTCCGTGGAGATGTGCAAGCAGTGCGTCAGGCCGACAAACACCGCGTTCTGACCAAGGCTCCTGACGGAGACCAGCCTCCTGCCGGCGATGTCCACCTCCAACAGCTCAATGCGGCTGGTGATGCCGTCCACTGTGAATAGCTCCTTTCGATTGTATGCCTCAACGCCGCCGAACCGCTCCATGCCTCTCCAGTACCGCACCATCAGCATCCTCAGTGGCGGAGCCAGGACTTTTGTGGAGCCTGGGCAAGTTGAGCATAAGTGTATAATCTAGAAATCAAAATCCGGGTATTCGAATACACAACATATAATATAGCACCAAACTTATGAATGATAATTCACATTCATAATCAAGTGAAAACATACACATAATAATCACACAAAATCTAATTTTAAAGTGAACTATATATAATATATCAATATCCCTTTCACAGACCAAATAAAGTTGAGACTTGACAACACAAGATATATAACTAGACTTGTATAGAGGCAAACTCCCATGTTACCAACAAAAGTAAATCTACCCATACCAGATGTCACTGAATGTCATTGCGAAATTTCTTCCACCACTGTCAAAAGCATCTCTCGTTGTTCATTTCTGCCAAAAGAAAGACATATAACCAGTCTTTCATACAGGCAAACTTGCCATGTTGCCAAAGTCCTAGAAGACACTACAAGATAAATAATGGATTTGTAATTGAAAGAAATCAAGTTGTGAGATGTGGATATGTTAAAATAGAAAACTTGCAGTAATAGAGATGGTCAGATGGAACATATATACCGACGGTGAACTAAACAAAGTCACAAGGCAAATGCCCTTTTTGAGTCATCATTGCAGTAAATGTTCGAATAACATCCTTATCATCAACTGACTTGAATAACTCCCGCTCGGTGTAACATATCATCATGTCATTGAGCCATTCATTATTGACCACGGTACGCACTTTATTCTTGATAATCTTCATTGCTTAAAAAGCTCTCTCAACAGATGCCGTGGGCACCGGAAATATCAATCCCAACTCAATACGTTTGTGTACCAATGGAAATATCAAATAAGAAAATGAAGTTAGTTGCTACACAACACAAGTAAGAAAATGAGCTACAATTTTGCATAGTACATAACTACTTGCATCTATATTTTGCGTAGTACAGAACTACGTGCATCAATTTTGTATCAACTACACTTGCATCAACTACAACTACAAGTTGAATCTCAAAAAAAAAAAACAAGTTCTTACGTTTTTTCTCTAATCATGAATTCATGATCACCCCAATGATTTTCTCCCAAATTTAAGCCCTAACCCCCGACCCCGACCTTGAATTCTTGTAGCATACGCTGCATATATATAATTATTGGGGTCAGTGTGTATGTACCTCGAATAGTACCTCGCATCAAATGATCAACGCCTTGCCACGATCAATTATTCAGAGTTCAGACTTGCAGAGATGAGGAATCCTAGCCCTAATTTCGACAGAGATTTCTTACCGAAGCTGTAGCCGAAGCCGGAAGAGAGGAAGGAGGGGCCGATTGGACGACCGGATCAGTAGACTGCCTGGGAGCCTCGAGTCCGCTCCCCGCCGGCCGTGCGTCTAACCGTCTATGGCTCAGCGTCGAGGCCAGCCGCCACTGCCAGCCCCTTTTTTTGCCAAGTCGATGCGCTCGCGAACCGAAGAGACAGGAAGGAGTTGGAGCGATCGATTCCCTCGTCCTCGCGTTGTTTCTTTTTTTTTCGCCCTGGGCTGCAGCTGCGTAGTTGAGCTGTGAGTCTCTGTAAAACGAAGGCCCAATATTTTTGCCCGGGTAAACAGCAAGTTAGCCAACAGTTTTACCCCTTTTAGTCTAGCGATCGCTGTTGTCAACGGTGGCTCCGCCACTGAGCATCCTCCCACCGGTGCCACGGACCAGGAGCGAGATAATGTGATTGAGCCAAATGTAGTCTTTCTCGGCAAAGCAGCGCTGGTCAACCACCTCCAGCAGCCGAGGTAGCGGCTGCAGCTCAAGAAGGTAGACCGAACCCTCTGGCGAGCTGATGTAGCAGCGTCCTCCCAGGGACAGCAATGTGCGGAATAGTACCTTGCGATGACTGTCGTACATGGGGTGGGAGATCTGGCCTGGGCTGACCAGCGTCCAGTGCGCATCGCTGGGTTTGGCGAAGATGATGGTGGCTACACCGGCTCTCAGGCAGAGCACGAGTGTGGGCGGGGAGGTGGAGTCATCAAAACATGCGCCATTGATCACCCTCGGAACAACGCGGAGGGGATTCTGCAACAACTTCGGGATGTAACGTTCACTATAGGGGGGAACGGCGACAACGATGTTGGAGACGGCTGGGAACTCGGTGACGGTGTTGGTGAGTGGGTCGAGGAGGTGAATGGCCTTGGTGGGCTTGTGGAAGAGGACGAGGAGGCCGTCGGCGGCGCCGATGTGGCAGTGGGTGGAGAGCGCCGGGAGGTGGACGCCGAGAGATGCCGCAGTGGCCAGGTTGAGGAGGCGGCGGTGGGGCTCGGCCTCGTGGTTCATTGAGAGCACCATCCAGTTGCGGGGGCGGAAGCGGCTGTCCAGGAGGCCTGCTGTGCGCGGGTTGGCGGTGAGTCCGCGCCATGGCCTGCACACAGTGTGGAAGCGGAGATACTCTGCCACGTCGAGGGAGAGCAGCCGGCCGGAGATCTCCTCGACGAGGTCTAGAGGAAGCAGGTTGGCCCAATCCCTCCATTCCTCCGGTCCGAAGTGGACCTGACGACGCCCTTCTGTCGTCTTTATCGCCGATGATTCATCCGTTGCGCCAAGATTGGCCAGTCGATCGCGCTCGGATGATTCTTCCATGAGGCAGAGCCGCCGGCGCCGCGCTCGTGTCATCATCCCGTGAGATCCGTCGCCATCGGATCCCGCAGCCACGGGAGCGACGGCGAGGCTCCGGCGCAGCGACCGTGGCCTCGTCATCGTAGCGGCCTGGTGTGGTCGGGACTCGGGAGGCGGGGCGCAGGTTTGGCGGCGGCGGCGGAGACAGGGAGGAGGGAGGCAAATATGCGGGCGGGAGTCGGGCGTCGCGAGTGCCTGCGGGCTTCTTCAGTTGAAAAATGCGGCCCATGGACTACAACACTGCCGAAGTATAGCTTTTAGGTTTTTTAAATTGAAACAAACGCTCTTTTGATGATGCTTGGGTAGCTTTTCATTTTTGAGAGTATGCCAATGACAGTACCGTATTTTTTATAGAAGGCAGAATAATATGTACAAGAGCCCTGACGAGATGCGCACAAATCGTAAGGAGAACCCACACAACGCCTAGGCCCTAATAACTACGACTACTCTCTCGCGAAAGGGTCTAAAGCACCAACTCTGCCTAGTGCGGCTTTCCTCCAATCATCTATCTCATCTAGGATCTTTGTCTTAAGTTGCGTAGCCGATCTTTGCCTCGATACATTGTTGAATACTCGTGCATTGCGCTGCTTCCATAGGGCCCAAGCAATTAGAATCGTGATGGAGTCGAACCCTCTTCTCAGCTTGCCATTGAAGCGCATCCTTTGGTCTAGCCACCATTGCAAGAAGGTGACATCTGTAGATGGGATTTGAATGTTGAGCCTCCATTCGTTGAAGCACAAATGCCACACTTCTCTCGCATAACCACAATGTGCAAGGATATGGTCGGGATTGTCCTCGTCTTGCAGGCACGTGTAGCAGGCCGAAGGCGTGTCTTGGAGACCATGTCGAGCTCAACGGTCAGAAGTCCAAAGACGGTATTGGCTAGCAAGCCACATGAAGATTTTGCACTTGAGCGGTGCCCAACTTCGCCAAATGCAGCCTGCGGTGGGTTTTTTGACTTGCCCCATGCAAAGCCACTTGTATGTGGCACTTGCATTGTAACTTGCTGAAGCGTGACAAGGCCAAATGAATTGGTCAGGCTCCTCCGAATTCCTCTCAACGGTGTTGATGGCTTGGCATAGCGAGTAGACTTGCATGTGGCCCAAGAAAGAGAGCTCCCCTTGCACATCATGCGTCTAGGCATTATCATTGAGCGCATCTCTCAAGTTCTCCTATTTTTGTTCCTTGTGTTGACCATCTCATGAAGTAGCATGGCGATGTCAGTGACCGCAGCTCCATGAATCCAACGATCCTTCCAAAAGATGACTTTGGGCTTGGGTAGCTTCTCATAAGGACATGCATGATACTCGATGATTCCTCTTTTCATATTGAAAGGATGTAACTCTCGTTTCAAATGAATAAATTGTGGGTTTGATTGTGAAAAAGAAAGATATGCTTGTTACCGCGTCTAATTCTCGGGAAAACATGCATTGGCTAGTGTTTGGGTATAAGCCGAGTGCCCTTTTCCTGTAATCGGCTTGGACCTTTTTAAGCCGAGTACAATCCACGAAAAAACATGGCAACTACAGGGCCCTCAATATATATCAGACTAACCTGTGTACAGCTCAAAAAACCATCGTCGACGTCTTACGAGGAGCACTTGACATATACCCAAAACGACATTCACCTTATAATCGGTGCTTGACAAAGTAACAGTCACGTGATATTCTCACAACACTTGACAACCCGTGACAGTGGGCGCTATAAGCCCATCACAATCTAATGACATCACTACCAGACTCGGCCCCTATGCCGACGGCCCCTGGCCGTCGGCATAGCCCTGACTGGCTGTCGGGACAGGCCTATGCCGACGGCCCCCGTCGGCATAGGGCCATCGGCAACATATCCGTCGGCGTAGTCAGGGAGGCCATCGGCATAGAAAGGCCGTCGGCATAGGCCCTATCCCGACGGTGTTCGTACATCTATGCCGACGGCCCTGACCGTCGGTGACGTTATCGCCTAATGGCGGCCGACGTCAAGTGCTGACCAACGGCTGCTCGCCACGTGGCACGTCTATGCCGGCGGTCTAGCCGTCGGCATATACGTGCCACATGGCGAGCAGTCGTCACTCCTGGGGCAGGGCTA
>NC_041391.1:648310042-648331816 GCF_002162155.2 Triticum dicoccoides | reverse complement strand
GGCCTAGCCGTCGGCTTAGTTGGAAACTACGCCGACGTCTAAGCCGTCGGCATAGCCCTGCCCCAGGAGCTCCCAGTGGCTGACACGTGGCACCTATGCTGATGCCCTAGCCGTCGGCTTAGTTCCAAACTAAGCCGAAGGCTAGGCCGTCGGCATAGGTGCCACGTGTCAGCCACTGGGAGCTCACGCCAGCTCTATGCCGATGGCCTAGCCGTCGGCATAGTTTGTGTCTGTTTTTTTTCTTTTTTTTGTTTTTTTCAGCTCAATTCATTTGAATATATACATCATATATGAGAATCATACAAAAATATATGCATCACATAACAATAAGGAAAAGCATCACACAACAAATTCATCAACACACATCATAAGAAGCATCCCAAAGCATAAACATATAAGTATCATCACCACCAAGCATATAAGAATCTCACGAAGAACAATAGGAAACATCACAAGCATATAAGTATCATCACCACCAAGACCGCCACAATGTGACCTGAAGGCTTAAGCGCCAGGACGTCGAGCACCGCGGAGGTCGTCACCGCGAAGACAGCCGAAGCCCAGGTCGTCACTGCTAGTGGCAGCGCTACCGCCAAGACCGGCTCCACCTCCGTGGATCGGAGTGGTCGGGCTCCATGACTCGGGAGTGCTGCGAAGACAACCGCCAACGGTTGACCCACCGGTTCCCTGGATGTTGAAAAGACATATTAACGAGATATATGACTGTGTTGAAAGGCATGATATGCTTTGGGTGACTAGATTGGGGATGAACTAACCGGCGAGGGGCCAGCGTTCTGTGCCACAAACTCCTCAAAGGTCAGCAGTGTTGGTTGTGCTGGAGGACCCTCTGCTGCTAGCCATTGAGTACACCTGTCGGCCGCCATTTCCTGAAAAGTGTGCTACATCTGGCGATCCCTCTGCTGATGGTATGCATAAAGGCTCTCGTGCCACACCATGGTCTCTTGGCGTGTGTACTCCAGGTAGGCCTACGGTATGACATGATGGAACTCATAAAACTACTAAATGCGGAAAATAAAGTGAGCAATGAAGATAAGAGGGAAAATACTTACAGATTGTCGCTCCTGAAAGAGGGACTGTGACGGTGCACTCGTCATTGGCGTGCTCGTGCGCTGGCTCAGGCTCGGGTCGATCTGACGGAGCTGTGTGTAGGATATAGTAGGAGTGATCACAGCATCGAGAACCGCCTCGCGACTGTGCTCCTTTGGCCCCATGCCCACCACCACCCTATCGTCCAGATCCACCGCAATGGGGTCAGGTGTGTCAGGATGTAACTTCAGATACCCACCGGAGTAGGCCTTCTTCCTCTGTGCGGTCTTCTTGTCGTAGTACTTGGGCTCGCCAGGCTTGGAGTCCTTCCGCGTATGGGCGATCTCCCACGCCTCCATGGGTGAGAGCGGCCGCTTCAGTTTCTCCTCCTGCACCACCAAACAGAGGTTAGTCATACATAAGATAGTGATGGTAAATAGAAGAAGAAGAATGTTTAATGGGGTTAGTCATACATTAAGTGCCTTGTGGAGAAAATGGTTTCGGTTTCCCTGAGCATGTACTCCCTCCTTCCCTCGGCTAGCCTTGTTTTTGATTCTCGTAGCAGCCCAGGCTCCAGCCTCATCACACCAAAGATCCACCAATGTCGCCCAGGACTCGTCTTTTCCATAACACCAATTTGGACACACCTACATAATGAAAGCATAATGGCATGTCAACACAAAACGGTGAAATGTACCACAAGGTAATGAAATCATAATGAAAAATCTTCAGGACAATTACACTTCTCCCCCTAACTTGAGCCACCACCTGGGATTTGCCCCTAGTTTTCAGATATGCTAAAAAATACCCCTCTTCTGTCTGTGGCCCTTATAGAAATCCCCCTCCGGGTCATTTTCGTCGGGTCAATGGTCTTTGACCGGTAACTTGGCGTCTGTTGGACATTTTGGCCCCAGGTTCTTACACGTGGGCCCGTATCAAAACGTTATCCACTCGCTCACTCTCTCTTCTCCCTCACGACACACCTCTTCTCTCGTTCCCCTCTTGGTGACCGAAACCCTAACCCTAGGTCACCCTAAATCCCTCATCGGCAGTCCAGTAGCTACGGCGGATTTGTAGGACTGCGGGCGTCGGGATGCGGTGGGAGTGGAGGTGATTATCCACCGTCTATTTCCCTCTGCTATGGCGCTGAAGGAGGCGGTGTCGACGATGGCGGCTGCCGATGATTGTGGTGGTGCCAAAGAAGTATCCAGGCAGACGACGCAGATGGCAGGAATGTAAATTCCAGCAGGGTAAGTTTCTTGTCCCATGTTTATTTGAATCTTGACCTGGATCTGTGTTCTGTTATTGTACATAGATTTACCCCAATTTAATGCGCTCTTAGTGGTTACTACATGCTTTTATCGTAGGATGAAACCAGAGAGAGCTTTTCGTCTCAACTATAGAATGAAGACCACTATCATAGGCAATGGTGGCACAAAAGGAGCCGGTACAGGCTTCACATTTCCTTTTGTGGTGGACAAAACATCAACATTTGTCCAATTTAGAGGTGCTATAAGTGATAAATATCCATGGGGTATTTTTGATGCTGTAGAATTTAGATATTGGGACATGCAGAATACTGTATGGGTTCCAATTCAAAATGATGATGAGTTAGGGGTTATGTTTGCCACAAATGCTGAGAGCAATTCAATGCAACTGGAAATTAATGTCATACAAAGGAAAAGAGGGGAAACAGAAAGCAGAGTAGCAGGATCTACACCCAATCCTTCACATCCTAGAAGCAATCAAACTAGTAGAAGGAAAGCAGCATCTAGTAGAAGGAAAGCAACAACTACTAGTTCACAGTCTCAAAGGTGTGTATCTATAGGAAGGAAATCCAGCAGCTGCAATTTCAGAGCCTGATAGCAGTCAGGCTAGAAGAGGAAATGGAACTCACAGCACAGTACAACAACTAGGAACCCACAGTGCCAACTTGCCTAGTCAACCATGTCCTGAGTATAGCAAAGCAACAACATATCCAATCATAGAAGAGGAATTTCCTAATGAAGTTCCCACAAATGATGAGAATGAAAGAATGCACCCAGAGTTTGTTGTTAGGAAACCACCTAATGAGGATGATGGTGAAGATTACATTCCACCCCCACAATTTGAGGGGACAGACTCTGATGAAAGAGAGGAGGACATGGACATGGGATATTCTGAGACAGAGGATGAGGGTAGGCCTGATGTGCAGTATAACAGAGATGATCCTTCTTTAGCAGAAGGAACTATATTTTCAGATGTTATAGATTGTAGGAAAGCACTTGCCACCTTTTCAATCAAGGCCCAGAGTGAATTTATAATTGACAAGAGTGAGCCCAGTAGACTAACTGTTCACTGTGCTTACAAAAGGTGTAAGTGGAGGATGCATGCCTCCAGAATGAGAAATAGCACACTTTTTCAGGTAATACACTGTAGGACTAATGTAGTTAGTGTAAATAATAACTTTCCTTAGTAATAATTGTGCATTCATAATTGTATGGACTGTTGCTGACTATTACTTGCTGGAGGTCAGCTCACATATGCCCAAGTGTTACAAGGAGGCAAAGGCTCAGGTCTGCAAAGAGTAGGTGGGTGGCAGATGCTGTGAAGAACTGGGTGAGGGAGAACTTAAATATTTTAGTGCCAACTCTGCAGAGAGACTTGAAAAAGAAGTATGGGGTACAACTCCCTTACATGAGAGTTTTTTATGGTAAGCAAATGGCACTGGATAACATCTATGGTAAATGGACTGATTCATTCCAACTCTTGTATACTTTCAAAGCTGAAGTAGAAAAGGCATCTCCTGGTAGTGTGGTTAATATTGATAGACACATTATAGAGTTTAAACTCATGGACAGAAAAGGTACAAAGAGTGCTTTAGGAGAGTTTTTGTATCATTTAAGGCCTCTTGGCAAGGTTTTCTAGCTGGCTGTAGACCATATCTAGCAGTAGATGCAACATCATTAAATGGAAGGTATAGAGGACAGCTTGTTAGTGCTTGTGTTGTAGATGCATGCAACTGGATCTTTCCAGTTGCATATGGAGTGCTAGAGACATAGAACATTGAGAGTTGGACTTGGTTTTCCCAGAACTTGAAAGACCTAATAGGCCATCCAGAGGGATTGGTTATTCACACTGATGCCTGCAAGGGACTTGAGTCAGCTGTAGAAGATGTGTTCCCAGGTGTAGAGCACAGGGAATGCATGAGGCATCTTGCAGCTAATTTTAGTAAAAAGTTTAGAGGAAAATTCTTTGATGAAAACTTGTGGCCTTGTTCTTTGACCTACAGCTTGAAAAAGCATAAGTACCATCTCACTCAGTTGTACAGAAAGCAAGGTGTGCAAGAGTACATAGAGGAGCACCACACTAAGTTATGGGCAAGGGCTCTTTTCAATGAAACTTGCAAGCTAGATTATGTTAACAATAATCTTGCAGAGTCTTTTAATTCAAAGATTAGAAAGTGGAAAGGGCTACACATTGTTGATCTGCTTGACAGAATAAGACAATACATAATGGAGAAATTTGACATTAGGCAAAGCATTGTTGTAGCAACATATGTTGTTCATGTAATAATTTCAAAAGTTATGAAAATGTTGCTTGCAAAATCAAAGGGGTTGGACATGACTGTAGTGAAAAGAAGTACACATGAGGCAGAGGTCACTGAAGTTGACAGAGAAAAGAGGGAGTGGATATATCCTGTAGACTTGAAAGCTAACACTTGTAGCTAAAGAAAGTGGCAAATTACAGGCCAACCTTGCATACATGCACTATACTTCCTTACATCAATGAGAGGTCCAGCTAGTGAGATTGACCAGTATGTGCACCCATATTACTCAGTACAAATGTTCAATGCAACATATGCGGACAACTTGCATGCAATGGAGGGGAAGCAACAGTGGGATGTAGTTGATCCTGGGTTCAAAGTGTGTGCTCCAGTTCAAAATAGGCCCCCTGGTAGACCCAGAAAGATCAGGATTAGGGCAAAGTCAGAAGGAAAAGGACTTGGGGGCGGAGAAAGAAATGTCCTAGATGTGGCAGACTTGGTCACCATGGCAATAAGTGCAAAGAGTCAGTTGACCTAGCTTTTGGAGAAGAGGATGAGCACTGGGGTGCTGACAATGCACCTGAACACAATGATGTACGATCTTATACAGATGAACCTGCAGCAACAAATGAGGATGATGCAGTAGAAGAAACAGAAGCACAAGCAGATCTTGAAGATGATGCACCAGTTCTTGTAACTGATGCACCAACTGTAGCAAGTTCTGCAGGAACTACTATGAGGTAACCTGCTATTATAACTACAACCAATTGATTTATCTAACAAATTAATTCATTATTAACTAATAAAACCTTGTGTTGTTACTTTTCAGCCCAAGGAAAAATTACAAAAGGCCAGCAGAGAGAGGTGACAACCCTCTTTCACCAAAGAAGAAGTCGAAAGGCGATTCTGTAACTGGAAGCAACCAGCTTAGCAGGTCTGCCTCTCCTAAGAAGGTGCCAGCTGATGCTAGGAGCACTAGGAGAAAGTCCAGGCTCTCTTCTAATCCTACATGCAACACTAGGAGCAAGAGGGGAAACTTGTTGTGAACACTGTGTGATCATGTCATTTGAGTCATGTTCGAACTATGTAGCAGAAGCTTTGAACCATCTGTTTGTTTGAACTATTTAGTTGATGTTGCTGTGTGAACCTATGTAATGGATCATGTTGTCTCATGTTGCTGTGTGAACCTATGTAATGGATCATGTTGTCTGTCATACCTTGTTGTCGATGTTGGCATTTTGTTGGTATTATTTGGAATTGATCTTGGTCATAACTTGTTGTTGTTCATCATTGATGTTGATCCTATTATACATTGTTGGTATCTTGAGTGACCACAGTGATGCGGTATCATTGATCATTGATGTTGTCGATCACTTCCTCCGGCACGTATTACTTGTTGCTCAAATGGATGTCGATCATGTTTCGTTGGGACCATTTGATCGACGAGTAATATGGATTGGAGAGGTACAAACAAAAACAATAAGACAGAGAGAGATCACAAGATCCAACTGATGCTTTTCAATTACTTTGTCTTTCCAAAAGATGCATAGCATCAAAGTTACACAACCAGGAACTACTCACATCATAAAAAAGTTGACAACATCAAGCTAATTTCTACTCAGTGCCAAACTAGCTTGTTCTCACTGACTAATATGCATTCTTCGAACCAAACAAATATGATAGAATGCATATGCCAACAATTATCATGAAAGATGCCCATGTTTCCATCTGATCATGCTTCTTCTGCAACTGTAACTTTAACTTCTTCTTTTTCTCTCTGAGATGTGTCACCCTCTTCTCTAAACGATCAGATTTGAGCCAACTTGCTTTTAGTCCATCATGTAGTGTCTCAAATGCACGCCCCACAAGATCTGGAGGAGGAGGGTCAACCCACACAACCCATTCACATTCATCAGGAAGCTGCAACATCAAAAATATCATCAAAATGCGATCTTGGCATCAATTTGTTGCAAAGCAGATACAATCTACCAAATTACATCCAGTAGGCATCCAAGAAAACATCTCCCCGTGCTTGCCCCTCCCCAGGCGACAGGCGAGCGGGAATGAGCCCGTGCCCCGGGCACCGATGCTTGGAAAGCTTCTCAAGGCCGCAATAACTCAGATCCGGCATGTAGAACTTGGAGGAGAACTGCACTATGCCGACCCCATCGACCTACGAGAGAGCAAATCCCCAATTTTACCTCAAACCCTAACGAGAAATCCGCGGGCGCACACAAATTAGAGAAGAATAACTTACCTCCATGGCGACAGAAGAGCTTGCGAACGACATGCGTGAGGTGCACATCCACGCGGCCTCACTGCCCAAACTCCAGAACGATGTCGTTCGTGCGCCGCCGGTGCAGTCGCCAAGAGGGGAACGAGAGAAGAGGTGCGTCGCGAGGTAGAAGAAACAGAGTGAGCGAGGGGATAACGTTTCGATACGGTCCCACATGTAAGAACCAGGGGCCAAAATGTCCAACAGACGCCAAGTTACCGGTCAAAGGCCATTGACCCGACGGAAACTGCCCGGAGGGGGATTTCGGTAAGGGCCACAGACGGAAGAGGGGAGTTTTTGAGCATACCTGAAAACTAGGGGAAAATCCCAGGTGATGGCTCAAGTTAAGGGGAGAAATGGAATTGTCCCAAAAAAATTTATACTTACCGCCAAGTATTCATGCCTCTCCAAGGTAATTCCCATCCTCTGCACTTCTTCCTTGGTCATCTTCACACCAAGAGCATCGTGATGGTATGTCGAGATGGCCACATAGCGCACCTCGTGCTGCATCTAGTGGGCCTTCTTCTTGCATTGGCATAGCATGATCTGGTCCACTCTGGCCTTGTGCTCCAGAAGAACTCAATAGAATTTCTACAATCATGCATGAAACAAGAATGGAAGAAGCCATGAGTTAAATCATTCATGAAACTAGAATGGACTTGTGCTTCTAAAGAGAACTCACCTAGAAAATAGTGATCATGGCATTGGCATGGGTCCCATGGTCCGCGTGGAGGGCCGCTTCCCAGTGGTCCCAGCTCTTGGCCAAAACTCGATGGTCCGGGTGCCTGACTGGATCCGGGCAGTACAACCCCGATAGTGTAACTTCAGCAAGACGATGATGAGGATGTTGGGAATACGGACCCCTTTAAAATATATCCAGTTGCTGCAAAAGAATGATCAATTAGCAAGTGACAAGCAAAAAAAACAACCGGAATGAACATGTGACAAGCAAAATAAAGAAATTATTATAAAGTGCCACTTACTCTTTCCCCGTGGGCTCAATGAGCCACTTCTGCTCCTCACTAGTAGGAATCTGCTTTGGTAGCTTTGCGTTACCACGCAACCATCCCTTGTTGCGAACCCCCTCCCCGCCACCACCATCATCCCCGCCACCACAATCATCCCGCCACCACCCTCCTCCTCGCCTGCCTCCTCCTCCCAAACCTCCTCCTCCTCGCCTGCCTCCTCCTCCACCTCCTCCTCCTCCTCCTCGTCGTCGTCGTCCTCCTCCTCCTCCTCGCCAGAGGGTACCTCACTAGAGGAGGGCCTCGAAGAAAACACCCCTAGGTCGGTGAGGGTGCGCTCTTTCTGACCGCGACCCCCTGTAGTGGCTCTCCCCTCACCACCTCACCATCTAGGGGCTCTCCCCTTGCCCCCTCCTCCTCTAGGGGCAAGATAACCCACAAGTATAGGGGATCGCAACAGCTTTTGAGGGTAGAGTATTCAACCCAAATTTATTGATTCGACGCAAGGGGAGCCAAAGAATATTCTTAAGTATTAGCAGTTGAGTTGTCAATTCAACCACACCTGGATAACTTAGTATCTGCAGCAAAGTATTTAGTAGCAAAGTAGTATGGAAGTAACGGTAACGGTGGCAAAAGTAACGATAGCAGTTTTGTAGTGATTGTAATAGTAGCAACGAAAAAGTAAATAAGCGAAGCACAATATGTGAAAAGCTCGTAGGCATTGGATCAGTGATGGATAATTATGTCGGATGCGATTCCTCATGTAATAGCTATAACATAGGGTGACACAGAACTAGCTCCAGTTCATCAATGTAATGTAGGCACGTATTCCGAATATAGTCATACATGCTTATGGAAAAGAACTTGCATGACATCTTTTGTCCTACCCTCCCGTGGCAGCGGGGTCCTAATGGAAACTAAGGGATGTTAAGGCCTCCTTTTAATAGAGAACCGGAACAAAGCATTAACACTTAGTGAATACATGAACTCCTCACACTACGGTCATCACCAAGAAGTATCCCAATTATTGTCACTTCGGGGTTGTCGGATCATAACACATAATAGGTGACTATAGACTTGCAAGATAGGATCAAGAACTCACATATATTCATGAAAACATAATAGGTTCAGATCTAAAATCATGGCACTCGGGCCCTAGTGACAAGCATTAAGCATAGCAAAGTCATAGCAACATCAATCTCAGAACATAGTGGATACTAGGGATCAAACCCTAACAAAATTAACTTGATTACATGGTAAATCTCATCCAACCCATCACCGTCCAGCAAGCCTACGATGGAATTACTCACGCACGGCGGTGAGCATCATGAAATTGGTGATGGAGGATGGTTGATGATGACGACGGCGACGAATACCCCTCTCCAGAGCCCCGAACGGACTCCAGATCAGCCCTCCCGAGAGAGATTAGGGCTTGGCGGTGGCTCTGTATCGTAAAACGCGATGAAACTTTCTCTCTGATTTTTTTCTCCGCAAAACAAAATATATAGTGTTGGAGTTGAGGTCGGTGGAGCATCAGGGGGCCCACAAGACAGGGGGCGCGCCCATGGGGAGGGGGCCCGCCCCCACCCTCGTGGAAGGGTGTGGCCCCCCTGGCCTTGATTCTTTCGCCAATATTTTTTATATTTTCCAAAAGTTATCTCCGTGGATTTTCAGGTCATTCCGAGAACTTTTGTTTTCTGCACAATAAACAACACCATGGCAGTTCTGCTGAAAACAACGTCAGTCCGGGTTAGTTTCATTCAAATCATGCAAGTTAGAGTCCAAAACAAGGGCAAAAATGTTTGGAAAATTAGATACGTTCGAGACGTATCAACTCCCCCAAGCTTAAACCTTTGCTTGTCCTCAAGCAATTCAGTTGACAAATTGAAAGTGATAAAGAAAAACTTTTACAAACTCTGTTTGCTCTTGTTGTTGTAAATATGTAAAGCCAGCATTCAAGTTTTCAGCAAAGATTATGAACTAACCATATTCACAATAACACTTAGGTCTCATATTTACTGATGTCAATAGCATAATCAGCTAGCGAGCAATAATAATAAAACTCAGATGACAACACTTACTCAAAACAATCATGATATGATATGACAAAATGGTATCTCGCTAACCCTTTCTGAGACCGCAAAACATAAATGCAGAGCACCTTTAAAGATCAAGGTCTGACTAAACATTGTAATTCATGGTAAAAGAGATCCAGTCAAGTCATACCCAATATAAACTAATAGTAATGAATGCAAATGACAGCATGCTCTCCAGCAGGTGCTTTTTAATAAGAGGGTGATGACTCAACATAAAAGTAAATAGACAGGCCCTTCGCATAGGGAAGCATGGATTTGTAGAGGTGCCAAAGCTCGATTTTAAAATAGAGATGAATAACATTTTGAGCGGTATACTTTCACTGTCAATGCAACAACTATGAGATGGCGATATCTTCCATGCTACATACATTATAGGCGGTTCCCAAACAGAATGGTAAAAGTTTATACTCCCCCACCACCAACAAGCATCAATCCATGGCTTGCTCGAAACAACGAGTGCCTCCAACTAGCAACAACCCTGGGGGAGTTTTGTTTAATTATTTTGATTTTCTTTGATCTTTTTGATCATGGGACTGGGCATCCCGGCTACCAGCCATTTTCTCGTGAATGAGGAGCCGAGTCCACTCCTCTTGAGAATAACCCACCTAACATGGAAGATACAGACATTCCTAGTTGAAACATGAGCTGCTCGAGCATACAAAACAGAATTTCATTTGAAGGTTTGGAGTTTGGCACATACAAATTTACTTGGGACGGCAGGTAAATACCGCAAATAGGAAGGTATGGTGGACTCATATCGAAAAACTTTGGGGTTTATGGAGTTTGGATGCACAAGTAGTATTCCTGCTTAGTACATGTGAAGGGTAGCAAAAGACTGCGAAGTGACCAACTGAGAGAGCGACAACAGTCATGAACATGCATTAAAATTAATCTACACCAGGTGCAAGCATGAGTAGGATATAATCCACCATGAACATAAATATCGTGAAGGATATGTTGATTTGTTTCAACTACATGCATGAACATGTGCCAAGTCTAGTCACTCGAATCATTCAAAAGAGGATATCATCCCATCATACCACATCACAATCATTTTAATAGCATATTGGCATGCAAGGTAAACCATTATAAGCTCCTAGCTAATTAAGCATGGCATAAGCAACTATAATATCTAAATGTCATTGCAAACATGTTTATTCTTAATAGGCTAAATCAGAAACGATGAACTCATCATATTTACAAAAACAAAAGAGGTCGAGTTCATACCAGCTTCTCTTATCTTAATAAGTCCATCATATATCGTCATTATTGCCTTTCACTTGCATGACCGAACGGTGTGTATAATAATAATAGTGCACGTGCATTGGACTATGCTGGAATCTGCAAGCATTCAATTCAAGAGAGAAGACAAGGTAATATGGGCTCTAAGTTAAATCAACAATCATGCATATGAGAGCCACTAAGCATTTTCATTATGGTCTTCTACTCTTGACCCCCAAAGGAAAGAAAAGAAATAAAACTATTTGCACACGAAAGCTCCCAACAAGCAAAATAAGAATGAGAAATCTTTTTGGGTTTTCATTTTAATTACTACTACAAGCATGGGAAGTAGACTAACTAATTTTTCTGGTTTTCTTAAGGTTTATCAAACACACAAGAAGAAGGCTAGAAAAAGAAATTAAACTAGCATGGATAATACAATGAAAGAGTATGAGCACTGACAACTAGAATAGTGTGTGAACATGAATGTAAAGTCGGTGAGAAATACGTACTCCCCCAAGCTTAGACTTTTGGCCTAAGTTGGTCTAATGCCAAGGATCGCGGCTACTCTCCCGAGTGTACTGAGGAGTGTCATCAGGATACCACTGGCTAGCGATCTCCTCCGGATCCCACTAATAAGATGATGGACGATAAGGGTCCAGTGGAGGTTCCGGCTCAGGCTCTGGAGTGGATGTCTGGCGTCGATGAGCGTACACCGCTTCCGGCAAGACAAGGTAATTGTCTGCAGTTAAATCAAATAACAAAGGCGCAGGCAGGGTAATAATCTCATTGTGTTTCTCATTAAATCTCATGTTATACAGAAGCATCTTATCTTTGTTGTCAATAATAAACTCATGCACTACCATGCTCCTGTAATCTAAAAAGGAAAGAGGCAACAATGTCTCCTCTTTCTCATAATGCCTAATAGGTATCTCAAAATGCTCAGCAAGGCGTGCAGCATAAATACCTCCAAAGATGGGGCCCTTTGTACGATTCAGGCTTAACCATTCAGCAATAATGGCACACATACTAAAAGTGTTATCACCAAATAAGGCATGGAACAGAATAATAATATCAGGAACACTTAAGTTTCCACTATTTCCATGACCAATTAAGCATCTACTAGCAAATATGGCAAAGTAGCGTAAGACAGGAAAATGTATGCTAGTGATTCTCGCATCGGAACCCTTCTTCGAATCCCCTACAGTAATAGTGTTAACAAAACCATCCACATCTTTACGATGTGGTTCATCTAAGCTGCCCTCAAAGGGTATTCTACAAACCGCGCAAAAGTTACGTAATGACATTTCCTTGGTCTCATCATATAAATGAAAAGATACTGAAGGAGGTGAATTCTTAGGATAATAGTAAAAGTTTTGCACGAAAGTATTGATGAGTAAGAGATACTGATCGATCCGGTTGTGAAGAAAGTCGGTGAGGCCCGCATTTCCAGCCAATGAATAAAAGTCTTCATAAATCCCGGCTGCTCTCAAGAAATTATCACATGGCCATCACAAGGCCTTACTTCCGCTATGCGAGGAGGATTATACTTGGCCTTTTCTTTCTCCTTAGCTTGTTTATCCTTGGATCTTTGACTAGAAGAGCCCCTCAATAATCTCCTTATCATTTTCTGAAAATTTGAGTTGTGATGATTTTTTCCCACATATGTGTGTAACACAATTTTTTTGCTATTGCATAGTGATGTTTGCTATAGTTGATATGTATTTTGTATGATGAATTTTGGTATGAACATAAAAGTTAGAACATTTTATAATAATGATCAACGGAGGGAATAGATAACAACTAAACGTTGTTGCTGAGAAAGAACGGAGAAGAGCATCCAAAATTGACACTTGATTAAGCAATCAACTAATTAGTCTTAGGATGCATTTTTTACATACAATTGTCTATTAGTTTTTCTTCAAGGGTTTGATAAACAGAACACATTGCTATTGCAACCTCATTTTTCTCTCAACAGATAACGTTCAAAGGATTATACATGTCCGTTTCCGCAAATCAGTATGCTCACATCTTTCCTGGATTTTTCAAAGAGCAGCATCACGTTCTATCAGTTTCCAGCTTCACCACCATAGCAACTGCACTTGATGAAGTTATCATGTCCAGACGCCACCAAAAGTATGTGAGCAGATGAAGCACATATAATGCATGTTTCGGAGATGATAAATAAACAAATTGAAACGTATACCTATACTAGGAAATTTTAAGGCCGAGAGAAATTGCCCATTGCAAATTTGCAATGGTGCATCTAGCCTGATTACAGTGATGTTCTAAAAAAAACTTTACAGTGATACATTGCCGTGCGCATCATATTTTTAGAGACTAGAGACAAAAAAATAGAGAGAATAAACCGAAGAAAAAACCAAAATTTAAACAATTGTTGCGCACACAAAATTATAAGTTCAATAAGTTACTACCTTGTTATGACCGGTTTACAATATAACCGGAGGAGGCCCGCTGGGCAGTAAATTAGGGGCTTGGCCCACAAGTTATCTTAGGCTAGTCATTAAGTTATAAATATTAGATTGTAAGATACCCTTTGAGATTAAGCAATAAAGATAGTTCTATCATATTGCCCGGCTCCAGACGAGCCGGAACCCTAGCCGCCGCCTCCCTTCTTCTCCCTCGCGACAGTGCCAACACGCCGGAGCCGCCGCCCTCGCCCCCAACCCTCGCTATTATGCCCGTATAACCTACGGAGTAGAGCCGGTAGGAACCCTAGTCCTACCAATTTGGTATCAGGTACCCGGGTTTCGACCATGTCTTCGCCACCTCCATATCCACCGCCGCCACCACCGCCGCTGCCCGTCAACTCCACCACCACCGCTGCCGCCAACTCCTCCACCGCCGCCACCTCCGCGCCGTGCGTCATGGCCTCGCTCTCAGCGGGCGCCACGGCGTCGCTCTCGACGCCGACCCTCCCGGCACCCGGCACCGCGCCGGGCCATGGGCGGCCACCAGCCCCCGTCCAACATACGTCGCCGCCATCACCTCCCCCGCAGACGCAAAAGTTCACACCGGAGGCAATGGCCGGCGTCCTCACCGACCTCGTCGCCGTGGTCCAGGGCATTCGCCTCTACCTGGCAAGTCTGTACGGGCCGCCTCCACCACTCCATCCAGGCATGGCCGCGGGTCAGCAGGCGCTGTCGTGGTACTCGGTACCGGGGGCCATCACCGGAGGCTACCCGACGCTCCCCGCCCCGGCGGACGCACCGTCGCTTTGGCCACAATGGACGCCGCAGCTCGCGACGGCAACCGCGCCACTCGCCGCCACCACGGGGTCGCAGTGGCCAACCTGGACCGCGTCGGCCGTGCCGTCTCCCGCCGCGCCATCTCTTCCAGCGGCCCCGGAGCAGGTTCATCCACAGCCCCCACCCAGCCCAAACCTGTGTCGGTCGTCGCCGAGCGGGCTTCCGATCCAGGAGGTCCGCTTCCCGTCGTCAACATCGCCACTCCCCGGCTGGCTTCACGGGCCGCCCTTGGCCTACCCGAAGGCTCATCCGCCGTTCGATTTTCCGTTGCAGCCCGAGGCGTCGGGCGCCACCGGGAACTACGCCGGGCCTTCCACCATGGACCATGCACCATCATCCGCCCTCCGCACCGCTGAGGCAGTGGGCCAGGGCGCGCCACAGCAGCAGCCGTCCCGGTTCGCCAAGAACGACTTCGCCACATACGACGGCTCCGAAGACCCGCTTAACTGGCTCAATCAGTGTGACCAGTTCTTCCGCGGACAGCGCACGCTCGCGTCGGAGCACACTTGGCTGGCTTCCTACCATCTCCGCGGGGCCGCCCAGACATGGTACTACGCCCTCGAGCAGGACGAGGGCGGCATGCCCCCGTGGGATCGTTTCCGAGAGTTGTGCCTTCTTCGTTTCGGGCCACCGGTCCGCGGGAGCCGCTTGGCCGAGTTGGGCCGCCTGCCGTTCACCTCCACGGTGCAGGACTTCACCGGCCGCTTCCAGGCCCTGGCGTGCCACGCGCCCGGTGTGACGGCCTTACAGCGGGCGGAGATTTTCATCGGCGGCCTTCCCGACCACATCCGCATGGACATCGAGATGAAGGGGCCCCAAGACCTTCAAACGGCCATGTACTATGCCCGGGCGTTCGAGCAGCGCGCCCAGGTCTTGACGCGTCCATCCGCGCAACGTGGGGGCTGACAGCCTACTCGGCCGTCTCCGGCAGCACCGGCGTCGTCCACAGCCGCCCCGGCGCCCACCCCGGCTCCGACGCGGCCATTCAGGCGCCTCACTCAGGCGGAACAGCTGGAGCGCCGGCGCCTGGGCTTGTGCTTCTACTGTGATGCGCCCTATGCACCGGGCCATGTCTGTCCCCGCCTCTTCTACTTGGAGACGACATACGAGACTGGCGATGAGACACTGGAGGATGGCCTCGGCGCTCCAACCCTTGCGGAGACTGCAGCGACGCCTGCGCCCGCCCCGGCCACCGCCCTCGTGGTGTCCCTACACGCGCTGGCTGGCATCCGTGATGAACGGACGATGCTCTTACCGGTCATGATCCAGGGCGAGCGCCTGGTGGCCCTCGTGGACACAGGGTCCACACATAACTTCCTGCCGGAGACCACGATGCGGCGCCTTGCATTACAGCCAACCGGCGGCGAGCAGTTGCGAGTCACAGTCGCTAATGGCGACCGTCTCCACTACCACGGACTCGCCTGCGATGTGCCCATCACTATCAGCGACGAGCACTTCACCATCACCTGCGCCGGCATCGACTTGGGCTACTTCGACTTCATCCTCGACGTTGACTTCTTGCGCACTCTTGGTCCTCTTCTCTGGGATTTCGATGCGCTGACGATGACCTTCTGGCGGTTGGGCCGCCGCATTCTGTGGGACGACATTGGGGGTGCCGCACCCACACCACCACTCCAGCTGGCCGCGACCAGCTCCACGGCCGAGCACCAACTCTTGGAGAGCCTCCTACAGCAACACGATGATATCTTCACCGAGCCACAGGGGCTGCCGCCCGCCCACACGTATGATCACCGTATACATCTTCTGCCAGGCTCCGCGCCGGTGGAGGTCCGCCCTTACCGCTATCCACAGTTGCAGAAGGATGAGTTGGAGCGGTAGTGTGCGCTCATGCTCGCGGCAGGCATCATCCGGCTCTCCACCTCGCCGTTCACCGCGCCGGTGCTTCTCGTCCGCAAGTCATACAACACCTGGCGTTTCTGCATCGACTATCGTGCCCTTAATGCTGTCACACTTAAGGACAAGTTCCCTATTCCGGTGGTCGACGAGCTCCTCGATGAGCTACACGGGGCGCGCTTCTTCACCAAGCTCGACCTTCGATCTGGGTACCACCAGGTGCGCATGCACCCGGATGACATCGCCAAGACGGCGTTTCGGACTCACCACGGCCACTTCGAGTTCTTGGTGATGCCCTTTGGCCTCACCAACGCACCAGCGACCTTCCAGGCTCTGATGAACAACGTCCTCCGGCCCTACTTATGCCGGTTTGTGCTCGTTTTCTTTGATGATATTCTGATCTACAGTGCGTCTTGGGCAGAGCACCTACAGCACGTCGCCATCGTCTTCAACGAGCTTCGGGCGCACCATCTCCATCTTAAGCGCTCGAAGTGCTCGTTCGGGATGCCTTCGGTGGCCTACTTGGGCCATGTCATCTCGGCCGACGGGGTCGCTATGGACGCCGACAAGGTGGCTGCCGTCGCTGCCTGGTCGACGCCCCAGTCTCCGCGGGCTCTTCGCGGGTTTCTCGGCCTTGCGAGCTACTACTGGAAATTCATCTGGGAGTTCGGCGTCATCGCTTCGCCACTCACGCGGTTGTTGTGCCGCGACGCTTTCGCATGGGACAAGGAGGCGATAACAGCTTTCGAGGCCCTCAAGGGGCCCTCACGACGGGGCCCGTTCTTCAGATGCCGGACTTTGACCGCCCGTTCATCATGGACTGTGACGCCTCGGGTGTGGGGTTGGGCGACGTGCTCCATCAGGGCGATGGCCCTCTCGCCTTCTTCAGCCGGCCTTTCGCCCCGCGCCATCTCAAGCTCGCGGCGAACGAGCGGGAGCTCATTGGATTGGTGCAGGCGATGCGCCATTGGTGGCCCTATCAATGGGGTCGGTCTTTCCAAATTCGCACCGACCACTACAGCCTGAAGTTCTTGCTGGATCAGAGGCTCTCGACCGTGCCACATCACCAGTGGATTAGCAAGCTCTTCGGCTTCGATTTCTCCGTCGAGTACCGCCCGGGTCGTCTTAACACCGTGGACGATGCTTTATCCCGCTGCGATGCCGACCTCGACTCCGTCACCGGCACCTCCGAGGGGATGGCGCTCTGCATCCGCTCAGGGCCGAGCTTCGGCCTCTTCGACGACATTTGCCGGGCCACGGCGACCGCAGCCGACACGGTTCTCCTACAACAGCAGCTCGCGGCCGGTGACCTGGAGGAGCCATGGCGCCTTTTCGACGGTCTGCTCGTCCATGGGTGCCGTGTCTTCGTGCCAGCACATGATGATCTTCATCACCAGGTCTTGCTGCTAGCCCACTCGGTTGGCCATGAGAGTGTGCAAAAAACCCTCCATTATCTCCGCGCCGACTTCTACATTCCTGCTGATCGTGCCCTGGTTCGCGATTGGGTGCGCTCTTGTGCGACATGCCAGCGCAACAAGACGGAGACGCTACGACCAGCTGGTCTTCTTCAGCCCCTGGATGTGCCGTCTCATGTCTGGGCCGATATCTCCATGGACTTCAACGAGGGGCTGCCCAAGGTGGGAGGCAAGTCGGTCATTCTCACGGTGGTCGACCGCTTTTCGAAGTATGCTCACTTCATCGCACTGGGGCATCCCTACACCGCCGCATCTGTGGCCCGTGCCTTCTTTGACGGTATTGTTCGTCTGCACGGGTTCCCTTCTTTGATCGTCAGTGAACGCGACACAGTGTTCACAGGCCATGTCTGGCGCGACCTCTTCCGGATGGCGGGAGTAAAGCTCCGCTTCAGCACGGCCTTCCACCCCCAGACGGACGGCCAATCTGAGGTGGTTAACAAGGTGATTGCCATGTATTTACGCTGTGTTACAGGTGATCGGCCTCGCGCTTGGGTGGATTGGCTCGCATGGGCGGAGTACTGCTACAACACATCCTACCACTCCGCCCTGCGTGCGACACCATTTGAGGTGGTTTACGGGCGGCCACCTCCGCCTATCTTGCCGGTGGACCCGACTACGGCTCAGACGGAGGCTGCAGGCGACCTTATTCGCACCCGTGACGAGATGCTTGCTGAGGTCCCTTAGCGTCTCCTTCAGGCTCAGCAGTTGGCGAAGCATTACTACGACGACCACCATCACGAGGCGGAGTTCGCGGTGGGTGATTGGGTGTGGCTGCGTCTTCTCCACCGCTCTATGCAGTCACTCGACTCGCGCGCGAAGCGCAAGCTCGGTCCTCACTGTGCGGGACCCTTCGCCATCTTGGAGCGCATCGGGCAGGTGGCCTATCGCCTTCAGCTTCTGGCCGGCGCTTGCATCCACGATGTGTTTCATGTGGGGCTGCTCAAGCCTTTTCGTGGAGAGCCACCGTCGGCTCCACCCGCGCTTCCTCCGACCGCCAACGGACGTCTTCTTCCAGAGCTAGAGAAGGTGTTGAAGGCGCAACTTCGTCGCAGGGTGTGGTTCGTCTTGATCCAGTGGGTAGGTCTTCCGGTGGAGGAGGCTACTTGGGAGCCACGTGATGATTTCCGCCACCACTATCCAGATTTTCAGCTCGAGGACGAGCTGTTTGTGCAGGCGGGGAGAGATGTTATGACCGGTTTACAATATAACCGGAGGAGGCCCGCTGGACAGTAAATTAGGGGCTTGGCCCACAACTTATCTTAGGCTAGTCGTTTTTAAGTTATAAATATTAGATTGTAAGATACCCTTTGAGATTAAGCAATAAAGATAGTTCTATCATATTGCCCGACTCCAGAGGAGCCGGAACCCTAGCCGCGCCGAACCCTAGCCACCGCCTCCCTCCTTCTCCCTCGCGACGACGCCAACACGCCGGAGCCGCCGCCCTCGCCCCCAACCCTCGCTATTCTGCCCGTATAACCTACGGAGTAGAGCCGGTAGGAACCCTAGTCCTACCATACCTCTGTTCTTAAATGTAAGATGTTTTGGCATACATTTAGGAATACAGGGTGTACACACAAGTTTACAACAAAAAAGTCATTAGTCTAACAAACTGCTCTTGCATGTTTTCTGTATAAATACCCACTTGCATATATTTGAGGAAAAGTTAACAACAACAGCAACAACAACAACAATCATTTTCACTATATATTATCTCACCAAGACTGAGCTTATTATAAAAAAAACATGGTCAAGTTTTAAGGCTCCAACCCCATATAACCTTGGATGCACACAAATAGCATAAATCATTAAAAAAATGCATTGTTCAGATCGCTGCTTAAGTGAATTAAATATGTAAAGCCAAGCCTGAAAATTCTCAAAAAGAAAGAGGGAGAAACACCACATTGCGTAATCAAAACTGAAGCCATCTGAATTGAATCGCCTTTAACAAAAGTGTGATGTGCGGATGCTCCACTGCCAAATATAAATCTTAGCTAAACAACACAATGAAAAAAATAGTCATGTTTTAAACCGACCACCGACAACAAATAGTACTGAATTCCCTTGTTTTCTCTGATGCAAAACAAATGACATAACAAAATATCTTCAGGCTATTGAAACATCACTCAAAGCAATGAACAATTAGCATCAGCGTAAATTTGCAGGGAGGGACCAAGAGTTCTAAGATAACCAAGAGTTGAGAGATTATTCAAAGGGGTTCTAGCAGGGTTGCTAACAGTGTTGTCCCCCAAATCAAATTACTCATAATGGAACTTTTGGGCTTGCTGCATTCGTCTAGGAAATAACAAAAGCGGACAGTCAAATCTTTTCTTTGAAATCTGAAGCTATTTCTAACCTTTCCATATTTGCCGTAGGATGTAAAAAATAAGCCAGTGTTTACCTTAGAGGAAAGGTGCTTAATTAGAGAGCATAGGACTTGCACACAAGAACTCTGCAAATTGTCAGTTTGTAAAGCCAATGGACAGCCAAACCAAATGGTTCTAGCATAAGCAGAATGGAAAAAACAAGATGTGATCATCATATTTGACCAATGACATCTAGGACAAATCAATCAGGGAGACTGTCCCTATTGGAAAAAAAACATGTTAAACAGGCACCTCATTTGGGTTGCAAAAGTTACAAATTAAACAGACAGCCATACAGATACATTATATGCACTAGAGAGGGCTCTAGCGAAAGAGACAGCTGGTATGATTGATACATGCCTTGCTATATCTGTGTCTACGGTCCACATAGAATACAAGATATTCATCAAGGTTGTAGGGGCTGGCAGCGGGTTGATATAAATATCGGGTTATATCAAAGATGAACTTGTCATTAGGCTCGGTCCTCGGGTGGTTCTTCTTGTTGATATGATAGATGCCAAACCTACGGTATTGTTGATGATAGCAGCTCAGATATATCGTGTCAGCAGAAATGGAGGGGAATGTCTCGGTAGAGATGTGCAAGCAGTGCGTCAGGCCAATAAACACCGCATGCCGGCCAAGGCTCCTGACGGGAACCAGCCTCCTGCCGGCGATGTCCACCTCCAAAACCTCAATGCGGCTGGCGATGCCGCGCCCGTGAATAGGTCCTCTGGATTGTAAGCCTCAACGCCGCCGAAGCGCTCCATGCAGCTCCAGTACCTCACCATCAGCATCCTCCCACCGGTGTCACTCACCAGGAACGACATTATGTGCTCGCGCCAAATGTTATCTGGTTCGGCAAAGCAGCACTCGTCAACCACATCCACCAGCCGAGGTAGCGGCTCCAGCTCCATAAGGTAGACCGAACCCTCCGGCGAGCTGATGTAGCAGCGTCCTCCCAGGGAGAGCAGTGTGAAGAATAGTAGCTGTTGATGTTTGTAGTTCCTGGGGTGGGTGGACCGGCCTGGGGTCACCGTCGTCCAGTGCGCATAGCCAGGTTTGGCGAAGATGATGGTGGCCAGACCGCCTCTCAGGCAGAGCAGGAGTGTGGGCAGGGAGGTGGAGTCATCAAAAGCTGCGCCATTGATCGCCCTCGGTATATAGTGCCCAGGGGATTCTTGAACAAAACGGTGTGGTGGTCCAGGGGGACGGCGGGAACGATGCTTGAGATTGCCGGGAACTCGGTGAGGGCGCTGGTGAGTGGGTCGAGGAGGCGGATGGTAGCGGTGGGCTTGTGGTAGAGGAGGAGGAGGCCGTTGACGTCGCAGATGTGGCAGTGGCTGGAGAGCGCCGGGAGGTCGACGCCGAGGGAGGCCGCGGTGGCCAGGTTCAGGAGGCGGCGGTGGGGCCCGGCGTCAGGGATGATTGAGAGCACCATCCAGTTGCGGGGGCGGAAGCGGCTGTCCAGGAGGCCTGCTTTCCGCGGGTCAGCGGTGAGTCCGCGCCACGGCCTGCACACGGCGCGAAAGCGGAGGTACTCTGCCACGTCGAGGGAGAGCAGCCGGCCGGAGATCTCCTCGACGAGATCCAGAGGAAGCAGGTTGGCCCAATCCCTCCATTGCGCGAGGAGGCGAAGCCGCCGGCGCCGCGCTCGCGTCATCATCCCGTGAGATCCGTCGCCAT
>NC_041391.1:648293617-648309858 GCF_002162155.2 Triticum dicoccoides | reverse complement strand
TCGATTTCCTCGTCATCTATGCTGCAGGCATGAGAATGGGATTTGGTGAGCAGGAGTCGGGCGTCGGCGTCGGCGCACAGGTTTGGCGGCGGGGTCGACGGAAGGGGAGGAGGCAGTGTGCGCGGGCGTTGCGAGCGGCCTTGGGCTTCTCGAATTGAACTTTGTAGACGGCCTTGTAGGCCCAAGGATCTAGGTAACAGACCACTGTCTCTCTTTCGTCCGTGTAAACAGTGTGACGTCCGAATAAAAAGCTTCAAAGTTTGTCTAAAAAAAGTTATTAAATTTTTCCTGATTTTTTTTTAAATTTCCTTGAAGAAATAAGTTCTTAAAAAAAACAAGTTGTCAGTGAAGAAGTTCTAAAAAAACAAGTTGTCAGTGAAGTGTGATGGTGAATGTGTCGAAAAATAGAATGGGTCTCATGGGAGTCGGTGTGTCGTCCAAAGCGTGATGATGGACTAGTTGATGGGGTGCGCCCATGGCGCGCCGCTTGAGGCGTTTCTTTGCGGTGCCAGGTATGTACGTGTCCTTTTTGGTTGCTTCTTTATGATCTGGGTGGCAAGCGCCCTCTGCTCCTCGAACTGCTCCAGCCTGAACTCCGGTTGATGCTCGTACGTCGCCGGGTCCCTGTGGATGATGTACGCGTTCACGAGGAGCGTCGTGCCGCTCGTGACATGAATGCTCGCCACCATGCAGTGCGTAGAGGACTCATGCGGGATCATCGCCGGGACGGGCAGGTACATCCGGAGGGTCTCTGCAGTGGAGGTAGCCAACCTGCGCGTTCGCCAGGGCGCCCAGATGGTTGAGCAGCACCGACGTTGTCCAATCCGCCGTCGTCTCTCATCAGCGACTTCTTGAACTCATGTGCCTCCGGCGACATGTCCGTGTCCTCGGCCCATCAAGGCGTCATCATGGCCGTCGTCGATGTCGTGTCTGCACGACGGTCTCCGTCAAGGCGCTAAGGGATGTTGGATATACGCCCTTGAACCCTAGATCGTCGTCGCTCTATCTCTCTCTCTCTGTGTGTGTGTGTGTGCACTCTTTATCTCTGGCCCAAACCAAGGAGGAAGAAGGAGGGAAAAGGAACAGGGACACAACGAGTTTTCCCGGCGCACGAACGCCTGCCGCCCGAACGGCTTTACTCCTCGAGCACGACCTCGACTCCCCACAATACACACGAGCCCCTCGGCGACGCAGCGCCCACGAAACCAACTCCAGCGAGCTCTACGCGCACGTACGCGTTCTCCTGCCGAGTCGTCCGCCCTCATGCATGGAGCCACAAACTCCACCACGGGACTCTGTCTCCACGCATCGCTCCTCCGCTGCATTTGCCACGCCCCACTCCCGGCCAGCACAGTGTCGCGCTCCAACGCGAACAACGCGACCATTTCCAGTGCGGCGACACGGTCACCTCCCCGGCTATCTTGCTAAACAGACACAAACAGTCACGCACGCACACAGCCTGTGCACAGAGACACCCCAAACTATGCCTATACCCTAGTCAGACCATGCCCATACAAAGGTCAGACTATGCCCAGACATTGTCGTGGCCACGGACCGGACCTGGCGCGCCCGACGTTGGTCACCACCGTGGGGGCATGGCTTATTGCGCCAACAATCACCCCCTAAGCCATGACGCCGCCGCGCGCCTCCGGCACAAGCCACTGCTTACTGCCGCAACAACAGCCCGCAGTCTCGTGCCCCGCCGGATCGCGCCACTGTGCCTCCACGGTCGTCACGTCGAGTCGTCGCAACCCTACGCCACCACGCAGGTCCTCTGCAACCTCCGTGCTCGTCGCGCTCACGACATCACACCACACAGCCGTGGACTCGCCGCGCGTCGGCAAAGCCACGCGCTCCCCGCGCGCCACTGCCGAGACCTCCATGTCCGCCACAAGCGTCGCAGACGCCACCGCGCGCCACAGCCCTGAACTTGTAGCTCTGATACCAAATGTTGGGTAGAAGCCCTTGAATCCTAGCTCGTCATCGCTCTATCTCTCTGTCTCTATCTGCACTCTTTCTCTCTAGCCCGAACCGAGGAGGAAGAAGGAGGGAAAAGGAACAGGGACACAAAGAGTTTTCCCGACGCATGAACGCCTGCCGCCCGAACAGCTTTACTCATCGACCACGAACTCGACTCCCCACAACACACACGAGCAGTACATCATGATATATAGCCCCTCGGCAACACAGCGCCCACGAAACCCACACACGAACATGCCTAGCTGCATGCGAGCAAATTGTTGGCGGTCGGCCGCTGCTAACAGCCCAACTACTACCACTACGCGCACGCACACACTACTGCCACAAGCACACACCCCAGACTATGCCTATACCCTAGTCAGATCATGCCCATACAAAGGTCAGACTATGCCCAGACATTGTCGCGGCCACGAACCGGACCTGGCGCGCCCAACGCTGGTCACAACCGTGGGGGCATGGCTTATTGCACCAACAAGGGACACTCGCATAGGCTCCACCTGAGCTCCACCAACGCGACACCGTCAGGGGCGATGGTGCCCGCGCACGACAGGCAGCGCCACTGTAACACCCCAAAAAATTTAACCATGATTTATTAATTAAAATTTTGCCTTGGTAAATTAAATCTTTATTTTCTGGATTTTCTTTTGATTCAGAACCACTCTTTTCATCTGAGTTGTGGAGTTTTCCTCCAAATAGAAAACCTTTCAAAAATATTATTGGACTTGTATATCTTCCCAAGACCATTTCTTTATATCAGTGGAATTGTTTCTACAATTATTTTTCCTTAGCTTTATTTCTTTAAAATGATTTTTCATAAGTTTTAGAGTTCTTTTTGCACTACAACCCTTTCATATATTCATTTAAAAATTCCACCAAAATTTGGGAATGACATGTGAGGTTCCTAAATCACTTTTATGCAAAAACCTCTTCTAATCATTTGGGGATTTTGAGCCCTACCTCAAGTTTTCAAATCTGGATCAGTTTGTGGTTTGCACTGCAACCTATTTAAATATTTCTTTAAAAATTACATAAAAATTTGGAGATGTCAGTAGATGCATATAATTCAACTTTATACAAAATCCCATGAGAGTTCTTTGAAAAATTTGAGCAAATCATCCTGTTTTGCTCTCTGGCCCAGTTGGGTGTTTTCTACTGCAACTCTATTTTATTTTACTCTACTACCCATGATCTTTCTCCTGCTTATAAACCACCCTGCAAAACCATTAAGTCCAGGAGATTGGACCCATTGATGCAAGTTTGGCCCATGCAATAATAACCTTCAGTTTCTGTCCAGATTTGGTTTTCTCAAAAACTTGCACTAACAAGTTTTTGGTTTCGCCCAGCCAACGTTGCAATCATCACTTGTACCTAAAGAGACTAGGATCTGGAGTTTTTGGCCACCCCAAGAGATGCCTAGATGCCCAGGGCATTCTGTCGAGCACTTTGTGTGCATAGCCAGATTTGGCATGATTTTTAGTTTGCATTGTGAACTTGATCCCCTGACCCAACCAGCATGTCCACTAAGCCCCTAGATGACTATAACCTAGACCTGTTAATCCCCAGCCCCACCCAAGCCTCCTAGCATGCCTTGGCATTTTGCCGAACGCCTGGCGTGCGTGCTCTGGGCGCGGCCAGAGCGCACGTTTTGCACGTGTGCGCACCGAGCCGCCGCGTCTCGCTGCCGCCTCCCCGTGCCTGTTCTGGCCCTCCCCTCGCACAGCCAGCGCGCCCCGACTACTCCCTCATCGCAGAGCTGCCCCGACCACCTCCTGGCACCCCACAGCGCCACCCTCAGGTCGGCCATGGCGGCTAGCTGACGGCCGCAACAACCCCGGCCATGGACGGCGCCGCCCAAGCCATACGTGTGCACCAGCTGCCCTCTGGAACAGCTCGAGCTCATCCGCGAGCATGTCTGCTAGCGCCCGTCGCCGCCACGTCGCCCTGCACCAATAGAACGGCGGTTCGCCGTCGAGCTTATCCCCAGCCGCCGCGGAACCGACCTCGACCACCTATAAAAGGACCACCGAGCTCCTCCAAACCCCCAGGCCACCTCAGGCCATCCCTCTAGAGCCCCCACCACCAGCAATCGACAGGGGGAAGGCCTTCTTCCTCGTCTCCGGCCAGTTTGGCCACCGCCACCCTCCGGCCCCATTCGTCTTAAGCAGAGCCCCCTCCCCCCCGTCCATCCAGTGCCACCACACTCTTCCACTCGACCGTGCGGAGCCGCCCAACCCCTCAGCTTCGACGGGGAGCCACCGTAGCTCGAAGCCCCAATCCTCCCGAAGCCACCGTCCTCCGCAGAGCTCGCCGCCGGCGACTCTCGTCGTCCCCACCAGTCGTTCGACCACCGGGAGGTCCTCCCTGGACCAGCGGATCCATCCCCGCCCTCAGAACCCTGCGGGGAGCCGTTGTTGGTCGACGGTGATCGCCAAAGCCCCGCCTTCGCTCGGACAGAGGAGAAAGGAGGCGGACGACTGGTCAAACCTGACCAGTGGGCCCAAGGGACCCACTGTCAATGACCTCGAGCCGGTCCATGATTGCATAGGTGAAAGCGTAAAGCCCAGAGTACGCTTTCCCCCGAACCATTTTTCTTTTTCTGTTCCTTTTATTTATTTACTAAAAACAGAATTTTGACTAAACTTTGTCTGGCTATAACTTTTTAAATATAAGTCCAAATGATTTGATTCTTTTTCTGTTGTTTCTCAAATTTTGTCTAGTTTATTTTCATATTTATTTGAAAATTTTCCAAACAACTTGTTTTTGCAGTTTTGAAACTATGTGTTGATTTGAATTTTCTTAAAATAGGATTTTGAAGAAGGAAGCAACTTTCAAAAAAAATGCACCCCACTTGCATTCTCTTGAAGGCAAGCATTCTAAACTCTGGCATAATATTGTTGTGTGTTGTTTGATACGGTTATAACACCACCCTAACACGAAGTATTCGTTATTTTATGTGATGATATGATCATACTCATGAGTGCATAATGAATGTTCCTTGCTGTTGGAACTTGATATGCTTGTGATAGTAATCACCCCCGTATGCCTTTCATGCCTATCGGAAGGAATCCGTGTAAGCCTCTGTCTTGGGTAGACACGAGCTTGTCTCCAGTCTTCGTCGAGACGGTTGTGTCCGGATGGCATAGTGAGGTATGACGAGGGGTGATTCTGTCTGTTGGTCGAAACATATTTGTTATGCTAATCATGCAGGGAATACTTAAACCTCCTGAGTCGGCCGTAGATCGAGTCTTGTTCCAGTAACCCCCATACTTGTTTCGTACTACCACTTGTCCCTGCCATAGGTAGGGTACGGTTCAGTAAGTTGTCAACCCCTTTCTAGCACACACCGTACAAAGAGGCCATGGTGGAAGATACCGGCGGCATCCGGTAGGCATGCCACCTGGTCCGGGGGCATGGGTGTTTCCGGTTGTAGCCGAGGGGGTAGCTCCCCTAGTTTGCGCGCGTTATAAATTTTGTGATCCCATGCTAATCGAGGTTGTAGCCCCCCCCCCCACTTAGAGTTTTGCTTAACGAGTGTCGTGGGTGATTCCAGACACCGGTAAGTCAGGCTGGTGTGTGCGGTCAGGTGTGTTTTCAATTAAAAGACCGTAGAAGGAATTAGTCCCGATGGACTAACGGAATCCGTTACTCGTGGGTAAAGAGTACACCCTCTGCAGAGATTATATCTATTCGAATAGCTGTGTTCATGGTTAAGGACTACAGTCTGGGATGGGTCAAGTGTCGGTCTTAGTGTCGGTCTTCCGAGGAAAAACTGCTAAACCAGAACATTGATTATGACCTGTGACATATAATGATTATGATTATTATTATTGTGGACTAGCCATTTACATCATTTGAATTATTCAGTATCCCTGGGACGGTTCTACCTTCTGGATATTCAGTGTGATTATTCTTTTATAAGCCCTTTATGTGGTTTCGCTCAGACGCCCGACTATGACATGCTTGTCGTTTAAATTACTTATAAGCCCTTTATGCAGTGTCGCTCAGACGCCCGACTGTGGCATGCTTGATATTTAAATTATTTATAAGCCATTTATGTGGCGTCGCTCAGACGCCCGACTGAGGCATGCTTTAAATTATTATCCTTTCGAGGCGTCGCTTCAGACACCCGATCGGTGCATTCTATTTCTACTCCATTATTGCATATTCATGTTATGAATAGCCTGCTTGCGTGCATCATGGGTTTTATTTTTTGACTGACGTTGTGATAATGAAATATTTAAGAGCATAATTATCATTCATATTGTTATACATGTGTTCATAATGTTTGCGAGTACATTCAAAAGTACTCACTGGCTTGTCCCTGGCTATTGTCTTGGCCAGATTTCTTGCATGAAGAGGAGCGTTGCGATGACAGCCCCGGAACCTACGCCTGGTGATAGCAGCCTCGCGAAGATAGGAGTTATCCAGGTCAGCTGTTCCTGTGAGAAATGGAGTCCCATAGACGCTGATGAACTACAAACCGCTTCCGCCAACAGCCACTAGAAACCTTGTGTTGTACTCATAGGCCAGAATGGTCTTGTACTACATATTATGTATTTTGCTTGGAGCTTCTGTATCTAGTTGGTGTCTCATCAGCTAACAGTAATCCTGAGACTGGTGAGCACAAGGGTCATTTTTTGAGAAATTAATACCCCGGAAAATCCGGTCCTAACAGCCACTGCGCGCACCTCACGGGCGATGTCGGCAGTCAGGCAGCCCAGACGGTGCGTGAAGAGGAGTTGTGGTAACGCGGTGGAGATTGCGCCAGTACAGGCCGTAGTGCAACGTTGGGAGCGTGGTGCAGCCGTAGCACACCAGCTGCAGCGAGGGGAACCGCGGGCAGTCGGCGAAGGTCACGTCGTGTTCCGTGAAGCACTACCTGGCGCCGAGGACACGACCATGGTGCCGCGCGAGCCGAGGCGCAGGGAGAAGACCGGGCTGCGGACCTGGGGTGACAGTCTTCATGCCGTTGGGACTTGGAAGGAACCGTTCTATTCGGTGGCTTATTTGGGTATGTATCATGAGGTCTTCAATATAATTTTGCTTGTATGTTTTGGATACCACGACACTGACGAACTGGGAATGCCATATGCAAAATCCAAGGTTAAGACAATATAAGCACCATTTGGCCTGACTATGGCAAGGCATTCCCATCAAATCCGTACGTCATGTAGTACATGATCAATCAACGTAGTCAAGGACAAACGAGGAGAAACTTTGAGACTGGAACTATGTGCTTGGGATTATAGCATCTCCAGCAAACCAAGATTTTACAGTCTATTGCAGTTGTACTTTTGGGCTGGCAAGCTTCTCCCTGTCTTTTTTTACCTGACTCCCTGGCTAGACAGGTTCCTCCGCGCTCATATATAGGCTGAGCATGTCTTCATTAGATAATTCACTTGAACTTAACTTAGTGCAACCAACAGATAGATGTTGGATTGAGCATTGACTCATTTGGTACCGAATAGAAATTTAGCGTAGAATCATCAATATCTAAGCAAAATACGCTGGCATACAAAGGAAGTTCCCCATCAAACAAACTACTCTCCACTATACACGGGCTTCCTCTTCTCGGCTAGCTAGGCCCTCGAGGTGATCCTCCTGCATGTGCAGCAGCTGCTCGTAGCATTCCCCTTCGACAGCCAACATGGAGCCAATGTCTGCTACCCCATTCCTCCATCGATGGCCTTCTTGGCCATTCATACCCCAAGAGGGTATCATCTAGTTCTACTAATAATGTGTATTGCACGCATCCCCCTCTTTGGCTACCTCACCTGGCAAACCTCCAATGGCTTAGAGCATCTCTAGCCATTGGCCCCCTAGGGGCCGTGTAAAATCACCGCCTGGAGGCGAGCCGACGCTAAAAATCAACGAGGGGGCGAGTGGGTTCCCAGCCGCCGACCACAGGGCCGCCCCCCAGACGCCGTTTACGTTTAAAAAAAGGGGGGGTATTCGGCAAAGTTCGGCAAATTGGACAAATTATTCGGCTAAAGTGCGGCAAACTGGGCATATATTCGACATGTTCGACATTACATAGCAAAGTTATTTTAAAAAAGGTCGCAACTAAAACTATTTAAGGGCCAAAGAAGTCGCTGAGCGCGGCGAAGTTACCGACGTCGCTGCCATCCTCGTCGTCATCGGCGGCGGCCTTCTCCTCCTTGACGTGGCCGCCCCTCCTGGACCCCTGCCCGGCGTCGCCTTGGCGGATAGTTGGCGGCGGCAGCGCATCGTCGTCGCTGTCGTCGAGGCCGACGATGCCTCCCTCGTCGCGGCCCCGGCGCCGAATTTCGAACTGCTCGTAGGCGCGGCACTGGCGCTCCATCTCCATGCGCGCCCAGTCATCGCACGCCCATTTCAAGCCCGCCGCGTCGTCGAGCTCCCCGCCTGCGATCCCGAGCTCTATCTTCACGACGGCGAGCCTCGGCTCCATTTTCATGGCGGCGAGCCCCGGCTCCATCTTCGGTTTGACGTAGCGCGGAGGAGCCGAGGAGGAGGCGCGCTGGCCGCCCTCATTGATGACGATGTCGGCGCTGCGGGTGCGCCGGCCAAGCGGCGTCTCCGCTGCGGGCTCGGCCTTGACACTGAACACCGCCGGCGAGCCAGAAGAATGGGAAGAGGAGCGGGAGGGGGAGTGAGAGGAGGAGGTCGAGGAGGAGTCGAACCTCCCGGGCATCCATTGCCCGGCACTCCGGCGGGGGACTGAGGCGGCCACCGCGGCAGGGTATGCCAGCGGCGGGTCATTGCCGCCCTCGAGGTACTCCAACACGTCGTGGAGCGTGCGGCCGGGGGCGCCCCACCATACGCGGTGCCCTTCGCTGTTCTTGACACCCCCACCACCGGCGCCCCGTTGGTGAACGCCAGCCTCTGCGCCTGGCAGTGCTGGAAGTATGCCGCCCACAACGCGTGGTTGTCGGCGGCTTGGGAGAAAGGGAAGAGAAGAAACGTCGGCGGGCGGCTGCGCACAGGGAGAGAGGCAGAGCTCGGCGGCAGGCGGCTGTGGGCTGGTGTGGCCAGAGGCGTGGGGGAGGCACTTGTTTTATAGGCCCGCGACGTGTGTACGTGTGGCGGGAGGGAGGCGTCGCTGCGCCGCCCATGACGTGCCGCCCGTGACGAGGAATCAATGGCAAGGCTGACCGGCGGCAGCCTTGCCATTGATTCCATGCGGGAAATCGGGGCGTTTCGAGGACGACGAGGCGCGTGTCGCTGACTCGGTGGGCCTGCGGCTCTTTGCCGCCAAAATCGCTCACCCCGGCGCCCCCCAGCGCATCGAGTTCGGCCTAGGTCTGCCGGCGCTAATTTCGGCCCAAGCCGGCGAAAAACGGACTACTGGGGCGCGACTGGACTGTTTTTTCGGCACCGGCATGAAAAAAATCGCCTGGGAGAGGGGGGCGTGTTGGGGGCGCGGCTAGAGATGCTCTTAATTCCGCAAACATTATGCATGTTCCTGCCATTCCACAAACCTACAAAGGAGGGGGCAGAAGAAGCCATACCGGCGGTCTTCACCACGTACGGTAAGTAGAACCATAATATTATCAATGCACCCTCAACACTACTCACCACAATCCAGACCTCGCTTCTTTCCTACATATATAATTCACCCATTAGTCAAAGAAAAGTTATACTTCCTCTCCCCAGAATTAGTTGACACTCAACCGGATGTATCTAGCACTAAAATACGTCTAGATACATCTGTTTGAGTGTCAACTAATTCCGGACGGAGAGAGTATATAACAAAAAAGGAATAGTCTGTTATATATATTGTGACCAACTCACTTTTTTCCTGTGGGGGGTGGGTAACCCATTGTCGGTGTCAAAACCGGCAGATCTCGGGTAGGGGGTCCCGAATTGTGCGTCTGAGGATCGAAGGTAACATGATGTAAGGGACACGATATTTACCCAGGTTCAGGCCCTCTTAATGGAGGTAATACCCTACTTCCTGCTTGATTGACTTTGATGAGTATAGAGGTTACAAGAATTGATCTACCTCGAGATGGCAATGGCTAAACCCTAAATGTCTACCCTGTATGATTATGATTGCCCTACGGACTAAACCCTCCGGTTTATATAGACACCGGAAGGATCTAGGGTTGTACAGAGTTTGTTTACAGAGAAAGGAAGGTGCATGATCCGAATGCCAAGCTTACCACCCACGCAAAAGAGAGTCCCATCCGGACACAGGGAAAGGTCTTTAATCTCATATCTTCACGGCCCATTAGTCCGGCCCATATCACATAGCCCGGACGCCCGAGGACCCCTTCATCCAGGACTCCCTCACCCACCCTTGCCAATGTTGAAAATGGCAGTGACTCCAACTTGTAGATGCACATCACTGCAGATCTCCACTCGCGCTCATGCCCAAGAAGAAGAGGTACATCCGCCAAATCCTCTAATCAGTCAGTACAGTTGGAAGCTGACATGTTTGGAAAACATTCGACAAGCGCATATAGGCTGTATGTGCAAGGAGTGGTGGAGCTTCATGGGAGGCAAAGGGGCCAATGCCCCCCCCCCTCTAGAAACCTCTTGAGTATACCCTAATTACTAGGCTTGAATATCAAAGATTTCTCAGAGTTCATGCATAACTTACCGCCCCCACCCCCTCAATAATCTCCATCAAGCATCGCCACTGTGTGCCAGCATCTCCGATTAAGTGTTTCTGCCCCGTGGCAAACCTGTGAGGGGAATCTGCTACCATCTTCCCCAAATATATGAACAATCCATTGACAATCTTGTTGTATACATTGCTGCACTGGCAGGCACCTTAGAACCATTGACGTTAATGGCAGCTTTGTTCCAGGTCGAGTGAGATAGAATGTCCTGGTCGGTGAATGCTAGGGTACAAAGTTCGTAGTACATGTACACCCTCTTCCTTGATGGGCATACGACCCGTGCATCCTGGAAGGCATCATTGAGACATGCCCTGCCCAGGCCATATACCCTCCTCCCCCAGGAATAGAGAACCTTTCGGCCAAACAGATCTGGGGAGGAGGACACCGCCTTGGGTAGCCCTGCGGACAGCTCCTCCAAGCTCTTCTGGTAGCTGCTGGGTACTGCGTAATTCCCATCACATTCAAGAGACTCCGGTGAGAACAACAAAAGCAAGGGGAGCAACTGCTGGTATCTTAATGCCTGCGGCAATAAAGAAAATGTCGGTTAATTTGCAATTTCATTCAGAACGATTGTACATGAACATGTTAAACATACATTCTGCAAATTGAGTTGGTCCTACAAAATTAAATTAGGTAGAACATATAAGAGAACATCTAGAGTAGGGGGGCAATGGCCCCCTTTGCCCCCATGAAGCTCCGACATTGTGTGTGTGCACCTTGCAGGTAATGCAAATGATGATAAACTTCACACAGCTAGATCTGGCAGGCGTCGAGCAAAAACTGTGAACCAGAAGGGTAGCTCACGGTGTTGAGGTGGGCCGTGGACGGCTCAGGATCAGTGAGACGGTGACTTCCAACTTGGCAATCTCACTATTTTTTTTCTCTATGCATGTTAGTTATTGTGTAAATTAGTATAGATATGGTTAATTTGAAGTTGAGAAAAGAAACGATATTAACATGAAAGGCAATCAGTTTGCTCATTCTACTTTTGCCTCTCATCTGCCTACTTATATATAACTGGGTGATTTATCCATCAAAAAATAACCGCACCTTTGATGTTAATTGGTTGCTTCCCTGATTTAACAATTGTTGAACTTCTGCACATCTTGGTTTCAGAACCACTAGTCTGCACACATGGTACAAACTCCATGTCAATCTTTTATCAGTTTTCTTATGTTATATTTAGAGTTCTTTTGGTCTCTGGTCATTGAAATGGAAATTGTGTGATCGTTTCATGCAACAAAAAATGACTGTGAGCTTTTTTTTTGAAACGGGGGCAAAAGATTTGCCTCATCCATTAATTAAGGAGTTTAGAGTTGCTTTTACAATGAAAAGCGAAAAGAAAGAATACAATGCCGCTACTCTCCCGGCATGATTTGACCCAAGTACTTTGCGCCCGTGGTTACCCAAAGGTTGGCCTCGCTCTATATGTTTGAAGGCAAGATGGGTGGAAGCGTCGACTTGTGATGAAACACCCCTGCATTTCTCTCACATTATATGGTCCAGCATGTTAGCATAGCGAGGGAGGCAATCGCCTTCCGGTTCGACATATTGGCGGCCGACATGTTGAGCCACCAGTCCTTGATGGAGCGCATCGTGGTAGGATGAGATGTCAAGGTAGTCGAGCTTGAACCATCCCTTGATCATAAATATCCCACTAATTGCACTGTTGCCCTGATTACCATGAGCCACAAGGATCTTAACTGCCATGATTGAAAAAACACAAGCTGCTCGTCATCATTCTGACTAGTATGACATTTTGCGTGGAGACTGCTACAAACCGGCATTGGCAACATGCCAGCATAGATGAGATACTTACATGATGAATACATAAGATAAATGAAGCAGATGACACCGAACTAACCTAGGATTCTGAAGAAAAAAAAGATTACAATTTATTCATCAAGTAGGCTCCGTACCATCTACAACATCAGGAGCATTAGCAGATTCGGCTAATTTGACTGAACCCACTCTTTTTTTTTTGCGGGGTAAAGGGAGATTTCATTATTTAAGGAGGCATATCAGCCTTCGAAAGGTTTACAACAAAGTCCAGCCCCGAGCACAGCCAAACTGTAGTGCGGGGTGTAGCACGTCCATACGCGGCAAACTGAACCCACTCCCTCGGTCCAAAAAATGTCTCCAGACTTGTGGACTGTGCGGGTACCTTCTTTACTATATCACCCATATTTTGATTGTCGTTCCAATGAGTGGGAATAAGAAAGGCTTCACATTGTTCTAGGACGTCTACTATGATAAATCTCTAGTGTCCATGCAGCACAGGGGATATAGCAGAAGGGAGGCCTACGGGACTCAAGCGTCAAGCCCCTGCCTGAGCTCGTGAAATACCCCTGAAGAATGTTGGAGCAGAGTATTTATCTCCGAGGCCTCGTGGCGAGCAGACACCGCGCCACTGCCTGGCAAAGGTTGTGTCGGCGAGGCCGGAGTGGCTCCGCCGGCCGAACTGGCGTGAACGGCATCCACCCCGGGTGACGCGACGCCTACTGAGTGTATCCCTCGGGCGCTGCCGACGGCGTCGTTCCAGCGACCCTGAGAACGTGCCCGTGGACTAGGGCTTCCGCGCGGCACGGGCGCACCTCAAATGGCAGCGCACCCCGGACGGACGCTAGGGCTTGGTTGGGGAGGAAGGCAAGGCCAGTTAGTTTGCTAACTTTCGAGACTGCGTGTGTGCATGATCCTTTGTACGGTCCTTACTGTGTTGAACTTCTTTGTAGGCAATGGAAGATTGCCCGTCGGAGACAAGGGATTGAGCAAGTAACAAAAACAACTGACCAGAGTGGGATTTGAACCCACGCCCTTTCGGACCAGAGCCTTAATCTGGCACCTTAGACCAACTCGGCCATCTGATCATTTGTGTTTTTCATGTATTGGTGTTTACTAGCAAAAATGCCCGTGCGTTGCACAGAAAAAAAATCATCACATCCCGTAACCATAGCCAATTACACGAGTAATTTTTTGACTCATGACCGACATGAACTAATCTCAACATGAAGAAGTATGCTTTCGGCCGAACCATCTTTGCAAAATCACTAGTAGAAAAGGGGTATTGGTCCAGGCCGGGTCAGCCCATTAGTCCCGGTTCAATCCAGAACCGGGACCAATGGTGGCATTGGACCCGGTTCGTGAGCCCCGGGGGCCAGTCGGGCCACGTGGGCCATTGGTCCCGGTTCGTCTGGACCTTTTGGTCCCGGTTGGTGGGACGAACCGGGACCAATGTGCCTTGGTCCTGGCCCACCACCATTGGTCCCAGTTGGTGGCCTGAACCGGGACCAAAGGCTTCCCTTTAGTCCCGGTTCAAGCCACGAACCGGGACCAATTAATTGCCTATATATACGCCCGCGAGCAGAGCACTCTCAGTGCTCTGTTTTTCGTGGCCGGCGAGGAGAGAGCTTTGTGGTGCTCTAGCTCACCTCCTATGCACACGAGGTGTTCGAAAGGGTCCCGGCGGACTAGCTGTTCCGAGTGACGTTGGGGGACACACACCCATGTGAAAGAAGAAATCTAGTGGGACCTATCCTACTGGAAATACCTAGAGGTCCGCTCTTGGATCGACGTGATGCACGTGACGAAGAACCTTTGCGTGAACCTGTTAGGCTTTTTGGGCGTGTATGGGAAGACAAAAGATACAGCTGAGGCACGGGAGGACCTGCAACGTTTGCACGAAAAAGACGGCATGCCTCCAAAGCAGTATGAAGGTCCTGCCAGCTATGCTCTTACCAAAGAAGAGAAGGAAATCTTCTTTGAATGCCTGCTTAGTATGAAGGTCCCGACTGGCTTCTCGTCGAATATAAAAGGAATAATAAATATGTCAGAGAAAAAGTTTCAGAACCTAAAGTCTCATGACTGCCACGTGATTATGACGCAACTGCTTCCGGTTGCATTGAGGGGGCTTCTACCGGAAAACGTCTGATTAGCCATTGTGAAGCTATGTGCATTCCTCAATGCAATCTCTCAGAAGGTGATCGATCCATAAATCATACCAAGGCTAAGGAGTGACGTGGTGCAATGTCTTGTCAGTTTCGAGCTGGTGTTCCCACCATCCTTCTTCAATATCATGACGCACGTCCTAGTTCATCTAGTTGACGAGATTGTCATTCCGGGCCCCGTATTTCTACACAATATGTACCCCTTTGAGAGGTTCATGGGAGTCCTAAAGAAATATGTCCGTAACCGCGCTAGGCCAGAAGGAAGCATCTCCATGGGCCATCAAATAGAGGATGTCATCGGGTTTTGTGTTGACTTCATTCCTGGCCTTAAGAAGATAGGTCTCCCTCAATCACGGTATGAGGGGAGACTGACTGGAAAAGGCACGCTTGGAAGGGACTCAATAATATGCAGGGACGGATATTCTTGGTCTCAAGCACGCTACACAGTTCTACAGAACTCTACCTTGGTGACCCCGTATGTCAATGAACACAAGAACAGTCTGCGCTCCAAATACCCGGAGCAGTGCGACGACTGGATTACATGTGAACACATCAGGACTTTCAGCAGTTTGTTGGAAACACGTCTCAGAGGTGACAACACTATTTGTGATGAGCTGTACTTGTTGTCCAGGGGACCATCTTCGACTGTTACGATTTGAAAAGGATACGAGATAAATGGGAATACATTTTACATGATTAACCAAGATCAAAAGAGCACCAACCAAAACAGCGGTGTCCGCTTTGATGCAACAACCGAGAGGGGAAAGGACACATATTATGGTTACATAGTGGACATATGGGAACTTGACTAGGGACATGATTTTAAGGTCCCTTTGCTTAAGTGCAAATGGGTCAATCTGTCAGGAGGCTAGGTATAGGTAGACCCACAGTACGGAATGAATACAGTGGAACTGAAAAATCTTGGGTACACTGACGAACCGTTCGTCCTAGCCAATGATGTGGCACAGGTTATCTATGTGAAGTACATGTCTACCAGACCGAGAAAAAGAAAAGATAAGGAAGCGAATACATCATACGATGAGCCAAAGCGCCACATAGTTCTTTCAGGAAAAAGGGACATCGTGGGAGTGGAGGGCAAGACAGACATGTCTGAAGATTATGAAAAGTTTCATGAAATTCCTCCCTTCAAAGTCAAGGCTGACCCCAGCATCCTGATAAGCGATGAAGATTATCCATGGTTATGGCGCAATAAGCAAATGACACAAGCGAAGAAAAAGTGAAGACTTTCTCCTGCAACTATTATGATGATACCATGCCAACTTTGTAACACACGAGTATGATATCATTGTACGTTTTGTACATGCACATGCTATGTGGGTGAATTTATGATACCATGCAAACTTTCAACTTTTTCATAGTTCATTTTGTTGTAAGTAAAAACAAAATCAAATAAATAAAGCAAGAAAGAAAACAAAAAAACAAAAAAAGTGTTTTCAAATTTGAAAACTAATGGCACTAACAGAAAGTTTATAATTTTTCTAAAACTAAAAGCATAAACAGTTAAAAAATAAAGCAAAAAACAAAAGAAAATAAATGATGCAGAAAACAAAACAAAAAATAGAAAATAATTAAAAATAGCAATAATAAGTATTTTGTTGCAAGTAGAAACAAAATAAAATAAATAAAGCAAGAAAGAAAACAAAAAAACAAAAAAAGTGTTTTCAAATTTGAAAACTAATGGCACTAACAG
>NC_041391.1:648282824-648293342 GCF_002162155.2 Triticum dicoccoides | reverse complement strand
AAAGCAAGAAAGAAAAACAAAAAAACAAAAAAAGTGTTTTCAAATTTGAAAACTAATGGCACTAATAGAAAGTTTATAAATTTTCTAAAACTAAAAGCAAAAAGAATTAAAAAATAAAGCAAAAAACAAAAGAAAATAAATGATGCAGAAAACAAAACAAAAAAACTGGAAAATAATTAAAAATAGCAACAATAAGTATTTTGTTGTAAGTAGAAACAAAATAAAATAAATAAAGCAAGAAAGAAAACAAAAAAAAAACAAAAAAAATGCCTCCTACTGGGCCCCCACGGCCTGAATACGACTAGAAACCCTACCTTGGACCAGGATTCAGGCCCGCAATAGGCCCAAAAGGCCCATCAGGCAAAGAAGTAGCAAATAGGCCCGTAAGCCTATGGTGGAGAGGAGTTCGAGAGGGGTGCGGCAGTGGGGCTTATAAACCACTGCGCGCCCCTCTCAACTAGCGAGGTGGGACTAAACTTTGGCCCTGACGCGAGCAGCATAGGGACCTTTGGTCCCGGTTGGTGGAACCAACTGGGACTAAAGGGGGGGGGGCATTAGTAACGACCCATTAGTGCCGGTTCATGAACCGGGACTAAAGGCCCTTACGAACCAGGACTATTAGGTGTTTTTCTACTAGTGAATGGCTAACAAATGTTTGCATTGTTTGGTTTGCGGGTTTGTTAGTTTTATTACCACCTCCACTGTAGCAGGTGTACTTATTGTCTGTTGTTAATGTGAGGCATGTATAGTCTGAGAAACATAAGGACCCGGAATCTATTGGGTTAAAAAATAAAAAAAACTTTGTGACCAACTTATTAACCAAGAACCCAAAAAATGGATAATTAATTTCCTAAAGTTACGGCATTTTCTTGTGGATCTGTAACAATTTTCCCAAAATCTAGAACAGTTCTATCCTAAACCCAAAACTTTTTTTTCTTAAACCTAGTACATTGTCCGGCTTAATAAAAACATGTCTTTTCTTAATAGAGAAATGTTCTTAAAATGTCATATTTTTGGGGGGTTCAAAAAATGTCATCTAATGAAAAGAGTCGGTGCATTGCAACGGAGCAAACATCTCACTTTCTCCTAATTATTCTTTGTAGAGGTTCATGTTGCCTGGGGTTGTGGATTAAGGCATCTTATGTTCCTAGTCATAGATGTATACTGAATGATGGACATATTCTAGTGTTGTAAGAAATGTTTAAATTTTGAATTAATCAGTGGTCAGTAATTGTGGCTACCGGTAGTAACCACGAAAATAACATAGACCCCCCAAGATCATCTATGCCGTCTATTTTAACACGGCACCCCACCAGTGTTGCCACTTAACCTTCATCCAAGTCTACTTTATGGTGCAGTCCGAAGTGAGCAATGAAGCGCAGTCCAAAGTGAGCAATGAAGCGAAAACAGTGTCACTGTAAACCGCACTTGTTTATGGAATCAACAACTAGCTAGTGGTTGTAGCTCAATATTGTAAATCAGTATGTTATTGAAAAGGTCGTTCAGTCTCACTGGAACTGGAATATTATCAAGGATTAGTCTCTATGTCTACTAAATTTACAACCCCGTAAATTACAAGAAAAATGAGGCATTCTAGTGAGCATGCATATAATTAGATTAGTATCGGATGTAACGTAATACTGGAGGGGGCACATTCCCCTCACCTTGACCAACCTGATTATTTTCTTTATTGGTAGGATTTCTCTTAAACCTTATAGCTTATTTAAATTACTTCAGTATAAATTAGGTGTTAGGCCTACCACATAAAAAGTTAACCTAAAGGCTACATCAAAAATCCAGAATCAAGCAATGATGAACGTGGCAAATAAAGCTAGAACCACCTGTCCTGAAACAGATCTCAATAGGCAAAATAACTAACTTATGGTGTACACAAGATTTTATCAAATCAAACAACTTAGGTGGTAAGCAGAGTTGTTAACCCAAATTTCCAGAACTTTACATGATTGAATGTTGTTGTATAGACTAACCATGACTTAAATAAAGCTATTCGGTGTAAACCGAACCTTCATCAAGCGTTGGAGAGAGAGATCTCATCCCTGCGCCTCTACCACGGCTGGTCAAGATGAGCTGCTTGAGATCAGACAGAGCTATAAAAGAATAGGGCAACAACACATAGTAAGTTTCCTCTGCACTCATATTTTTAATATATAACAACACCCATGATGGAGTCTCTGAATCGCAATAATGGAGTGTCACAACGCCCATGATGAATTCCCAACATTCCGGTGAAACCATCCGGGCCGGGCACCTTTTCAGGATGCATATCAAATACGCCCTATTTTATTTCCTCTTCGGTGAAGGGCGCTCTAGTTCCAGCAGCTTACAAGGTTGAAAACCAAGAGCGTTAAAATTCAATGTAGCGGTCCTCTTCAGAGAGGGCCTGCAACATGGCATTGGGTGCAGCCTCACACCACTGTTGGTTATACAGGAATCAATTAAGCCTGACAAGAATTGTGTTGAATTGTTCATTTCTCCATGTGTATCATACCCCTGTTGAGATTATCATTGTTCTTATCCTTAGCTGCAGCAATCATATTGAAATCGCCAAGAACAAGAGCGGGCCAGGGCAGTTAATCCCAATTTGCTCCAGGTCAGCAAGAAAGTCCATCTTGTCAGAGAAAAATTGGGGGCCATAGACGTTAACACTAATAGAAAAAGGGCCATTTGTCCCGGTTCGTAAGGGCCTTCTGTCCAGTTTAGGAACCAGGACTAAAAGGTCGTTACTAATGCCCTTGGCCTTTAAACCCGATTCTCACACGAACTGGGACAGATGGGCCTCCACGTGGCCGCTGCGGCCAGCCCAGTCAGGGGGGCCTTTGGTCTCGGTTGGTGACATAAACCGGGACCAAAAGGCATCCACGCGTCAGCAGCTGGCTGGAGCTGAGGTTTTTTTTCAAAAGGGGCTGGTTTAGGGGCTTTGGGGGTTAATTTAGGTTGTTATTAGCTAGGTAATAGAGAGAAGTGCCCTCTCGTATATCTCCGTGCTTGGTTTACCAACGCTACTGCTATGCCTAAACATGGTTTAGATTGAAGTGAAGGCAACATGTGGTGCATGTTGAAAGTAATACTAATCCTAACTTGATCAAGTTTGGATTGTACTACTTTCGACATGCACCACATGCATGTTGCCTTCACTTCAATCCAATCCATGTTCATTTCACACGCTGATATATAATAACTCTTCATGCTCGCATCATGCATCATCATATATAATAACAAGTCCTACTAATCATGCATCATCATACAACTTCTACTCGTTATTAATAACAATTCATACGATCATCATCCTCATAGTCATCGAACCAACCCTACTTAATTGTTCTTAGCACATGATCATCAGTATTAGGTAGGACCTAAATACCCTTAAGGTAAAATAGCATAAAACAATATAGACCCTGACCATTATGGAGAATGGAGATCATCCTGTCTCCAATTCTTGCGCTTCGCTTCCTTTTTCTTCCAAGAACCTCCTTACGACTGTCCATGCATTTTTTCTATTCTTTGATTGTCATGTATCCACTTCTTTTAGAAATCCGGTATGGACAGTTGAGATTCGTAGGATGACCTGATTGTATGTTCAAAACATCAAGGCGACCATGCTGATACATCAGATGAGGCACACAATCATTCGGGATTATCTGTTGAAAAACATAGTAATAACTTCGTAGTTAACAATGATGTACTAGTTTTAGAAGTATGCAAAAGATGCACGGATGTCGTAATAGTAAAAAATCTTACCTGGGTATCTCCATGGTAGTTACCGTAGTTCAACACGTGCACTAGTGGCACGTATTGACCATAATGTTGAGGAGTTCGATTGTAGATATTGTAATTCTCAAGATCAGTACAAAATGCGATCAAATGATTTTTCTCTTGATAAGTTAATTCGGAGCAATCGGTGTAGTGGGTTTTGTCTACCATCTTCCGCACATTCTTTGAAGAATGAAAATAAGCTGTCAATGGAAATAAGCTGTCAACTATTTTGAAATAAACAATATAAATTACTTAATAACTATGTTTGAGAAGTTCACATAGGGGAAGAATTGGAAGCGTATCAACAAGGACCCAAATGTCCATATTGTCTTGCTCGATTTTAGGATCACCAAGATCCATGGTGACAAGCATACCCTCATCAAAACCATACATCTTGCAAAGTACTTCCCAATTTTTGCAACCAAAATGGGTTACACTCTCAGAATTGTACAACTTTACTTCAAAATCCAGACCATGATGGGTCCTTAGGTGAATTTTCTTTGTTTCCATACTTTCATGGTCTTCAAGACCCATCCCCTCCAAGACATAGCGTCTTGCATAGCATGGGATAAGCTAGTCGAATTGGAAAAGATGAAAAATACACGTTGAAATAGTTAAAGTCGTGCTTAATTACGAAAAAAACTCTTGTCGTCGTTGCGTACCGTTTCAACATCGAAGGTCTCCTCGAGCTTAATGCTGAAGCGCCGATCTTCGTCCAACTCAAGGAATACCTCGGTCGTCATGACACCATTCGCACTCCCCCGGGCGGTTTTTGTCGTCCGAGTACGACATTTACTATGTTCATAATTCAAATATTAAACTTGTACAATTAAATATATGTACTAAAAAACCTAAATTAGATCATTATTATTCATCACGGGTTGACTGTTGGTCTGTCGAGCCTTTTCTTGAAAACTCTTAGCTCACGTGGTGTACATATTCGACCGTCGGTGATGGTAACTCCTCCTTTCATTCCCGAGTGCATTACACCAAATTGTATAGCACACGGGAATGAAGGAGAAGCTACCTCCACGCCAACAGTCAGGATTCTTCGTCCTCTCATATATATATATATGGTTGGAGACTCTCCCTCACTGATTCCTCTCTAACATTTGCGACCGTCGGTGATGGTAGCTCCTCCTTTTGTTCCTGAGTGCATTACACCAAATTATGTCTAGCACACGGGAATGAAGGAGAAGCTACCCCCATGACAACATTCGGGATTCTTCGTCCTCTCATATATGGTGGAGACTTGACAGACTTAAAGTCAACCCGAGGACTCATATTATAGGACTCATATTGACATGGAGATTTGGCTGGTCTCACCTCGAGGTCGGAGGGGGGTCGGTGACGGGGACGACAACGCGGATGATGGAGGGGGCTCCTAGATTTTTGTAAAAACAAAAACCCTTTAAGTTATCAAGTAATCAAATGCATACGCCTTGCATAGTGCTCTCCAATTTTAGCATTCAAAGTAGAAGTTCTTTTCCAATTTGAGCATTTAATAAGCAAAACCAAATCGTAATATAAAGTAGTATTCAAATTAGCATGCATTCAATTATAAGCAAAACTACATCATCTCTTGTGTCCGTACATCGTCGAATATTATCACTACACTACTAGGAAAAGGGCTATAGATGGAAATGACACTAATGGCGCACCAGACATGTGGTGCGCCATTAGTATATACTAATGGCGCACCACCTTCTGATGCGCCATTAGTGTTGAAACTACTAATGGCGCACCCTGCCCACGGTGCGCCATTAGTACCAATTCTTTTTTTGAACTAGTGCGCCTGTCCAAACATACTAATGGCGCATCCACTGATGGTGCGTCATTACTAGTTGTAACTAGTAATGGCGCACCAGCCAGAAGGTGCGCCACTAATGTTATTTTTTTATTATTGTTTTTATTCCTTTTTTTGCAAAAGTACTAATGGCGCACCACCAGGGGGTGCGCCATTAGTAACCTGGATTACTAATGGCGCATTTGTTGCTGGTGCGCCATTAGTAAGTGGGCAGCAACAAGATATTTTGGACAGCCTCTCCTCCCACACTCCCTTTCTCCCCACTTCATTCTCTCCACCGCCTCCTCCTTGTCTCGGGTGCCTCCTCTTTTTCACCTCATTTTCACCATAGATTCATTCAAATTAAGTGGTTAAGTTACCTTGTTTTGCTAGGTAAGTAAGGGGGGAAGCTATATTTATGTTGTTCTCCCTACAACAATGTGCACATGCATTTTTTATGGCCTAGCTAGATCTATGTATGTTCGTGGTGTTGCATATGTTTGTGGTGTTGCATATGTGTTTGTGTTTGGAGGTGTACCGGTATTTGAAATGCAATAGTTGCCAATATTTTGCCGGAATGTTGATTCATTTCCGTTTCGGCGAGAATTTTGGCATTAAGCATTCTTTTTGGTCCTATTTTTAGGGAAAGTCATGCCAAATTTTTTCTTGGTTCTAAAAAATCGGTTTGCTCTACCCCGCAGGCGACCATGGTCCGCACGATGACCGAAGGCATCGTGAATAGGTTTTTGAGGTCCGCGAAGGCCGAGATGCTTCAAAAGAACGAGACGGAGATAAGATGTCCGTGTCGAAGATGCAAGCTGAATAACCTTATTGCGGACCCGGATTCCGGGCAGGTGCGGGACCACCTGCTCTTGCGTGGTTTCATGGATGGCTATCGGTGGCAAGGTGATGAAGATGACTACGAAGTCGTCCATGGGGGCCGGGCAAGAAATGAGGAAGGGCAGCAAGACAACCACCGCGGCTCGGGGGGGCGAGAAGACGAAGAATCCCCAGGAGATGATCACGACGGTGATGCTGTACACAGTCATCATGTAGAAGATGCAGGACATGATGATGATGCCGGCGGAGCAGACGACGCTGGACCATCGATGGGCTGGGTGCAGGACCCTCATATTCAAGAGCTGCTTCTCAAGCAGACAGATAACGCAAGAGCTGCCGCCCGAGAGAAAGCCAAGATGGATCAACTTGAGTTAGACGCGGTTACTCCATTGTATGAAGGATGCAGGCCCGAGGATACCCGCCTGAAAGTAACGCTCATGGCTCTGGAGATGAAGGTAAAACACAAAATGACCGACGCATGCTTCGACGAGAACATGTCATTCTGGCACGACCGTCTTCTCAAGGGGAACAAGTGCCCGACCAGTTTGGAGGAGGCGAAGAAAATCATGTGTCCTCTGGATTTACCGCACGTGAAATACCATGTGTGCATGAACAATTGCATCATTTATCGGGACGAGCACGCGGAGTCTACCATATGTCCGGTGTGCGGTGTCACTCGATACAAGAAGAGGAAGAAAGCTCCTCGAGAAGTGGTGTGGTACTTTCCGATCACTCCTCGTCTGCAGCGGTATTTCGCAGACCCTAAGGTAGCAAAGCTCCTGCGTTGGCACGCGGATAGGGAGGAGAAGAAGCAAGAAGATGATGCAAATGATCCGTAGATAGATAAAAAGACAAGATGCTGAGTCACCCTAAGGATGCGAGCCAATGGCAAGCGTTGAACTTCGAATACCCAGAATTTGGGAACGATCCAAGGAACATCATGCTGGGCGCGAGCACCGATGGAGTCAATCCGTTTGGCAGCCAGAGAAGCACACATAGCACCTGGCCTATGTTCGTGTGGATGTACAACCTTCCCCCCTGGTTGTGCATGAAGAGGAAGTACATTCACATGAGTATGCTAATTGAAGGGCCGAAACAACCAGGGAACGACATCAATCTGTATCTGGGGCTGCTGAAAGAGGAGATTGACACGCTGTGGAAAACGCCAGCCAATACGTGGGACGCCGCAGAGAAAGAATATTTCCCTATGAGAGTCGCACTGCTCACGACGGTGCACGACTATCTCGGTTACGGATATCTTGCGGGGCAGGTAGTCCACGGATTTTCTGGATGCGTAAGGTGCATGGATGACACAACGTATCGCCAGCTAGATAGAGATCCTGGGTCTTCAAAAACCGTGTTCATGGGACATCGAAGGTGGCTTCGCGACGATGACCCGTGGAGGAAACGCAAGGATCTGTTCGATGGTGAAACCAAACCCCGAAAACGCCCGTGTACGAGGAGCGGCGAGGAAATAGACAAGCTGTTGAAAAATTGGAAAGACTGCCCACTGCCGGGAAAGAAGCAAAAGGCGCCAGAGCCGCTGCTGAAGGTATGGAAAACAAGGTCTGTTTTCTGGGACTTGCCGTACTGGAAGATCCACCGTGTGCCTCACAGCCTTGATGTCATGCATATCACGAAGAACGTGTGCGAGAGTCTGCTTGGTACCCTGCTCAACATGCCAGAGAGGACCAAAGATGGGCCGAAAGCAAGGGCAGACTTGAAATCAATGGGCATCAGGCAGGAGCTTCACGCTATATATGATGATGATGATGATGATGATGAGGCGAAGCAGGACACAGAAAGTCGTCGCAAAGGCAAAAAGGCCAAGAAGACCGGAAATGACTACCCTCCCGCGTGCTTCACTCTAAGTCAGGAGGAGATCGAGCAGTTTTTCACCTGCCTCCTAGGAGTAAAACTTCCTTACGGTTACGCGGGGAAGATAAGCAGATACCTAGACCCAGCGAAGCAGAAGTTCAGCGGGATGAAGTCTCACGACTGTCACGTGCTGATGACGCAAATACTTCCAGTTGCAATCCGTGGGATCATGGACGCGCACGTCCGTGAAACGCTATTTGTCCTATGCAACTTCTTCGACGTCATCTCTCGGAAGTCCATTGGCGTGAGGTAACTCAGAAGGCTACAGGAAGAGATCGTGGTGATACTATGCGAGCTTGAGATGTACTTCCTGCCCGCATTCTTCGACGTTATGGTGCATCTGCTGGTCCATATAGTGGAGGATATCATCCAACTCGGGCCGACGTTCCTGCACAGCATGATGCCGTTCGAAAGGATGAATGGTGTCATCAAAGGATACGTTCGCAACATGTCACGTCCAGAGGGAAGCACAGCCAGGGGCTTTCTGACCGAAGAGTGCATCTCCTACTGCACGAATTATCTAGGCATCGAGAACCCCGTTGGTCTGCCCGTCAACAGGCACCTCGGCAGGCTCGCTGGATGGGGTCACCGTGAGGGTCGCCGCGAAATGCATGTCGACTTCGAGGGTCGACTCGCCGACTTTGAAAGAGCAAACCTAGTCGCGCTACAACATATAGACATGGTCGATCCTTGGGTGGTAGAGCACAAAACCTTTATTAAGAAGACGTACAATGACCGAGGCCAACAGAGGACGGACGGAGATATACTCAAAGAGCACAACTCATGTTTCACGCGTTGGTTCAAGAAGAAGCTTCTGTCGTACCTTTTACATGAGGATTCTTCCGCGGAAGAACAACTCATATTCGCCTTGTCACAGGGCGCCGAGCACAACCTGATGACCTATGAGGCGTACGATATCAACGGCTACACATTCTACACCGAGGCCAAGGACATGAAGAGCGATGGTTATCAGAACTCCGGGGTAACGATGGAATCCTACACCGGTAACGACAAGGACAGATACTATGGAAGGATCGAGGAGATCTGGGAGCTGAGCTACGCTGGAGAGAAGGTCCCGATGTTCCGTGTCAGATGGACCAAGAACGTCATAAAAGAAGACCGGTATTTCACCACCATGGTTATACCCGAAGCCAAATCCAAGACCGCGGGCGCAAACGTCACCGCGAAAAATGAGCCATGGGTACTGGCTTCCCAAGTGGACCAATGCTTCTTCATTACCGACCCGCCAAAGCCCAGTCGTGTTGTCGTGAGGAGAGGCAAAAGGAAGATCATCAGAATGGATGGAGTAGCCAATGAGCAAGACTTCGACAAGTACGGCGACCCGAGGATCGAACATGACGACGATGATGAAGTAGCAGCATACACCACAAGAAGAAGCAGGACCACCCTACCTAAAGGACGTCCGTTCCACAGAAGAACTCCATTTGCAAAAAAGAAGGGCAAGAAGATTGTGAACAGATAGCTAGCTAAGATCGATTGTATTTAAATCGTAGCCTTCATTTCTCGATTGTATTTCATGGGTACTTTTTGAACTATCATGAATATTTTTAGATTTCATGGACACAAGATCTCGATCCCCCTCCATCTCGATCGCTATCCCACCTCGCCAGATCCGGTCCCCCTCGCCGCCGAGCACCCCCCTAGTCCACCGGCCGCCGCCGCCGACCCCCCGCACCCTCGATTCCCCTACTCAACCGCCGCCGCCGACCCCGCGCACCCCGCGCACCGTCTTATAAAAAAATAAGTATCAAACAGCTTTTAAATGCTACTGTCTTATAAAAAATATTACTGTTATTATTTAAACAAGTTTGAACATATTTAAACACAAATAAGTATCAAACAGCTTTTTAAATGCTAAAAAAAATTTGTGGAGCCTGGGAGTCGAACCTAGGACCTCCTGGTGTCAGAACTGGCTGCTGACCAGTCGAGCTAGTAGAGGGGACTTGATGTGGATCAGTTCTGGTGGTACATAACCTGTTGGCTCGAGTTGAAATAAAAAAAAATACTAATGGCGCACCACGGTGAGGTGCGCCATTAGTATTGTGCCCGATCCCCCCTTCCCTCTCCCCCTTCGCCCGATCCCCCCTTCCCTCTCCCCCTTGCCAGTTCCCTCTCCCTCTCGATCCACCGCCGCCGCCGCCGCTGCCCTGACCCACTGCTCGCCCTCGCCCTCGCCCTCTCCCTCGCCCTAGATCCCCTTCCCCTCTCCTCTCCCGACG
>NC_041391.1:648246360-648282359 GCF_002162155.2 Triticum dicoccoides | reverse complement strand
CGCCTCGACCCTGCCCCGATGCCGCTGCCCCGCCACCTCGACGCTGCCCCGCCGCCTCGACGCGACCCCGCCGTCCGGACGCCGCCCCGTCCACACCACCGTCGCCGGAGCACCACCACCACCCGGACCTCGTCCCCGACATCCTCCCCGCGCCCCACTCCCCGGCATCCTTATCCTCTCCGACCGCCTCCTCCACCCAGGCCCGCTCCTCCAAGGTAAGCTACCGCCCCGACCCCTATCCCCTTCCCTCCTCCCATCCCATCTCCATATGAGCATGATAATTTGCATGAACCTTGGATGCCAAAAAATTTCAGATAGTTTTTTTAACATGAGCTCTTAAGTGCGGACAAGTATTTTATTTGCATATATTCTTTCTCAAAGTTTCTCAGACACCCAGATTTTGTTTTTGGCACGAACTCCTCCGATGTCCATATGATCATGCAAATTTGCACCAACCTTGGATGCCTAAAACTTTCAGATTTTTCTGAACATGAGTTCTTAAGAGCGGACAAGTACTTGCATGGCTGAAATGAACACGATGATCATCAAGTCAACTGGTTATTGGTCGATAGTATAGACAACTAGCTACTGAGTGACGAAACTAAACAAGCCTGCCTGGCCACCCGTCCATCCTACATGAGGGCAATTATGCCTGAACCACGGAACTATTTAATTTTTTATATAACTCATAAAACAAAAAAAATGGCTCCATTGGGTTTTGGTGCTTCCCCATGGCCAGGACAAGATAACTTTATCATTGTTCTATGAGATTAAACAGGGAGAGGGATGCTAACGCTCCTTTTGCTTGGCAGTATAAAGTACTAGTAAGTATAGATAAGAGGTTGGTTTTTTGAGGAATCAACAGTTAACGGGTGAGGCTCAGGCTGCAGTGATGGCTGCAGTATAAAGTAATATTCTTGTTTCAGTGTACATATGTAGGACACAAACAATTAAGGTGTCTATTTTGATTTAGTGCCTTTGCCTCCACTACCTTTATCTGGATTGAAGCTTGCTTGTGTTTACTTCTGATTACAAGATCTCCATACTCGGAGATTTCTTTATATATGTTGTAGTATAAATATATTGTTTTGTCATTCTGTAATTGTTAGTGGAATTTACACTGTAAATGTTAGTGGGTTTACAGTGTACTTCTAGTGGATTTTTGCTCTGTATTTGCTAGTGGCGAAACTAAATTGAAAATGGGACTCTGTGCACCAAGTTAGAGAGATGATGAAACAGCGTGGTGTGCTCAAAGACGCAGCATGCAGCTGGGTTGGGTCTGACAACTGTCCACCTGTCAACTGATGCAAATTAACGGTGATTTTTTCATGATATTTTGGGGGATTTCCTTCCTCTGTTGATTCGTTCTTGGGCTTTGCTGCTCCAACAGCAAAAGGAAAGCGTACAATGTCTGATCGATTCTGGACATGCATGGTCGCTTAGTTAGCAAAGTCGACTTATTTACAATACAGAGTAGCTCACAAATCTTAATACAACCTGTGTCAACTTAATTAGCCACTGAAATACAACAAAGAGGTTTATTTATGTAAGCTAGGCTAACTTAATCAAACATACTCCTACTACGTAGCTCAACTTCAATAGCAGATTGTAGGACCTCCATGTATCAATTTCCCTGAGTATATATAAATTGATGGCAACAAAGATTTGGCTTAGACTGTTCTGCTCATTGCTTGGCTGCAAAGGGTGACTTGTTGTATTTAGAGCATGCTATTGCTTGCATATAACCAGACTTTGCATATCATTGTTTCTTCTGTTTCCAGTCTTACTGATTGGAGTATGTTTCTGGTTGAGGGGAGAACTGCACTGTAGTAGTACTGATGGAGCTGAGAAAGAGAGTGGTTCATTCTGAAACTCAACTAGCAACAGGCAAATATTGTATTCCCTGAGTAAATCCTTTTCTGAGCTAAAATATATTTTCTTGTTGATTGAAGAATATCATATTCCCTGATTAAATCCCTGGGGAGTGATAATTTTTCCTATGTTCATAGTGTGAGATTGATCCAGATTGAATGTTATGCATATCTTAAACATAGGAGTGTTAGACATAAAGCATGTCCAGCAGAACCTTTAGTGCATCTTTGCTCTTGTTCATTTAGTTTCAGTAAACAAATATTGCGAAGCATGACATGGCCTTTGTGAGCTCCTTTGTATAAAATGAAATGCAAGGTTGCTGATACTGTAACCCAGATCACACAGATCAATTTTTTTTCAATTTATGCAACTGTAAGAGTACCAACCAGATTACACAAATCATTTTTTCTTCAGAAGTGTGTCATAATTTCCCTGTCCTAATTGTTGTTTTGATTCAGAAGTGATGATTTGCTACAACCAGTGCATGCATGCCTTTTTTCTTCTTCATTTTTAGTAAAGTGCTCTGTTCTGTGTCATGGACTTTGTGCCATGGACCAGTGCATGCATGCTGCTGCTGCTGCTGTACTACTTGTCAAGTGATGCTGCTGCTGCTATCTGCGAGTTGCTGCTGCTAATTGTGATTTTGTCAAGTGATGCTGCTGCTACTTGTGATCTTCTAAAATGACCCCTTTCTCCTGAAACGTTGATTAATTTCCGTTTCGGTTGAAAAATGGGGCACTCCAAGGTCAAGAAAATTAGCAAAGGTCATGCCCAATTTTCTTGACCTAGAAGGTGCCCGATTCTCAACCGAAATAAAAATTAATTTGCTTTAGTGGTTGGATTAGTTTAGTATTTTTTTCACACACTCAGACACCCTTGCTTGCCATGTGTGTGAGAGAGATAGTGAGAGGAGACAAGAAGAAGGGGGTTAGGAAGATGTTGCCTGCTCATCAAAGCTAACCATCTCCCCCTTTTCACCCCTTTTCCTTTGTCTTTTGTGGGTTGCAAGGAAGCTACTGTCTTAGCTAGCTTAGCTTGTGCACAAATCCCAGTGTTACAATCTAGAAAATTAGCCTGCAAAGATGAGGTCCCATGCTGGCTGTACCACTGCATCATGCAACAGTGCCTTCAAGATCCAAGGCAATATTACAAACATCATAGGCAATTTGACCAAACTCACAACCTTGTATCTTTGCAGCAACCAACTTTCTAGACACACCCCTCAAGAACTAGGTTACCCTGAGAACGTGGACTTGGACCTTAGCAACAACACACTAACAGGTTCTATCCCAAAACACCTAGGCAATATCACAAACATCTCTCAATTGTTCCTTGACAATAACCAAATTTTTGGCGACATTCCTCGAGAATTAGGTTATTTGGTCAACTTAGAGATCTTGTTCCTTGACAATAACCAACTTTTTGACCAAACTTTGTTTCTATTTAGAGAGAAACATGGCCCACAACGATGAGGCCGGGGGTTCGGGCGGCAAGGCATTCTGGGAGCTGTCCCAGGAGATGGAGGAACAACCTCACTTGTATGAGGCCGCCGCCTTCCCCACCGATCCTGAGACCACTGATGGTGCCGCCGAGGATGACCACACTGATGCCACCACTGATGGTGCCGCCGAGGATGCCACCACTGATGATGGCGGCGCCCGCACAGATGGCAGCCAACCGAAGAGGCAACGGAAGGACCGGCGCCCGATCGTGCTCCGCACCCTCAAGGAGGAAGTTACTGAAGTGGACTCCAACGGGAATCCAACGGCGCCCGAACGAATAGTCAAGGGGTACTCGCTTCAGCTCGGGTGCATTGTCCGGAGCACCGTCTCGATCAATACCGAGAACCTGAGGCATCCTGACCGAGGGAATTTGCGCAACCTCCTCTTCACGAAGCTGCACGAACGATACAAGTTCCCCGCTGAATTTGAAAACACAAGCCTCAAAGGGAATAAAGTGAACAATGCTGCCCTCACGAAGATGAGCAAGGCCCTGTCTACTTGGAAAAGCAATGTGAAGAGAATGATCGAGAAAGGTGAGAGTTATCAGAAGATCAAGGAGAAAAATCCTTCGATCACCGAAGATGACTACAACAACTTCAAGATCAATTGCTCGAGCACCACAAGCTCCCAATCAAGTGAGTGGGGGAAACAAATGCGGGAGTTGAACATAGGGGAACACACACTCGGTCCCGGCGGTTACAGAGTGGCGGAGCCTATATGGGACAAGGAGGAGGCGGACCGTGCCGAGCAAGGCCTACCGCCCCTCTTCGATAAATACGGTGACAAGCAGACCAGGAACTTTGTCAGGGCCCGGTACAAGAAGGACCCGAAAACAAAGGAGCTTACCACGGATCCGAAGACCAGGTAGCTTGAGCTTGTTCTGGTAAGGAATACACCCCCGCGTAATTAGCTCCATATGGTTGCATTCTAATTAATGAAGCCAAATTTCTAAATGGTTCACATTCCTTCCGCAGGCGACTGAAAGAAGTAGCGCGGGGTCGACTAAGAGCAACCCTTGGGACACCACTCCAAATAGGGGGTTGAATGTAATGAAGAACAAGGATAAGCTCAGTAAGCCGACGTCAGCTGGTCGTGTGGCCGGCAAAGGCTTATCGACAAAATGGGGGTCATACTATACCGCTGGTGTGCGGAAGGAGAAAAAGACCAGCTCGGAAAGCCAGGCGCGAGAGGTTCAAGAACTCAAGGCACAGGTGGCGCGGATTCCGGAGATTGTCCAAGAGCAAGTGGAACAACGACTCGGAGCGACGATCACCGCCCTTGTGCCTACCTTGATCTCGGGGTTGAGTGCGCGGATTGCGGGCGGCGAACAGGGACCGCCCCCGATTCCTAGCTTCACGGCCAGCAACTCGCATAATGCGATGGCGGGGCCATTGGTGCCTCCGGCGGAGGCGACATTGGTGTCTCCGACGCCGGCACGGGAGCTTAATGCACCCGGGTGTACGCCGGCCGGCACTTCTGCAGCAAGCGGCACCTCCGTCAACTGCACGCCCGCCGTTGGTGGTGCGTCGACATTAGCCGAGCTCGACGCCATCATCACGGTAACTAATTAAGCCTCTCTCGGCCGAGGACTTCATCTCCTTGCCTTTGACTGGGCATCCCTGACGCCCTACATGTTTTCTCAGGGCGCCGCCGACGTTCCGTGCACTCTCCTCCACTTCGTGAACAACGAGTTGGTCGATGTCGCCAAGGGCAAAATCGTTCAACCGGGCAACCCCTTGTTCCACGGTACCCAGATGCCACCCAACTTGTTTAGGGTTCAACTGGTTCGGGTGCTGCCAGGCTGCGACGACTTGTTACCTCCGATTCGACCCGTCGGGGCCGACGATGAAGACGTGATGACCCTCAGCGCCTGCCTGAGCTGGCCCCTGCTTTGGCCGAAGAGCCAGATTCGTTTGGGGGCGGGGGACACCACCCCAAAGACAACACCGCCAGTCGTGCCGGCGCCAAGTCGGCCCCATGGCAAGACCGCCGTAACGGTGCCGGACATCCCTATGCCACTGGATCCAAACATGCATATGGCACAGGATCAGAACGACGACGACGACGACGATGATACATTTGGCAACGTCGATCAGTACTTTGCCGATCATGGGTACGATGGCGACTTCATGGGGCCTCCTTCTCAAGAACCAAACCCAACAAAAGACGTGTGCGATCTAGCTGGTACCGCGGAGAAGCCAAGTTGCAACAGGCGTCGTCTGACGTTCAGCTCTCAGGAGACGCCTCCAGCTGCCGACTTCACCGAGCCTCAGATAGGAGAGGTGCGAAATATTATCAGCCCCAACACACTCAAGAAGGCGGTCTGTGAGCAGAACTCGGTCCCATTACAGGAGAAGAAGAAGGCACACAAAAGAAAGACTAAGAAGGGTGCGAGCCAGCCGGCACCGAGTACGATCCGTGCTCAGGACGGGCCACCTTCACCGCAGGATATCTCGAGGAGGGTGCATGTGGCGGGTAGGGCGATGCTACCGACAAATATGCTCAATGCTGCAACCGGTGCTATGCGGAGTCTGCATGACAGTGTTCTTTCTTTGGAGAAGCGGCGTCTCAGGGAGAAGGATGTGGCATACCCAGTTTTCGCGGCCAAGGTGCCAGAGGGCAAGGGCTTTGTGGATAACTCCATCAGGCGTACGATCGTCCTGCGTTTTGATGACATCCACGCTATTTCGAACCTTCATCCGCTGCACTACACCTTCATTCGGCTATTTTCGCTGAGTATGGAGATGCGGATCATTCGCGACAAGACCCCGGACATCGTGATAGTCGACCCCTTCTACATGCGTGCAAAGATCTTGGGCAGCACTGGGGACCGGCAAGTCGCGAGTTCTTACCTCGAAGGCGTCATTCTGGCAAACTAAGATAAGGATAACTTCCTCGTGCCTTACTTTCCCGAGTAAGTCCTCCCCTCAACCGGCCCGTAACATATGAATTCTTACATTTCGATCGTTTTTCTTTTAACATTCCGTGTTTTCTGCAGTGACACACGTTGCACGCTCATCCTCCTAAGCCCCAAATATTCCATGGCCACGTATTTCGACCCGGACCGTCAGTCGAACATAGACTACACAAATGTCAAGAAGGTTCTTGATGATGTTCTCCCCGGCTACGCCAAATCTGGAGGCACCTTCACCAGGCCTATTCGTAAGTACTGCAAGCACGTGTTCTCCCACAATACGACGTTCTGCTGCGTCAAGCAGCCGCCTGACGGTCAGAAGGGTGCCTACTACGCCATCCATCACATGCGGGCGATCGTACGGGACCATCATCAACTTCTTCTACTGAGTAAACTCAAAGATTGGGCCGCGAGCGTGTCGGCAATCCAGGACGCGGACCTCCGACAAGAATTCTTTCGCATCCAGTCGGAGTTTGCGGAAATCGTCCATCAAGATGTCCTTCGTACCTCGGGGCAGTTCTACCTCAGAAATCAACCGTCCAACAGTGACATCGACACAATGCTACAAATGCAGGCTGACAACGACCATTATTTCATGACTCCCACGATAGACGGCGGCTTCATCCACGCTCCGGTCCCTTGAGTCGAGTTGAAAGCAGTGATGCTGTGTCTAGTTCTGAAACATCGATTGGCTCATGTTGTAATTAAACTTTAATGAACTTGTAGTATGTCTCTTTGGTTTCGAGAGTTGTTCAACTTAGATGTAATCGATGCTATTAATGTCTTGCTTTTCTCTTCCGATCGTTCTGTTGCATAATTATATATTGCTTATGTATTGTCTGTGAATTGGTACTAACGTTTCGTTTGGCTAGTGCATAGCAATGCCGACGTATGTCGTGTACAAGGGTAAGGATCCCGGAGTCTACGATGACTGGGAGGAGTGTCGGAGACAGGTTCACCGATTCAGCGGTAATAGTTACAAAGGGTACACCACTAGGGCCGAGGCCGAATCTAGATACGCCCGCTATCTAGCGGTAGAGGGGAGGGAGCGTTGGAGGAACCGGATGAAGACGAGTTTCATCGTGATGATGCTCATCGTGATGACCGCAGCTCTCTTCTATGTGATGGTAGTTTAGATGATCGATATCGACTTGTAATGTGAAGACAAACTCGCTACTCGCGGTCTCGAGACTTGTAATATAATGTTCTATCTTTGTTCGGTCTTTTCAATTCGGAGACTAATATGATGAATTGTATTCGGAGACTAATATGATGAATTGTATTCTTCTATTGTATTCGATGAATCTGTTGTTGATGTGTGCTGTCTATATTTTGTCAAATTATACATTTTGTAACCTGTGCAAAAAACAGAAAATAAAAAAAAACCTAATATTCATACTAATGGCGCATCACATGACAGTGCGTCATTAGTATGACAAAGCATACTAATGGCGCATCACTGGTAAGTGTGCCATTAATATGCCATGGTTACTAATGGCGCATCCAGTGGTGGTGCGCCATTAGTATGCCAAAGCACCTGGATATACATGGCCCCTGGGAGGTATACTAATGGCGCACCCTGGCCTATACTAATGGCGCACCCGCGGTGCGCCATTAGTATACCAGATACTAATGGCGCACCAGGTGGTGCGCCATTAGTAAAAATTACTAATGGCGTGCTGTTAATGGCGCACCACAGATGCGCCATTAATGGCCATACTAGGTGCGCCATTAGTAGGGGGTTTTCTAGTAGTGCTAATACTCCTCGAATACTATCATACATATAGCATCGCTAATATAGCTAGAACCGTAGCACCCCCGACGGGTATCGTCCCGGGTGGTGGACACCCAAAGAGAAGGAACCATCACAGGACCATAGCTCCAGTGAGATTCCTGAAGAACCTGCCAGGTATTGTCGAACCTGCCCTCCAACGCAACCATGTAGCGACGGACGTGCTCGTCCTCCTCGCTGACACGGTGACGTACCACCTCAGCGGTGTCCGGAAGCCTCGGCACCGTCACTGGCCCACACGACCGCCACCAAACAAGGACCTCGTCAACGACGGGCTGGCTCCTCACCAACCTACGCCCCCCGGAAGGTAGCACCTCACAATACCAGCCTGGCGGAGCCCAATCCCGAACATGGCCCCTCTGATCAAGCCGGCCTCCTCCACCGAGTCGACGACGAGGATGTGGGATAGGCATCGTTGACGCCAATGCGGGAATAATTGCTTGAACTAAAAAAATAAACTATTTCTATTAATTTTCTTACTAAAAATAAACTACTTCTATAGTAAGACAAAGTAGTTTTACTAAATCAACTAGTTCAACTACTTAGCACTTATTATAAATAAAATAAAGTAGTCCTTACTAAAAATAAACTACGTACTTCTATATATAGTAAAATAAACTAGTTTTATTTAATCAACTAGTTCAACTACTAAGCACTTACTATAAATAAAATAAAGTAGTACTTACTAAAAATAAACTAGTTTAACTAGTTCTATTATTTTTCTAACTAATTATATTAAACACTAGTTTAACTAATTATAGTAAAATAAATTTTCCTATGCATACACAATATGAACATATACATAAATTGACAAAGAAAACTCTATGAACAAAAAAATCATTAAAATTCTATGAACAAAATTACAATACAAAAAATCATAAAAATTCTATGAACAGAAAAAATCATAAAAAATTGACATATTCTTTGCATATATATGAACATACAAACATTTGCATATTCAACAATAATATCACCAAAAAAATCTATGAACAGAAAAAAATTCTAACACAATATGAACAAATTACAACAACTCAATTAACTACACATCTCAACTACACATCTAAATTAGGAAAATTCATATATATGAGCTCACTGCGCAAGGGGGCAACGACAAGGAGGCAGGGCACGGGGATAGCGACGGTGAGGGGCGCGGCGACGGGCGACGAAGCAAGGCACGGCGACGATGACGGTGAGGGGCGCGGCGATGGGCGACAAGGAGGCAGGGCCGGCGGCGTCGGGGCAAGGGGGCGCGGGGCGGCGACGATGCTGGGCGGGGCCGGCCGCGTCGGGGCAGGGGGCGTGGGGCGACAACGGCGACGGCGATGCGCAGAGGGGCAGCCTGGCGGCGGCGTCGGGGCGGGGAAGACGAACTGAATGAAAATTTTCACAAGTGCTAGTTATATAGACGAAGCATTGGTCCCAGTTCGTGACAGCAACCGGGATGAATGCCTCCTTTAGTCCCGGTTGGTGCCATCAACCGGGACCAAAGGCCTCTTTTCAGCAGGCCAAAGGGCGGGAAGCAGAGGCCTTTGGTACCGGTTGGTGGCAACAACCGGTACTAAAGGGCGGCATTGGTCCCGGTTGGTGCCACTAACCGGGACCAAAGCCACCCTTTAGTCTCGGTTGGTGCCACCAACCGGGACCAAAGGCATTGCACAGCGGCGTGGTGGTGGGAGTTTAGTCCCACCTCGCTAGCTGAGACAGAGCCGCACCTATTTATAAGGTACGGTGCACCTGAGCTATTGAGCTCCTCTCTAAAGCAGGCTTACGGGCCTAACCACTCTATACATGCCTGTGGGCCTACTGGGCCTTCTGCGGGCTTGAATCCTAGCCCATGGATGGGTTTCTAGTCGTATTCAGGCCGTGGTGGCCCAATAAGTGGCATAATTTTTACTTTTTTCCTGTTTTTTAGTTTTCTTTTTCGCTTTATTTATTTTGTTTTGTTTCTACTTACAACAAAAAACTTTTTTTTATTTTGTTTCTAATTACTTATGTATTTACTTTATGATAATTCTTTTTGCTATTAAAGTTTCTAACAAAAAAAGTTCTTTATGAAAATTCTTTTTGCTTTTAATGATTTTGAACAGAAAATACTTTGATAATTTTAGTTGCATCAATTTTATATAATTTTAGTTTCAATAATACTAGAGGTTGCTTATAATATTTGAACAGAAAATAATTAGATAATTTTAGTTTCATAAATTTTATTTATGTTATTAAAGTTTACTTTATTTTATTTTATTTTGTCTCTACTTATATATTTTATTAAAGTTTATATTATTTTGTTTCTAATTACTTATTTATTTTCTTTTATGATAATTGTTTTGCTATTAAAGTTTGTAACAAAAAAGTTCTTTATGAAAATTCTTTTTCTTTTTAATGATTTTGAACAGAAAATGAACTCTGAAAAGGTTGAAAGTTGGCATGGTATCATCATTTAATCCATATAGCATGTGCAAGTAAGTTGAGAGGGTTACGGCAAAAACTGGACGCACTTCGTGTACAAAACGGACAATCTCTTTTGAAGTATCAGAATTTCATACGAAAAATTGCCTGTTACAACACGCATTTCAAATGAACTACGAAAAGGTTCAAAGTTGGCATGGTATCATCATAATAGTTGTGGAAAAGTCTTCACTTTTATTTTGCTTGTGTCCTTTCCTTATTGCGCTGTAACCATGGATAATCTTCATCATTTATTAGGATGCTTGGGTCAGCCTTGACTTTGAAGGGAGGAATTTCATGAAACTTTTCATAATCTTCGGACATGTCTGTCTTGCCCTCCACTCCCATGATGTCCCTTTTTTCCTGAAAGAACTATGTGGCGCTGTGGCTCATCATATGATGTATTCGCTTCCTTATCTTTTCTTTTTCCCGGTTTGGCAGACATGTCCTTCACATAGATATATAACCTGTGCCACATCATTGGCTAGGACGAACGGTTCGTCAATGTACCCAAGATTGTTCAGATCCACTGTTGTCATTCTGTACTGTGGGTCTACCTGTACCCCGCCTCCTAACAGATTGAATCATTTGCACTTAAACAAAGGGACCTTAAAATCATGTTCGTAGTCAAGTTCCCATATGTCCACTATGTAACCACAATATGTGTCCTTTCACCTCTCTGTTGCTGCATCAAAGCGGCCACCGCTATTTTGGTTGGTGCTCTTTTGATCTTGGGCGATCGTGTAAAATGTATTCCCATTTATCTCGTATCCTTTGTAAGTCAATACAGTCGAAGATGGTCCCCTGGACAACGAGTACAACTCATCACAAACAGTGTTGTCATCTCTGAGACGTGTTTCCAACCAACTTCTGAAAGTCCTGATGTGTTCACATGTAATCCAGTCGTCGCACTGCTCTGGGTGTTTGGAGCGCAGACTGTTCTTGTGTTCATCGACATACGGGGTCACCAAGGTAGAGTTCTGTAAAACTGTGTAATGTGCTTGAGACCAAGAATATCCGTCCCTGCATATTATTGAGTCCCCTCCAAGCGTGCCTTTTCGAGTTAGTCTCCCCTCATACCGCCATTTAGGGAGACATATCTTCTTAAGGCCAGGAATGAAGTCAACACAAAACCCAATGACATCCTCTGTTTGATGGCCCATGGAGATGCTTCCTTCTGGCATAGCGCGGTTACGGACATATTTCTTTAGGTATCCAATGAACCTCTCAAAGGGGTACATATTGTGTAGAAATACAGGGCCCAGAATGACAATCTCGTCAACTAGATGAACTAGGATGTGTGTCTTGATATTGAAGAAGGATGGTGGGAACACCAGATCGAAACACCAGATCACTCCTTAGCCTTGGTATGATTTTTAGATCGATTACCTTCTGAGAGATTGCATTGAGGAATGCACATACCTTCACAATGGCTAATCAGACGTTTTTCGGTAGAAGCCCCCTCAATGCAACCGGAAGCAGTTGCGTCATAATCACGTGGCAGTCATGAGACTTTAGGTTCTGGAACTTTTTCTTTGGCATATTTATTATTCCCTTTATATTCAACGAGAAGCCAGTCGGGACCTTCATACTAAGCAGGCATTCAAAAAAGATTTCCTTCTCTTCTTTGGTAAGAGCGTAGCTGGCAGGACCTTCATACTGCTTTGGAGGCATGCCGTCTTTTTTGTGCAAACGTTGCAGGTCCTCCCGTGCCTCAGATGTATATTTTGTCTTCCCATACACGCCCAAGAAGCCTAACAGGTTCGCGCAAAGGTTCTTCGTCACGTGCATCACGTCGATCGAAGAGCGGACCTCTAGGTCTTTCCAATAGGGTAGGTCCCAAAATATAGATTTCTTCTTCCACATGGGTGTGTGTCCCTCAGCGTCACTCGGAACAGCTAGTCCGCCGGGACCCTTTCCAAATATTACGTGTAAATCGTTGACCATAGCAAGTATGTGATCACCGGTACGCATGGCGGGCTTCTTCCAGTGATCTGCCTCGCCTTTGAAATGCTTGCCTTTCTTTCGACATTGATGGTTGGTCGGAAGAAATCAACGATGACCCAGGTACACATTCTTCCTGCATTTGTCCAGGTATATACTTTCGGTGTCAGCTAAATAGTTCGTGCATGCATGGTATCCCTTGTTTGTCTGTCCTGAAAGGTTACTGAGAGCGGGCCAATCGTTGATGGTTACAAACAGCAACGCGTGCAAGTTAAATTCCTCCTATCTGCGCTCATTCCACGCACATACACCGTTTCCATTCCACAGCTGTAAAAGGTCTTCAACTAATGGCCTTTGGTACACATCAATATCGTTGCCGGGTTGCTTAGGGCCTTGGATGAGAAATGGCATCATAATGAACTTCTGCTTCATGCACATCCAAGGAGGAAGGTTATACATACATAGAGTCACGGGCCAGGTGCTGTGATTGCTACTCTGCTCCCTGAAAGGATTAATGCCATCCGCGCTTAAACCAAACCATACGTTCCTTCGGTCACGTGCAAACAAAATTTAGTACCACCTCGAATATGTTTTAAATTCAAACTGAAAGCATAAATTCACAGAAAGAAAGCGTATTGTGACGATGAACCCAAGGACTCAATCTGTGCTTTATTATTAGGGAGAGATATTTCTACTCTATTAAAAGGCAAGCAAGCCAGGGTCGCGCCTTGCGAAAGGAATAGTGCACCGCAGAGACACACAAGACTTTTGGTGGATTGGTGCACCGGTGTATTTGTCTTTTGAGAGAGAGCACCGGTGTTTGGGCATTCTTCAATCAACATCGTTGGCCGGTGCAACCACTGAAAAAGGGCGTGTGATTGGTATGCAGTTGCCCTCCGAAGAGTTGCAAACCTTCGTTGTCAGTATTCATCTGAACAATGAAGGCTAGGTTAGACCTCACCGATTTGAGCAAGTTTTTTTGAATGAAAGGGGTTGCCCCCCTGCCCCAATTTTATAGATTGAAGCATAACGAAACAAAAGTTCAGCACTGATCCGAGAAATAAAAGCTACTACAGGGGACTACTTCACCCTAAGCATGAGAGCAATAGTTCTCTCCACACGACACTCAATAAACTCCTTAATTACTTATTACAGCACCTATGGGCGAAAGGAAGTAAAGAAAGCGAAGCCAAGATAGGAATCTTCATTGCGAGCATCAGCTTCAGCTTCTCTCTCCCCAGCTCATGCGCCCTCCCCACACTTCATTTCCATGCGATTTGCATCATCTCTCCACGCCGCTTGTCCAACAGAAGAATGCATCGTTGAAGCAGTGTTGCTTGAGCATCATCGCAGAGAACTTACCACTGGTGCAAATAGCAACTTAGTTTTGCAAGAATGTAGTTCACGTTTCTCCATTTCTGCCCCTGGAAACAAAATTTGTTCCTTAGTCTCCACAAGCTCCACAAGGTAGCAGCAATTACCATATTAAGTACAGGTTTTTTTGTGTGCACATGCAAGCCAAAGATACTTACAAAATTAGCTATTCTATCAATCCCAAAGAAGTCAGATACAAAGTTCCAAACATGTTGAGAAACCACATATTCGAATAGTAGATGTTGAACAGTTTCAAACTCAGCACAGAAGAGACGGGAAGGGTCTACCACATCTCTCCTTTTAGCAAGATTATCTCTAGTTAGAATTTTGTTATGAGCACATAGCCACAAGAACACATGAATTTTTTGAGGGCAAATAATTTTCCAAAGGTCATCTCTGATAGCAGAAGCTATCCCCCCAAAGTTAATGTGTTGATAGAAGGATTTTACTGAATATATACCATTAGTTTCCAAGGACCAAATAGGCAGATCAGAGTTATCTGTTAGGGTGCACTGTTGGACAGTATCCAGCAGTTGTTTCCATCTATCTAAGCCACTTTGATCAACACATCTCCTAAAGGTTAACTTCAGATTGTTCCCGTCCCACACCTGAGCTACAGTACACTCAGTTTGGTTACAGATGCGAAAAAGATCCCAAACTTGTACCTTCAGGGAACACTCCCCTATCCAGTTTGAGCAAGGGTTTTGTCTTGTCTGCCTGCCAACACTAGTTCCACTCAACAGAAGATCCCAGATTTATTCTAAAAAAGATCCCAAAGTTTTAGCTTCTTAAGTGCAGGGATAGCTTGTTTTCAGACCATGTCTTGCACAAGTGCAATGTAGTTTCACTTCAGAAAATGGAAGTGTTTTTATCCTCAATATTTGCATTATGTGTATTCCTTTTTCTTTCAAAGAATCGGCTGAAGGAAATATGCCCTAGAGGCAATAATAAAGTTATTATTTATTTCCTTATATCATGATAAATGTTTATTATTCATATGCTAGAATTGTATTAACCGGAAACATAATACATGTGTGAATACATAGACAAACATAGTGTCACTAGTATGCCTCTACTTGACTAGCTTGTTGATCAAAGATGGTTATGTTTCCTAACAATAGACATGTGTTGTCATTTGATTAATGGGATCACATCATTAGGAGAATGATGTGATTGGCATGACCCATTCCGTTAGCCTAGCACTTGATCGTTTAGTATGTTGCTATTGCTTTCTTCATGACTTATACATGTTCCTGTAACTATGAGATTATGCAACTCCCGTTTACCGGAGGAATACTTTGGGTGCTACCAAACGTCACAACGTAACTGGGTGATTATAAAGGAGTACTACAGGTGTCTCCAAAGGTAAATGTTGGGTTGGAATATTTTGAGATTAGGTTTTGTCACTCCGATTGTCGGAGAGGTATCTCTGGGCCCTCTCGGTAATGCACATCACTATAAGCCTTGCAAGCAATGTAACTAATGAGTTAGTTGCGGGATGATGCATTATGTAACGAGTAAAGAGACTTGCCGGTAACGAGATTGAACTAGGTATTGGATATCGACGATCGAATCTCGGGCAAGTAACATACCGATGACAAAGGGAACAACGTATGTTGTTATGCGGTTTGACCGATAAAGATCTTCGTAGAATATGTGGGAGCCAATATGAGCATCCAGGTTCCGCTATTGGTTATTGACCGAGAATAGTTCTAGGTCATGTCTATATTGTTCTCGAACCCGTAGGGTCCGCACGCTTAAGGTTTCGATGACAGTTATATTATGAGTTTATGAGTTTTGATGTACCGAAGGAGTTCGGAGTCCCGGATGAGATCGGGGACATGACGAGGAGTCTCTAAATGGTCGAGACGTAAAGATCGATATATTGGACGACTATATTCGGAGTTCGGAAAGGTTCCGAGTGATTCGGGTATTTTTGGAGTACCGGAGAGTTACGGGAATTCGCTGGGGAGTATATGGGCCTTATTGGGCCATACGGGAACAGAAGAGAGAGGCCGAAAGGAAGGAGGCGCGCAGCCCCCCTCTGGTCCGAATTGGACAAGGGGTGCGGCCCCCTTTTCCTTCCTCCTCTCCCCCTATTTCCCCCTTCTCCTACTCCAACAAGGAAGGAGGGAGTCCTACTCCCGGTGGGAGTAGGACTCCCCTTGGCGCGCCCCCTCCTAGGGCCGGCCTCCTCCCCCGTTGCTCCTTTATATACGGGGGCAGGGGGCACCTCTAGGCACGAGAACAACAATTGATCCCTTGGATCTCTTAGCCGTGTGCGGTACCCCCCTCCACCATAATCCACCTCGATAATATCGTAGCGGTGCTTAGGCGAAGCCCTGCGTCGGTAGTACATCAAGATCGTCACCACGCCGTCGTGCTGACGGAACTCTCCCTCGACACTCGGCTGGATCGGAGTTCGAGGGACGTCATCGAGCTGAACGTGTGCTGAACTCGGAGGTGCCGTACGTTTGGTACTTGGATCGGTCGGATCGTGAAGACGTACGACTACATCAACCGTGTTGTCATAACGCTTCCGCTTCCGGTCTACAAGGGTACGTGGACGGACACTCTTCCCTCTCGTTGCTATGCCATCACCATGATCTTGCGTGTACGTAGGAATTTTTTTGAAATTACTACGTTCCCCAACAGTGGCATCCGAGCCTAGGTTTTATGCGTTGATGTTATATGCACAAGTAGAACACAAGTGAGTTGTGGGCGATATAAGTCATACTGCTTACCAGCATGTCATACTCTGGTTCAGCGGCATTGTGAGATGAAGCGGCCCGGACCGACATTACGCGTACGCTTACGCGAGACTGGTTTCACCGCTACGAGCACTCGTTGCTTAAAGGTGACCGGCGGGTGTCTGTCTCTCTCACTTTAGTTGAACCGAGTGTGGCTACGCCCGGTCCTTGCGAAGGTTAAAACAACACTAACTTGACGAACTATCGTTGTGGTTTTGATGCGTAGGTAAGAACGGTTCTTGCTAAGCCCGTAGCAGCCACGTAAAATTTGCAACAACAAAGTAGAGGACGTCTAACTTGTTTTTGCAGGGCATGTTGTGATGTGATATGGTCAAGACGTGATGCTATATTTTATTGTATGAGATGATCATGTTTTGTAACCGAAGTTATCGGCAACTGGCAGGAGCCATATGGTTGTCGCTTTATTGTATGAAATGCAAACGCCCTGTAATTGCTTTACTTTATCTCTAAGCGGTAGCGATAGTCGTAGAAGCAATAGATGGCGTAACGACAACGATCCTACGATGGAGATCAAGGTGTCGCGCCGGTAACGATGGTGATCACGACGGTGCTTCGAAGATGGAGATCACAAGCACAAGATGATGATGGCCATATCATATCACTTACATTGATTGCATGTGATGTTTATCCTTTATGCATCTTATCTTGCTTTGATTGACGGTAGCATTTTAAGATGATCTCTCACTAATTATCAAGAAGTGTTCTCCCTGAGTATGCACCGTTGCAAAAGTTCTTCGTGCAGAGACACCACGTGATGATCGGGTGTGATAGGCTCTACGTTCAAATACAACGGGTGCAAAACAGTTGCGCACGCGGAATACTCGGGTTGAACTTGACGAGCCTAGCATATACAGATATGGCCTCGGAACACGGAGACCGAAAGGTCGAGCGTGAATCATATAGTAGATATGATCAACATAGCGATGTTCACCATTGAAACTACTCCATCTCACGTGATGATCGGACATGGTTTAGTTGATTTTGATCACGTGATCACTTAGATGACTAGAGAGATGTCTGTCTAAGTGGGAGTTCTTAAGTAATATGATTAATTGAACTTTAATTTATCATGAACTTAGTCCTGGTAGTATTTTGCAAATTATGTTGTAGATCAATAGCTTGCGTTGTTGCTTTCATATGTTCATATGTTCCTAGAGAAAGTTGTGTTGAAAGATGTTAGTAGCAATGATGCGGATTGGATCCGTGATCTGAGGTTTATCCTCATTGCTGCACAGAAGAATTATGTCCTTAATGCACCGCTAGGTGACAGACCTATTGCAGGAGGAGATGCAGACGTTATGAACGTTTGGCTAGCTCAATATGATGACTACTAGATAGTTTAGTGCACCATGCTTAACGGCTTAGAATCGGGACTTCAAAGACGTTTTGAACGTCATGGACCATATGAGATGTTCCAGGAGTTGAAGTTAATATTTCAAGCAAATACCCGAGTTGAGAGATATGAAGTCTCCAACAAGTTCTATAGCTAAAAGATGGAGGAGAATCGCTCAACTAGTGAGCATGTGCTCAGATTGTCTGGGTACTTCAATTGCTTGAATCAAGTGGGAGTTCATCTTCCAGATAAGATAGTGATTGACAGAATTCTCTAGTCACCATCACTAAGTTACTAGAACTTCGTGATGAACTATAGTATGCAAGGGATGACGAAAACGATTCCTGAGCTCTTCGTGATGCTGAAATCAACGAAGGTAGAAATCAAGAAAAGAGCATCAAGTGTTGATGATTGACAAGACCACTAGTTTCAAGAAAAGGGCAAAGGGAAAGAAAGGGAACTTCAAGCAGAATGGCAAGCAAGTTGTCACTCCCACGAAGAAGCCCAAAGCTGAACCAAAGCCTGAAACTGAGTGCTTACACTGCAAAGGAAATGGTCACTAGAAACGGAAATACCCTGAATATTTGGTGGATAAGAAGGATGGCAAAATGAACAAGGGTATATTTGATATACATGTTATTGATGTGTACTTTACTAGTGTTTATAGTAGCCCCTGAGTATTTGATACTTGTTCGGTTGCTAAATATTAGTAACTCGAAACAGGAGTTACAGAATAAACAAAGACTAGTTGAAGGGGAAGTGACGATGAGTGTTGGAAGTGGTTCCAAGATTGATATGATCATCATCGCACACTCCCTATACTTTCGGGATTAGTGTTGAACCTAAATAAATGTTATTTGGCGTTTGCGTTGAGCATGAATATGATTTGATCATGTTTATTGCAATATAGTTATTCATTTAAAATCAGAGAATAATTGTTGTTCTGTTTAAATGAATAAAACCTTTGATGGTCATACACCCAATGAAAATAGTTTGTTGGATCTCGATCGTAGTGATACACATATTCATAATATTGATGCCAAAAGATGAAAAGTTGATAATGATAAGTGCAACTTATTTGTGGCACTGCCGTTTGGGTCATATCGGTGTAAAGAGCATGAAGAAACTCCATAAAGATGGATTTTCGGAATCACTTGGTTATGAATCATTTGATGCTTGCGAACCATGCCTTTTTGGGCAAGATGACTAAAACACCGTTCTTCGGAACAATGGAACGAGCTACTGACTTGTTGGAAATAATACATACCGATGTATGTGATCCAATGAGTGTTGATGCTCATGGCAAGTATCGTTATTTTCTGACCTTCACAAGATGATTTGAGCAGATATGGGTATATCTACTTGATGAAACGTAAGTCTGAAATAGTTGAAAGGTTCAAAGAATTTCAGAGTGAAGTGGAAAAATCATCGTAACAAGAAAATAAAGTTTCTGTGATCTGATCGCGGAGACGAATATTTGAGTTACGAGTTTGGTCTTCAATTAAAACAATGTGGAATACTTTCACAAACTCACGCCACCTGGAACACCACAACCACAATGTAATGGTGTGTCCGAAAGTCGTAATCGTACTTTACTAGATATGGTGTGATTTAAAAGGGCACCATCCAAATCCGTTGAGACGACACCGTATGAACTATGGTTTAGCAGTAAACCTAAGCTGTCGTTTCTTAAAGTTTGGAGTTGCGATGCTTATATGGAAAAAAGTTTCAACCTGATAAGCTCAAACCCAAATCGGAGAAGTGCGTCTTCATAGAATACCCAAAGTTAACTATTGGGTACACCTTCTATCACAGATCCGAAGGCAAATTATTCATTGCTAAGAATGGATCCTTTCTAGAGAAGGAGTTTCTCTCGAAAGAAGTGAGTGGGAGGAAAGTAGAACTTGATGAGGTAACTGTACCTACTCCCTTATTGGAAAGTAGTTCATCATAGAAATCTGTTCCTGTGACTACAACACCAATTAGTGAGGAAGTTAATGATGATGATCATGAAACTTTAGATTAAGTTACTACAGAACCTCGTAGGTCTTCCAGAGTAAGATCCCAACCAGAGTGGTACGGTAATCCTGTTCTGGAAGTTATGTTACTAGACCATGACGAACCTACGAACTATGAAGAAGCGATGGTGAGCCCAGATTCCGCAAAATGGCTTGAGGCCATGAGATCTGAGATGAGATCCATGTATGAAAACAAAGTATGGACTTTGATTGACTTGCCCAATGATCGGCGAGACATTGAGATAAAATGGATCTTCAAGAGGAAGACGGACGCTGATAGTGTTACTATCTACAAAGCTAGAATTGTCGCAAAAGGTTTTCGATAAGTTCAAGGTGTTGACTACGATGAGAGTTTTTCACTCGTATCTATGCTTAAGTCTGTCTGAATCATGTTAGCAATTGCCGCATTTTATGAAATCTGGCAAATGGATAAACAGAACTGCATTCCTTAATGATTTTCTTAAAGAAGAGTTGTATATGATGCAACCAGAAGGTTTTCTCAATCCTAAAGGTGCTAACAAATTGTGCAAGCTCCAGCGATCCATCTATGGACTGGTGCAAGCATCTCGGAGTTGGAATATATGCTTTGATGAGTTGATCAAAGCATATGGTTTTATACAGACTTTTTAAAAGAAGCCTGTATTTACAAGAAAGTGAGTGGGAGCTCTGTAGCATTTCTAATATTATATGTGGATGACATATTGTTAATTGGAAATGATATAGAAATACTGGATAGCATGAAAGGATACTTGAATAAGAGTTTTTCAAAGCAAGACCTTGGTGAAGCTGCTTACACATTGAGCATCAAGATCTATATAGATAGATCAAGACGCTTGATAAGGTTTTTTCAATGAGTACATACCTTGATAAATTTTTGAAATAGTTCAAAATGGAACAGTCAAAGAAGGAGTTCTTGCCTGTGTTACAAGGTGTGAAGTTGAGTAAGACTCAAGACCCGACCATTGCAGAAAATAGAAAGAGAATGAAAAGTCATTTCCTATGCCGCAGTCATAGGTTCTATAAAGTATGCTATGCTGTGAACCAGACCTATTGTATACCTTGCTCTGTGTTTGGCAAAGGAATACAATTTTGATCTAATAAGTAGATCACTGGACATGGGTCAAGAATATCCTTAGTGAGGACTAAGGAGATGTTTCTCGATTATGGAGGTGATAAAAGAGCCCGTCGTAAAAGTTACAACGATGCAAGCATTTACACCAATCCAGATGACTCTAAGTCTCAATCTGGATACATATTGAAAGTGGGAGCAATTAGCTAGACTAGCTCCGTGCAGAGCATTCTGGACATAGAATATTTGCGAAATACATACGTCTCTGAATATGACAGACCCGTTGACTAAGCTTCTCTCACGAGCAAAACATGATCATACCTTAGTACTCTTTTGGGTGTTAATCACATAGCGATGTGAACTAGATTATTGACTCTAGTAAACCCTTTGGGCGTTGATCACATGACGATGTGAACTATGGGTATTAATCACATACAGATGTGAATATTGGTGTTGAATCACATGCTGATGTGAACTAGATTATTGACTCTAGTGCAAGTTGGAGACTGAAGAAAATATGCCCTAGAGGAAATAATAAAGTTATTATTTATTTCCTTATATCATGATAAATGTTTATTATTCATGTTAGAATTGTATTAACCGGAAACATAATACATGTGTGAATACATAGACAAACATAGTGTCACTAGTATGCCTCTACTTGACTAGCTTGTTGATCAAAGATGGTTATGTTTCCTAACCATAGACATGTGTTGTCATTTGATTAACGGGATCACATCATTAGGAGAATGATGTGATTGACATGACCCATTTTGTTAGCCTAGCACTTGATCGTTTAGTATGTTGCTATTGCTTTCTTCATGACTTATACATGTTCCTGTAACTATGAGATTATGCAACTCCCGTTTACCGGAGGAACACTTTGGGTGCTACCAAACGTCACAACGTAACTGGGTGATTATAAAGGAGTACTATAGGTGTCTCCAAAGGTAAATGTTGGGTTGGCATATTTCGAGATTAGGTTTTGTCACTCCGATTGTCGGAGAGGTATCTCTGGGCCCTCTCGGTAATGCACATCACTATAAGCCTTGCAAGCAATGTAACTAATGAGTTAGTTTCGGGATGATACATTACGTAACGAGTAAAGAGACTTGCCGGTAACGAGATTGAACTAGGTATTGGATACCGACGATCGAATCTCGGGCAAGTAACATACCGATGACAAAGGGAACAACGTATGTTGTTATGCGGTTTGACCGATAAAGATCTTCGTAGAATATGTGGGAGCCAATATGAGCATCCAGGTTCCGCTATTGGTTATTGACCGAGAATAGTTCTAGGTCATGTCTACATTGTTCTCGAACCCGTAGGGTCCGCACGCTTAAGGTTTCGATGACAGTTATATTATGAGTTTATGAGTTTTGATGTACCGAAGGAGTTCGGAGTCCCGGATGAGATCGGGGACATGACGAGGAGTCTCGAAATGGTCGAGACGTAAAGATCAATATATTGGACGACTATATTCGGAGTTCAGAAAGGTTCCGAGTGATTCGGGTATTTTTCGGAGTACCGGAGAGTTACGGGAATTCGCCGGGGAGTATATGGGCCTTATTGGGCCATACGGGAATAGAGGAAGAGGCCGAAAGGAAGGAGGCGCACAGCCCCCCTCTGGTCCGAATTGGACAAGGGGTGCGGCCCCCTTTTCCTTCCTCCTCTCCCCCTCTTTCCCCCTTCTCCTACTCCAACAAGGAAGGAGGGAGTCCTACTCCCGATGGGAGTAGGACTCCCCTTGGCGCGCCCCCTCCTAGGGCCGGCCTCCTCCCCTCCTTGCTCCTTTATATACGGGGGCAGGGGGGCACCTCTAGGCACGAGAACAACAATTGATCCCTTGGATCTCTTAGCCGTGTGCGGTGCCCCCCTCCACCATAATCCACCTCGATAATATCGTAGCGGTGCTTAGGCGAAGCCCTGCGTCGGTAGTACATCAAGATCGTCACCACGCCGTCGTGCTGACGGAACTCTCCCTCGACACTCGGCTGGATCGGAGTTCGAGGGACATCATCGAGCTGAACGTGTGCTGAACTCGGAGGTGCCGTACGTTCGGTACTTGGATCGGTCGGATCGTCAAGACGTACGACTACATCAACCACGTTGTCATAACGCTTCCGCTTACGGTCTACGAGGGTACGTGGACGGACACTCTTCCCTCTCGTTGCTATGCCATCAGCATGATCTTGCGTGTACGTAGGAAATTTTTTGAAATTACTACGTTCCCCAACATCGGCAGGAGCACTGTCTTTTCATGTCAGACGAAAAAGAGGATTTATGTACAGAGGGACCAAGTTTTTTTCAAAAACTTGGCAAAAACTTGAAGGGACCAACAGAGAGGGTACAATCTAACTAATACCGGACGCAACTTGGACCCGTCCAAAAGCCAGGGCCCTCTGCTTGATATCTTCGAAGGACAGTGCCGCCACCTTGATGTGGGTGAGACATGTCCAGTTGGGAAGACGACAGTTGCGCTCCTTCCAGATATTCCATATTATGTAGATGAAGTGTCCGCAACGACGATGTCGGTCGTCCTTGGACAAAGGAGCCATGAACATATCCCACCAGTCCGAGATCCCCATGGGAGGTGGGAGCGAGGGCGTGCTCGCAATGGCCTCGACGACCCAGTTCTGGATGTGGGACCAGACTGCAACGACAAAAGGGCAATCCTCGCTGAGATGAGCGCATCCCCAAGACAAAGCGGGCAGCGTGGGTCATGCGGCCAGCCCCTAATGGCGAGCATGTCAGCGGTAAGGATCCTTCCATGGAGCACGAGCCGGGAAAGGACTTGCACTCCAGTTCCGCGTGCACCTCCCAAATTTGACCGGGCAGAACATGGGGAAGGATCTGAAGAACTAAGTTGTGTAAGCCGAAGCAGTGGAGTAGATGCTATTGGAGGTCCATTTCCAGGAGATGAAGTCTTCCCGGTCCGGGATCAACGTAGGGAGGTCACCAAGGTAAGGGTGATGAACTCAAGAAACTCGGCCAGGAGGTCAACGACGCATTATGCGTATTCTAAAATGCATGTGGCAGCCTTATTATATCACATTAAGAAATAAAACTTTAATCTTGATACAAAGCAAAAGATTGAAAATATGAATGCTCAGAAACCTAACAATTTATAAAATTGCTTGCTCAGAAGCTTAACACTGGACAAAAATGCTTGCTCAAAGCCTAACACAGGACAAAACCGCCTGCTAAGAAGCCTAACACTGGACAACTTCTTGTGATGTGTTTGTGTAGTACGCTTATGGCCGAAGCCAATTGGCACATGAGTGTAGCACTTGCAAATGAATGGAATTTTTCTTGCCAAAAGCAACATCATTTGTAAGTAGTCTGATAGATAGATTAAATAAAGCATCATCGTTGTCTTGACTAAGATAAGAGATCTTAATGATGGCCACTACTCGGTTGCATCGGCCTACTAGGTCCAATTCAGGGTCTTAGTTGACACAGACCTTGTCCAGACGGTTTAAAAGAATTGGGACCCTCCAAAATGTAAGTTTTTTGCTTGGCTGATTATTAATAATAGGATTTGAACCACGGATCGACTACAACGACGAGGATGGCCTAATCGCAACATTTGCCCCTCTGTAAGTAAGTCCAGGAATTAGCGGCTCATCTACTCTTCCATCGTGATACACAACTAGAGCTTAGGTAATGATCAAAGTTTGGCTTGGCCTTCATGATGTGAACCTCCTGTAGTGGGTCAATTAAGGATTGGCGGAGTCTCAACGCAACCAGAAAGACGCAATCTCGAAGACCGCTCATCTCGCTAATGCTACTCATTTTGTGGGAGATGTGGAAGGTAAGGCATGCAAGTGTCTTCTGAAATATTGCGATGCTGGTCGGAGTTATTGTCACAAAGATCAAAGAGGGGTGTGGTTTGTGGTGTCTCCCTGGGGCGAAACATTTGCATTAGTTGATGCCGCATTCAGCCTTTGGCCATAAACTCTCGAAACCTCTTCTTTATCCAATAAAAATGGCAAATCTTTGCCTACTTTTAGAAAAATAGAAGCTACAACAAGTATCCCTTGGCACATTAGTTCCACTAAAATATTCCTTGGTAGTATAAATTCTTGATACATGAAGCAAATGAAAAATTTATTTTAAAGTAATTTTAGACGTAAACTTGACCCATGTAGCTTAAAGCCAATTACATCAAGTGCACGACAGAAATCTGAAAAAGTGTGAGGGTCTCACTGAAACAAACCAAGGTCCCAACTTAGCTGCACGTCTGCATCATTTAGAACTTTTTTCATTCCATTCCACTAATTCTTTCTTTTTATCATTTACCTATTCGAGGACGAGCACTCGAGCAAGAATTAAGCTTGGGGATGTTGATACGTCTCCAACATATCTATAATTTATGAAATATTCATGCCATGTTTGCAATAATTTTATATGGTTTTGGTATGATTTTATTAGAACTAACACGGACTGACGCTGTTTTCAGCAAAACTACCGTGGTATCTTTTTTGTGCAGAAATAAAAGTTCTCAGAATGGGCTAAACATTTATGATAATTTTTATAGACCAAAAGAGACCCCCAAAGCACCGGAGCTGGGCCAGGAAGTGATCGAGGAGGCCACACGCCTGGGGGGCGCCCACCCCCCTAGGGCACGCCTCCCGAGTTTGTGGTCCCCTTGGGCAACCCCCTGACGTGTTTCCAACGCCAAAAATTCTTATAAATACGGGAACCCAACCCTAGATCGGAAGTTCCGCCGTCGCAAGCCTCTATAGCCATGAAAAACTAATCAGGAGACCATTCCGGCACCCTGTCGGAGGGGGAAATCATCATTGGAAGCCATCTTCATCATCCCGACGGCCTCCATGATGAGGAGGGAGTAGTTCATCCTCGGGGCTGAGGTATGTACCAGTAGCTATGTGTTTCATCTCTCTCTCTCTCTCTCTCTCTCTCTCTCTCTCATGTTCTTGATTTGGCATGCTCTTGATGTACCGCGAGCTTTGTTATTATAATTGGATCATATGGTGCTTCTTTCCTCTCTATCTCGGTGATGAATTGAGTTTTGCTCTTTGAGGTTTCGTTATGTTGGATTGAGTATTGGATTTGAGAATACTTGATATATGTCTTGCGATGGGATATCTGTGATGACAATGGGATGCTCTATTGATTCACTTGATGTATGTTTTGGCACTCAACTCACGGATTCCCGATGTGGCATTAGGGTAATCTATGCGTAAGGATTTATGCACGTTTTTGTCCTACGTTCTCCGATAGAAACTTTGGAGTGACTCTTTGTTGCACGTTGATGGATTATTATGTGATCCAAATATGTTATCATTGTTGAGAGAATTTAGACTAGTGAAAGTATGAATCCTAGGCCTTGTTTCCAAGCATTTTAATACCGTTTTTGCTCACTTTTGTTACTAGTTACCTTGTTGTTTTATATTTTCAGATTACAAAAACCTACATCCACTATCCATACTTATATAATTTACCAGTGTATTGGGTGACACAAGAGACTCTTTGTTATTTGGTTGCAGGGTTGTTTGAGAGAGACCATGTTCATCCTATGCCTCCCACGGATTGATAAACCTTAGATCATCCACTTGAGGAAATATTGCTATTGTCCTACAAAATTCTGCGCTTGGAGGCCCAACACGAGTCTACAAGAAAAAGATTTTGTAGTAGACATCACCTTCATGATGTGAACCTCCAAGAGTGGGTCAGTTAGAGATTGGTGGAGCCTCAACGCAACCAGAAAGACGTAATCCTGATGACCGCTCACCTCCCTAATGCTACTCCTTTCATGGGAGATATGTGAAAAACGGAATGCAAGGGTCTTCCGAAACTTTGCGGGGCCGGTCGGAGTTATTGTCACAAAGATCAAAGAGGAGTGTGGTTTGTGGGGTCTCGCTGGGGCAAAATATTTGCCTATGTTGGTGTCGCGATCAGCCTTGTCCATAAACTCTAGAAGCTTCTTCGTTTCAAAAAAAAATAGAAGTTGCAACAAGTATCCCTTGACACATTCGTCCCACCAAAATATTCCTGAATAGTATAAATTCTTGACACAGGAAGCAAATGAAAAATTTTATTTAAAATAATTTTAGACGTAAACTTGACCCATGTAGCTTAAAGCCAATTGCATCAAGTGCACCACATAAATCTGAAAAGTGCAATGGTCCCACTGAAACAAACCGAGGTCCCAACTTAGCTGCACATCCGCAGCATTTAGGACTTTTTTCATTCCATTCCGCTAAATGTTGACCAATAAGGGCCTTGCGAAAATTCACATGTTGGTTTTCTATTTCAATAATCGCATAAACAATACCATTAGTATGATAAAGGATATTATAACATAACATTAAAACAGGGCAGAGCAGGGACGAAGGAACAAAAAGATGAACAATTGTCGGAACTGGTGGAATAGGGTTTGTAAGAAAACGGGGATGTAGGATATGCACAGGTAGACACATGTATAAGCAAGGCTGCAGAAGTATTTGTACATAATAAACGCGTATATTGTTTCGTATTCAGACAATTAAGAATTTTCATCCATTTTTCAAACATTTTTCTCTCGGATGGCTGCAGGCATTCCCGTAGGCGCGTGCCCCTGCACATTTTCGCGGTTTTTTGGTAGCCTTTCCGTCTATATTGAAAGCGTACGAGTGCGCCGGAGCACACTGTTCGTTCTTATTGTACGCTCATCTGTCGACGGAGAATCACATCATCCTTGACAGGGCAACGGAAGAGTGATCGATCGGCATAAATGAAGCATACCCTTTTATCACCCGTTCATATGCAGCCGTCGTGATCGTCCCATGTTCCGTTGTTCCGTCTGCAGCGCAGCAGCGGAATGTCAAGTGGCCCGAGCCGAGGCGTAGCGCATCGTCTCCCGTAGCCGATGATAATATCCCACTAGCTGTTGGGGCGCATTTTTGGTGCGCCTCTTGAGTGGCATATGGGCGGTGCATAGGGGAGCGCCCCTTCCAGCTTCCTTTTTGATAATTTTGGTTGCACGTGTACGTGCAAGCTCTTTACATTTAAACTACTTTGTATACACTTTTTCAAAATATAAATTTTTTCCATACAGATATAGTAATATCCGCAGCAATAACAAGAGACTGGAAGTGGTGTTCCAGTATTGTAGTGTGAGTAAAATCATAAAACCTCATACTGTTTTTCATTATTACATATTTTGTTAAAGACTTGGTACTGATGCTCCTTCAGCAATGGTCAACTTGCCTATTCCCCTGTCTCCCAGCGTGACCTCTAAGGTACACGTCGGGGACAGCCTCTTCGAGGAAGATGCGGGCACCGGGGATGACCTCCTTCGGGCGCGACTGCTCCCTCTCCTTTGTTTGAATCCTTGCCTCCAGACGCAACATACGTTCAAAGACCTGATTCACATTTTAAATAGCAAAACTAAGATAACAGTTTCCTTACGATAGTTAACATCAACTTCCCTGCAAAATTCTTTGAAAGCTTCTATCATTTGGTAGAAAAATAAATAAATATAGCCAGGTCTAAGTTTACAGCAGGATCATGACATCATGGTATGCTAGGTAGCTACATATAACCATGAACCACCTTTCAATATTAACTTTTTATGAACCAAGGCCCCGTTCGGTATACCGGTGAAGAAACCAGAGGAACATGAAAATGTGCAGGAATAGAGCTTGTTGAACATTGTAATCCTGCAGTTCTCAAAACAGAGAAGGAGATGTGTTCGGTTCAGAGGAAATCATTGGAGATGAGTGGTACTATTAGTGCAGTAATATAAAGTATTTATTGGGCCACCGAGCTGTCTAATCACTGCATGCTGGTTCGTCTACTCTCACACTGATGTGGAAAAATGTTTTTATATTCGTCTTGTACTATGTTGCATCGAGCCTCCGCCCAAAAAAGAGGCTAGACTAGATTTTTGTATCCCTGTGAAATGGACACTGTTGACACACATTTCCACAGGAACACTGTAGCTGATTCCTTTGATCCGAACGCCATCGAAGGAAATAAAAACTACGGAATGAAAATTCCTCTGGAAAGCTAAACAATCCCATGAAGCGAACACACCCCAAACAGACAGTACAACCCCAGACTCCAATGTCAGCAAGAAATTAGAAGTAAAAAGGCAATATTACACTTCAAATCACAGAATAAGAACAATGAGTTATTGATAAAATTACAACTAAATTAAGAAATGCAGGTTAGTAATGAGAAACCTAACCAGCAAGGAAAACAGTCGGTTTCGCACATTCTAACTTGTAAGATGCAGCTGTTTAAAACCTATATTAAACAATTTAGTTTCTAAGAGAAACAATACCTAAGAGATAACTTACAGTATCGATCTCAAGAGTTCTTCTATGCACACACATCAATCAAATGTTAGGCACCACTAAGAAAGGCTCCGGTGTTACATGCAACCGTAAGAAACTGCACAGGAAAGAACTTAAAAATACTCGAACTTCAGGTATCCAACTCAACTCCGATGCAGACACCCTTTTAGACATTGATCTTGTACAGATCATATACTAAACAACATACAGAATCAGTAAGTAGTAACATGTCACAGTCCTAAACATAAATAGATGGCAAAGATGACGGCACAAATTACTTTATACGTCGAGCAGCCCTATCCTGGAAAGATGAATCCACGACAAGGATGCCATAGAGTGACACACAAAGCCCAAGATTCGCAATCACCTGCAGTGCAAGTCCAAATACAGATTGGTAAATCCAGTACAAGCTGCAAACAAAAATGTCTAACCATGATCTGCTGAACAAGCCAACCAATGGATAATTTAAAATTGAGAACAACGAACTTTGGATATTTGAAACAGATATAATTAAACTTCCTAGCAGGTTGTTTGGTTCTTATGCCGGACATGGCGTTCTGTTAATAATATTTTCAGCAATCCATGTAAACCACTGCTCATTTCTTTGGAAAAAAACAACATTGCATTGCGGTGTGATCAAAATATATTTTGGCAGCACTATTTTTTCTTTCGAATCCATACGAACATTGCCATCAGCTGTGTTTCTAAACGGCTGGAATTCCTCTGGATTGAATAATGTTGTGACTAAGCAGAAATAAATAAGCAATTTCTTAGGAGGGAGAGCTCCTCGTCGCCTCCCCACCTTCCCTCTCTTGTACCTATCGCTCGCCACCGCTCCTCCCTTCCAGCTGTGCCTGCCTCTATGAGCTCTTGTCTCTCCAGCGGGCGACGCCCCTGACCCACCCCAGCCGGCGACGACCACTCATCTTCGACGAGCCGCCGTGGCGTGCCCTCCTCCCCCTGCTTGAGTCAGATCCAGCCACCCCAGACCCGGATCCGGACACCCCGGCCTCACATCTGGCCTCCACCGCCCACTTGGATCCCTCCTCGTCATAGGACACCACCAGCAGGCGGTGTGTCACGTCCCCACCACTGTTGGTGTCGACGGACGACAGACAGGTGGACCCAGGATCCACCTGTCAGGTTAGCACCGTGCAAGTGTGACTTGAGTGGGCCTGGTTAGGTGCGTGTGGCGTGTGTGTGTGGACTACTTAGTCCCAGCTTGTACTCAGATTTGGTCATGAAAAGAGAAATAGAAAGAAAAGTCTGAACCTCTCTCTCGTTCTCTAAACTCTATCTCGTTCCTCTATTCCCCATCCTCTTCTCCTATCAATCTACCAGAAAAAATGTGAGATCTCTTCCAAGGGCCTCACAATTGGTATTCAGAGCCTAGATCGCATCCGTCTGCGCTCTCAATCTCTGGATTGGGCTGTAAAATTCCACCGCAAAGGGTGCGAAAATTTGTTCCACAAATTTGTTCCACAAATCCTAAGCGGGGTTAGCCCAGTTTGGAGGAATCCGCAACGGCGCCGTCGAAGTAGTCGCTACCGACCGCGCAGACCAAACTCGTCCTCGCTGCCATGGGGGAAAATTCCGACAGTATCAAGTCGACGTTGGCTACCTTGCTGACCAAGTTCGAGGCCATGGATCTCAGGATTTCGACTTGGGCAAGCAAATCGAGGCGACGCAAGAGAACGTCGACGCGATTCGTCATCATCAGGTGAAGACAGGCGTTACTCCGGCAGGATCATGTGTCACGGAGTAGGGTGCGACCTCCACCACTCGCCCCGTTCCGCGGCTCGCTAATCTGCAGCCGCCGTTGCTGGGGACACCGGCAGAGCATCAAGAAGGGAAGGTACTCACCACAGCACCTCCCTCCACTAGTAGAAAAGGGGGCATTGGTCCAGGCCGGGTCAGCCCATTAGTCCCGGTTCAATCCAGAACCAGGACCAATGGGGGCATTGGACCCGGTTCGTTAGCCCCGGGGGCCGGCCGGGCCACGTGGGCCATTGGTCCCGGTTCGTCTGGACCTTTTGGTCCCGGTTGGTGGGACGAACCGGGATCAATGTGCCTTGCTCCTGGCCCACCACCATTGGTCTCGGTTGGTAGCCTGAACCGGGACCAAAGGCTTCCCTTTAGTCCCGGTTCTTGCCACGAACCAGGACCAATTAATTGCCTACATATACCCTCACCACAAGCAGAGCACTCTCACTGCTTTGTTTTTCGTGGCCGGCGAGGAGAGAGCTTTGTGGTGCTCTAGCTCACCTCCTATGCACACGAGGTGTTCGATGGAATGCCCGAGCCACACTACTTAAGCTTTCTCCCCTCCAAGCTTTCTTGAAGGAAAAAATTAGAAAAATTGAGGAGGAGAAGATGATATTGGAGTTGCATGTTGCGAATGTCGTGGATGATCACAAGATCAAGATGGATGCAATGCGCTTGAAAATTAGAAAGATTAGAAAATATGCTATTCATACCGAGGCTTGGTATCATTATGCCGTTGGATCAGTTGTTACATTGATTGCGATTATGATCGCATTTGTTTTTGCATTGAAATGTTTTACATAGTTTCAATGTATGGTTTAATTAATTTATATGCTCTGTAGAGCTTTATGTTGTTAGATGAGAACTATGTATGTACTTTGGTTTTAATGTGATAATGAACTTCTATTAATTTGGTCACTTAATTATCTATTCATGCTGTTCTGTAATGATTTTTGACACACCTAATTATATATAACGCACGCAGATGAACCGGCAATGGATGTACGGTTCAAGACACACCTCCGAGTACATTAAGGGCATGCATGCATTTCTCGAAGTGGTTGAGGCAAACAAGCAGAATTGTTTTATGTGTTGTCCATGCCCTATATATGGGAATACGAAGTCTTACTTTGACCGGAAAATCCTTCACACCCACCTGCTTTACAAGGGTTTCATGTCACACTATAATGTTTGGACGAGGCACGAAGAAATAGGGGTTATGATGGAAGACGGCGAAGAATAAAAGTACGATGACAACTATGTGCCCCCTGAATACGGTGATGCTACTGAAGATCAAGAGGAACCAGACGATGTGCACGATGATGCTGCAACAGGCGAAGCTGCTGAAGATCAAGAGGAACCAGACGATGTGCCCGATGATGATGATCTCTGCCGGGTCATTGTCGATGCAAGGACGCAATGCGAAAGTCAAAAGGAGAAGCTGAAGTTCGATCGCATGTTAGAGGACCACAAAAAAGGGTTGTACCCCAATTGCGAAGATGGCAACACAAAGCTCGGTACCATACTAGAATTGCTGCAGTGGAAGGCAGAGAATGACGTGCCTGACAAAGGATTTGAGAAGCTACTGAAAATATTGAGGAAGAAGCTTCCAAAGGATAACGAATTGCCCGACAGTACATACGCAGCAAAGAAGGTCGTATGCCCTCTAGGATTGGAGGTGCAGAAGATACATGCATGCCCTAATGACTGCATCCTCTACCGCGGTGCGTACAAGGATTTGAACGCATGCCCGGTATGCGGTGCATTACGGTATAAGATCAGACGAGATGACCCTGGTGATGTTGACGGCGAGCCCCCCAGGAAGAGGGTTCCTGCGAAGGTGATGTGGTATGCTCCTATAATACCACGGTTGAAACGTCTGTTCAGAAACGGAGAGCATGCCAAGTTGATGCGATGGCACAGTGAGGACTGTAAGAAAGACGGGAAGTTGAGAGCACCCGCTGACGGGTCGCAGTGGAGAAAAACCGAGAGAAAGTACTGAGATGAGTTTGCAAGTGACCCAAGGAACGTATAGTTTGCTTTAAGTGTGGATGGCATTAATCCTTTCGGGGAGCAGAGCAGCAATCACAGCACCTGGCCCGTGACTCTATGTATGTATAACCTTCCTCCTTGGATGTGCATGAAGCGGAAGTTCATTATGATGCCAGTTCTCATCCAAGGCCCTAAGCAACCCGGCAACGACATTGATGTGTACCTTAGGCCATTAGTTGAAGAACTTTTACAGCTATGGAATGGAAATGGTGTACGTACGTGGGATGAGCACAAACAGAAGGAATTTCACCTAAAGGCATTGCTGTTCGTGACCGTCAACGATTGGCCCACTCTCAGTAACCTTTCAGGACAGACAAATAAGGGATACCACGCATGCACGCACTGTTTACTTGACACCGATAGTATATACCTGGGAAGCTGCAGGAAGAATGTGTACCTGGGCCATCGTCGATTTCTTCCGACCAACCATCAATGTCGAAAGAAAGGCAAGCATTTCAAAGGCGATGCAGATCACCGGAGGAAGCCAGCCATGCATACCGGTGATCACGTACTTGCTATGGTCAATGATTTACACGTAATCTTTGGAAAGGGTCCCGGCGAACTAGCTGTTCCGAGTGACACTGGGGGACACGCACCCATGTGGAAGAAGAAATCTATATTTTGGGACCTACCCTACTGGAAATACCTAGAGGTCTGCTCTTCGATTGACGTGATGCACGTGACGAAGAACCTTTGTGTGAACCTGCTAGGCTTCTTGGGCGTGTATGGGAAGACAAAAGATACAGCTGAGGCACGGGAGGACCTGCAATGTTTGCACGAAAAAGACGGCATGCCTCCAAAGCAGTATGAAGGTCCTGCCAGCTATGCTCTTACCAAAGAAAAGAAGGAAATCTTCTTTGAATGCCTGCTTAGTATGAAGGTTCCGACTGGCTTCTCGTCGAATATAAAAGGAATAATAAATATGTCAGAGAAAAAGTTTCAGAACCTAAAGTCTCATGACTGCCACGTGATTATGACGCAACTGCTTCCGGTTGCATTGAGGGGGCTTCTACCGAAAAACGTCCGATTAGCCATTGTGAAGCTATGTGCATTCCTCAATGCAATCTCTCAAAAGGTGATCGATCCAGAAATCATACCAAGGCTAAGGAGTGATGTGGTGCAATGTCTTGTCAGTTTCGAGCTGGTGTTCCCACCATCCTTCTTCAATATCATGACGCACGTCCTAGTTCATCTAGTTGATGAGATTGTCATTCTGGGCCCCGTATTTCTACACAATATGTACCCCTTTGAGAGGTTCATGGGAGTCTTAAACAAATATGTCCGTAACCGCGCTAGGCCAGAAGGAAGCATCTCCATGGGCCATCAAACAGAGGATGTCATCGGGTTTTGTGTTGACTTCATTCCTGGCCTTAAGAAGATAGGTCTCCCTCAATCGCGGTATGAGGGGAGACTGACTGGAAAAGGCACACTTGGAAGGGACTCAATAATATGCAGGAACGGATATTCTTGGTCTCAAGCACGCTACACAGTTCTACATAACTCTACCTTGGTGACCCCGTATGTCGATGAACACAAGAACAGTCTGCGCTCCAAACACCCGGAGCGGTGCGACGACTGGATTACATGTGAACACATCAGGACTTTCAGCAGTTGGTTGGAAGCACGTCTCAGAGGTGACAACACTGTTTGTGATGAGCTGTACTTGTTGTCCAGGGGACCATCTTCGACTGTTACGATTTGGAAAGGATACAAGATAAATGGGAATACATTTTACACGATTGACCAAGATAAAAAGAGCACCAACCAAAACAGCGGTGTCCGCTTTGATGCAACAACCGAGATGGGAAAGGACACATATTATGGTTACATAGTGGACATATGGGAACTTGACTATGGACATGATTTTAAGGTCCCTTTGTTTAAGTGCAAATGGGTCAATCTGTCAGGAGGCGGACTACAAGTAGACCCACAGTACGGAATGACAACAGTGGATTTGAAAAATCTTGGGTACACTGACGAACCGTTCGTCCTAGCCAATGATGTGGCACAGGTTATCTAGGTGAAGGACATGTCTACCAGACCGAGAAAAAGAAAAGATAAGGAAGCGAATACATCATACGATGAGTCAAAGCGCCACATAGTTCTTTCAGGAAAAAGGGACATCGCGGGAGTGGAGGGCAAGACAGACATGTCTGAATATTATGAAAAGTTTCATGGAATTCCTCCCTTCAAAGTCAAGGCTGACCCCAGTATCCTGATAAATGATGAAGATTATCCATGGTTACGGCGCAATAAGCAAATGACACAAGCGAAGAAAAAGTGAAGACTCTCTCCCGCAACTATTATGATGATACCATGCCAACTTTGTAACAGACGAGTATGATACCATTGTCCGTTTTGTACATGCACATGCTATATGGGTGAATTTATGATACCATGCCAACTTTCAACTTTTTCATAGTTCATTTGAAATGCTTTAATGTCTTATGGTTCGGCCCTCGTAATAATTAAAAATAGCAACAATAAGTATTTTGTTGTAAGTAAAAACAAAATAAAATAAATAAAGCAAGAAAGAAAACAAAAAAATAAAACAAGTGTTTTCAAATTTGAAAACTAATGGCACTAACAGAAAGTTTATAATTTTTCTAAAACTAAAAGCAAAAATAATTAAAAAATAAAGCAAAAAACAAAAGAAAATAAATAATGCAGAAAACAAAACAAAAAACAATTAAAAATAGCAACAATAAGTATTTTGTTGTAAGTAGAAACAAAATAAAATAAATAAAGCAAGAAAGAAAACAAAAAAATAAAACAAGTGTTTTCAAATTTGAAAACTAATGGCACTAATAGAAAGTTTATAATTTTTCTAAAACTAAAAG
>NC_041391.1:648245710-648246304 GCF_002162155.2 Triticum dicoccoides | reverse complement strand
AAAACTGGAAAAAATAGCAACAATAAGTATTTTGTTGTAAGTAGAAACAAAATAAAATAAATAAAGCAACAAAGAAAACAAAAAAAACAAAAAACGTGTTTTCAAATTTGAAAACTAATGGCACTAATAGAAAGTTTATAATTTTTCTAAAACTAAAAGCAAAAATAATTAAAAAATAAAGCAAAAAACAAAAGAAAATAAATAATGCAGAAAACAAAACAAAAAACTGGAAAAAATATTAAATATAGCAACAATAAGTATTTTGTTGTAAGTAGAAACAAAAAAAACAAAAAAGTGCCACCTACTGGGCACCCACGGCCTGAATACGACTAGAAACCCTACAATGGGCCAGGATTCAGGCCCGCGGGAGGCCCAGTAGGCCCACAGGCACACATTGCACGGTTAGGCCCGAAAGCCTGCTTTAGAGAGGAGCTCGAGAGGGAAGGCGCACCGCACCTTATAAACAGGTGCGACTCCCTCTCAACTAGCAAGGTGGGACTAAACATTTGGGCGCGGGGCAGCACAAGGCCTTTGGTCCTGGTTGGTGGCACCGACCGGGACTAAAGGGGGGCATTGGTCACGGTTGGTGGCACG
>NC_041391.1:648243773-648245697 GCF_002162155.2 Triticum dicoccoides | reverse complement strand
AAAATAAAGCAAAAAACAAAAGAAAATAAATAATGCAGAAAACAAAACAAAAAAACAATTAAAAATAGCAACAATAAGTATTTTGTTGTAAGTAGAAACAAAATAAAATAAATAAAGCAAGAAAGAAAACAAAAAAACAAAAAAAAGTGTTTTCAAATTTGAAAACTAATGGCACTAACAGAAAGTTTATAATTTTTCTAAAACTAAAAGCAAATAGAATTAAAAATAAAGCAAAAAACAAAAGAAAATAAATAATGTAGAAAACAAAACAAAAAAACTAGAAAATAATTAAAAATAGCAATAATAAGTATTTTGTTGTAAGTAGAAACAAAATAAAATAAATAAAGCAAGAAAGAAAACAAAAAAATTCCTCCTACTGGGCCCCCACGGCCTGAATACGACTAGAAACCCTACCATGGGCCAGGATTCAGGCCCGCAGTAGGCCCAGAAGGCCCATCAGGCAAAGCAGTAGCAAATAGGCCTGCAAGCCTACGGTGGAGAGGAGCTCGAGAGGGGTGCGGCAGTGGGGCTTATAAACTTTGGCCCCGACGCGGGCAGCACAGGGTCCTTTGGTCCCGGTTGGTGGCACCAACCGGGACTAAAGGGTGGGGCATTAGTCCCGATTGATTTCACAAACCGGGACCAATTCTCTTCAAATATAACTAGCACTTACAGTTTTCGACCAAATCCCCCACTTCTTCCCCGACACCCCCTGCTCCTCCTCGTCATCGTCGCCGTCGCCGCTCGACGCCCCTGCTCCACCTTGCCGTCGCCGCCGCCACCGACGCCATCAGGCTGCTCGCCTTCGCCGTCGCCGCCACCCCCTGTGAGCAGTCCCGCGCCCCTCCCGCCCCGCGCACCTGCGCGTCCGCCGTGCCGCTGCCCCTGCCCTGCGCGGCCGCCGCGCGCCGCCCTGTCCTGCGCGGCCGCCGCGCTACCGCCCCTGCCCTGCATTTTTTTTGTATATGTGTATATATGCAATTTTTTTGTGTATATGTGTATATATGTGTTTGTATGTGTATATATGTGTATTTTTTTGTGTATATGTGTATATATGTATGTTTATGTATGTGTATATACTAACAACCTAAATATAATGTTCATAACATTTTTTTGTTTATGTATGTTTTTTAATATATGTATTAATTTTTTATTTAGGTTGTTAATTAGTATTAGGTTTTAGGTTAGTGCATTTTAGTTTAGTGTAGAGGAAAAAGTAAAATAAGAAGAGGAAAAAAGAAGAAAAAGAAGAGGAGAAGAAGAAAAAATAGAATTTTTTCTATTTTTTCTTCTTCTCCTCTATTCCTTTCTTCTTCTCCTCTTTTTTTCTTCTTTTTTTTCTTCGATCTTCTCCTCTGTCGTCGTCGATATACCCCCCTCGGCCCTCTCGCTCGACCAAAACTCTCGAGTACACTCAAACCGTAGAGAAAAAACGATGTTGGTCTATACCCCCTACCGCTGCGCGCCCCTACCTGACAAACTCTCTTGAGGCCACCCAAATTTACCAAGTTAAAAGATTGTTGTCGTCGAGGCCACCCCAAACCCTTGAAGCGTTGTCGTCGGGGCCACCCCAAACCCTTGAAGCATTTTTTGTTTATATATGTTTTTTAATATATGTATTAATTTTTTATTTAGGTTGTTAGTATTAGGTTTTAGATTAGTGCATTTTCGTTTAGTGTAGAGGAAAAAGTAAAATAAGAAGAGGAAAAAAGAAGAAAAAAAAGAGGAGAAGAAGAAAGGAATAGAGGAGAAGAAGAAAAAATAGAAAATAAAATTTTTCTATTTTTTCTTCTTCTCCTCAAGAAAGGAATAGAGGAGAAGAAGAAAAAAAAATTCTATTTTTTCTTCTTCTCCTCTATTCCTTTCTTCTTCTCCTCTTTTTTTTCTTCTTTTTTTTTCTTTGATGATCTTCTCCTCTGTCATC
>NC_041391.1:648221843-648243521 GCF_002162155.2 Triticum dicoccoides | reverse complement strand
CGACCAAAACTCTCGAGGACACCCAAACCCTAGAGAAAAAACGATGTTGGTCTCTACCCCCTCCCGTTGCGCCCCTACCCGACAAACTCTCTTGAGGACACCCAAATTTACCAAGTTAAAAGAGTGTTGTCATGGAGGCCACCCCAAACCCTTGAAGCGTTGTGTCGAGGCCACCCCAAACCCTAGAGAAGCAGCGTCGAGGCCACTAATTAACATGATTCCTTATTGTGATTAGCTAGCTAGTTCTACGTTTGCCACTAATATATATCCATCTGTACCATGCATGTTTGAATAATAATTGACATGTTGCAAATATTTGCAGAAACTATGGAGCACTACCGAGACGAAGCAACAGAAGAGATGTTGGGGGAGATAATCGCAGAAGGAACTGATGTCGTTGCATCATTTTTCATCGACGTCGTTCGTCAGGAAGGACTGGGTGAAGAAGAGGGCTATGTTCATGATGGCTTCGGCCCATTAATGCCGGTACAAGAAGAGGGATATATTCATGATGGCTCCGGTGACACAATGGAGGTACAAGAAGGAGACCGTGCTGACTACTCCGGTGACCGAACCGAGTCCGGCCAGGTATATATATATTAGTTAAGCCCGTGCTGACTAGTTAATTGATGCATCCATTGTTTTGGTATATGTACACATATTAAATACTCTCGTGTTTCTTCCTTTTAATTTCTAGCCCTCCGGATCGAGCACAACTTCGATAAGGAGACGAGGCCCAAAGAAAAAGTTAAGCTTGGATGAAAGGTTTGAGATCAGAGAAATCGCACCCGACGGCGAACTGATTGAACCCATCCGGACAAAGAACGCATTTTCTTTTCAGTGCGGGGTTCTTGTTAGGGACAAGATCCCGATCAGCATCCAACAATGGTATAAGCCTAAGGACGACCCTGAGGTGTCTTATGTCAATGATATGCAGAAAGAAGATCTTTGGACTCAGCTGAAGGCAAATTTCACCCTACCGCCAGAGGAGGATCCGGAGAAGCCAGTTAAAGAGCAATTAATCAAGTCGTGTGCTCTTAAGAAGATGGCAACCCTTTTCAGGAGGTGGAGGAAAGAGCTGAACAAGTTTGTCGACAAAAAAAAAGACACCAGAATTCATCGGCAAATATGAGAAGATCAAAGATCATTGGCCCGCATTTGTGGCCCACAAGACATCGGAAAAGAGTAAGAAGATGTCGGCGACAAACAAGCAAAATGCTGCAAAGAAGAAGATTCACCATCGCACGGGGTCAGGTGGCTACCTGCAAGTCTGGCCTAAGTGGTCCAAGGCTGAGAATGATCTGCTTGAAAAAGGGATCGAACCAGAGACAATGAGATGGCCAGACCGTTGCCGGACTTGGTTCTTCGGGGCTAGCGGAACCTTGGACCCTGTATCAGGGAGGTGCTGTTGGACGGACGAGTAACTAGAAATACCAGTCAAGAACCTTCGACACTATATCAATGCAGCGCAGAGAGGGACGTCCGTACCAGATAGGGAGAAGGACGAGCTCACAATGGCCCTCGGGAATCCTGAGCACCCTGGACGGACACGAGGCACGCCAGGCTCCATTCCGTGGAACGTTGGTTTTCCGGACGTAGGGGGTTACAAAACCCACGAGAAGAGGAAGAAACTAGAGCAGGGCCAACTGCAGGCGCTGCACGAAAGTGTAATGGGGCTAGAGGAACGAGAAGCAGCAGATCGCAGCAAATGACCTGCCGAAGCTTCCCCTGAGGCTACCCCGCCATCTCAGCGGAGAAGCAGCGTGGCTTCCACCGAGCTGCTTCAGCCGGAGCATGTCTTGACGGCTCCTGCCAGCTATCCCATGGATGCTATCACGGAGTCTCAACATTGCCACATTATGGCGCGATGGATGAATTTGAAGGTCAAGGCGGCTGTTGGCTCTGTTTATCCTACTGCATCCGGAGCAACTTATTACTACCGGCCGATTCTAGAAGGATATGCTAAGGTGATGGTGGATGAAATAACGGAGGGATTTGAGGACCTCCTGCTTGACCACCCTACCGGTGAAGGGGAGACTAGGCTGGGTTCTGCTCTGAAGACTCCATGCCTATGGCGGAAGAAGCTCATCAACCTTCCGAACTGGACGCCTCCGCCTCCTCCTCCTCCTCCGGCGAGTCAGGGCACTCCGCCTCCTCCACCGCCTCCTCCACCGGCGAGTGACGATCAGGGCACGCGTGGCGGCACTCCGCCTCCTTCTCCGGCGCGTGGCGGCACTCCGCCTCCTTCTCTGCCAGCGCCGGCGCTCCCGAGCAGCCAGCAGCCTCCTCCTTCTCCGCCTCGCCAGCAAGGGCTGAAGAGACCCGCCGCCGCCCTGGCTGCTCCGGCGCGTCGTACTCCTTCTCCTCCGCCTCGTAAGCAAGCACGAAAGAAGACAGACGCCGCAGCCGCTCCGTCTGCTCCGGCGTCTAGCAGCACAACTAGAGGTGAGAGGCAATACATATACGGTCCACCTCTCAAGCCTCTAGAGAAGTTACCGTACGAGAGGACCGAGGAGGAAAACGATACGATCGTGCGGACCCACGTGAAGGAGTTCTTTGAAGGGGTGAAAGCAAAGAGACATCCACCTCCGGAGGAGAAGGTAGATCCGGTGAAAGCAAAGCGCACTCTTGATGCCCTGAGGAAACCGGCAAAGTCTCCGCCGAGAACCAACTATGAGCGCATTACTGAACAGACATATCTCCAAGCGGAGCGGTCGGGAAGTACTGTCAGACATCTAAGGTCAAGAGAACAAGCAGCTGCGAAAAAATTGACCAGCTTGGCGAACAAGCAAACCAATCGTGCCCCCGCTCAATGTGTCTAGCGGCAACATCGTCGCTAATGCTCCGGGGACGGTGGCCGGTTATGGCAATCTTGAAGATTACCTGCCTGATGATCAACTTCCTGATTTCTTGGAGGTGGACGAACATAGATACGAGTACGGGAAGCCTCTCGTCAAAGATGAAAAATCTCTGACAACAATGATGCGAAGATTCCATAATTGGTACATGAAAACCTGCAGAGAGTCTGAGGGGACGAATAGTTTGTATCTGAACATTAAAGAGGAGCACAACCTCGTTTCAAGTGATCTGGTGTGTGTTCCATTTGATGAGTTCTTCGTGTTCTTCAATCAAAAGGCCCTCGATAAATTAATGGTCTTTTGCTACTGCCTGTAAGTACTATTTCTGTCATTAAGTCTCTATATATAGCTCGGCTCTTTCATTGCATGTATTTATAATTAATTATCCTCAATATATTATGCAGATTGAAGATCGTCGAGTGCAAAAAACAAGAAATTTATGATATTGGGTTCATTAACACAAATATCATAGATGAATTTCTGGTTAAAAAGCACGTCAAAGAGGCCGAGGACAACTTGCTACGATCGTTGATCAAAAATCAAAACAAAGATACCATACTCTTTCCTTACAACGGCAAGTGAGTGTTACTGTCGTGTGCATATTCGGTTACCCTTATTACTCGAGCGAGGTTATAGTAATGTAATTGATGAGTTATGCATGCGTGCGCAGGTACCACTATGTTCTTCTGGAGATTAAGCTTGAGCGGGCACTAGTAACCGTCTTAGACTCGAGACGGAAAGATCCCGAAACCTATGCAGACATGACTGAATTGCTTAACAAGTAAGTTCGATCGATCATTATCGCACCATATCGGCAACTTTTTGTTCATTTCCTGATATCTCAAGTAATAATAATTATTTTCTTTGTCTTGCAGGGTTTGGAAACAGTTCACCGCAGAAGATCTGGGACTGATGAAGGAGCTGCGATATACATACCCGAAAGTAAGTACTACTGGCTAGCTAGTTGCGCGCATCTCCCATTGATTCTATAGCTATACTTTCATCAGTGTCATTTATAATGCTTCATTATCAATTTGATTGACCTCTATTTCTCGTAAAGTGCTTGTGGCAGGAATAAGGGAATGATTTCTGTGGATACTACGTGTGCGAGTTCATCCACAACGCGACTTTGAAAAACAAGCGGGGCTACTCTAAAAGACAATATGAAGTGCATAGGCAATAATATTCACAATTTCATTTTATTACACCATCATTTTTGTTGAGTTTCATTCATATATATGTATTAATTAACCCCCTTCTTCAAATTAGACGTGGCAGATGCGAAATGAACTCCTAGAACCAGATCGCATGAAAGCAATTCAAGAGGAGTTGGCGGGATTCTTTCTTGACCACGTCATCAATAAAGCCGGAGAATACCATGTGGAAATTGATTTCAATTGCTAGGGGATTGTAATTAAGAGATCTTATACATATTGTACATGTATGTAGCCAATAGCATCGGATACATGATACGAAAACTTGTTATTCGACCAATCTCTCGGAGAAGGAGAGGTCGATCGATCACTTCTCTCGGTATGCATGACGAACTTCTGTACTCAATGGTTCTCTCGATCACTTATGTATATAGTACGTAGCGTCGACCAAGAACGGACATAAGAGAGGACACTTCTCTCTATTAATTAGCTAGCTAACACAATATATGAAACACCTAAATTAACCCCCCAAAACCCCCAACCCCCCCTCCTTTCAAAAAAAACTCCAGCCACTGGAATGCTGACGCGTGGATGCCTTTTGGTCCCGGTTGGTGCCACCAACCGGGACCAAAGGCCCCCTGACCGGGCTCGGCGCACAGGGCCACGTGGAGGCACATTGGTCCCGGTTCGTGTTTGAACCGGGACTAATGGGTGGAGGTATTAGTAACGACCCATTAGTCCCGGTTCATGAACCGGGACTAAAGGCCCTTACGAACCGGGACTATTAGGTGTTTTTCTACTAGTGCTCGCCTGTGGAGCAAGTACCAAGTCAGGATCCACCTCCAGAACCGCATCAACAAGTCAGGCCGGGGCGGGAGCATGTTCGAGAACCTCGTCGGGAGTTTGGAGCGGCTCGAGATCAGGAATCCTATGTCAAGCCACCCAAGCATCACTTTCCTCGATTTGCTGGTGAGAATCCGAGGTTGTTGTTGGATCAGGCACTGACCTATTTCAACATGTATCGCGTGCCTGAACATCACTGGGTCTCGCTAGCAACATTATATCTGGAAGGACATGTGGCATTGTGGTGGCAGGTGTTCAAATAGCATCGTCGTTTGTGGCCCTGGGATGATTTTGCAACGGAGATTGCACTGGAGTTTGGCCAAGGGGAGTATGAATCACACATGACCAGAATTTTGCAACTCAAACTGCTGGGTACAGTTATTGAATACAAGACTGAGTTTGAGTCCACAATGTATAACTTGATCGCATTGGACCCTTCCTTGAACTTGAAATTCTTCATTTCTTAGTTCGTGTTGGGTCTCAAGGATGACATTCGAGCAGCAGTGCGCTTGCATTCTCCCACCAGTGTAACTCGTGTTGTCTGTTTGGCAAAAATCCAGGAAGAGCTCGATCTGCAACATCCTCGACAGCGGTTCCAGAGACATACACCAATACAGACCGTGCCTGTTGTAATCCAACATGTTCAGCAAGCAGGAAAGAAAGCAACGGATGATTTTGGTCATGAGAGGCAGCTACGAGATTTCAGAAAAGCTAATGGTTTATGCTTCAGGTGTGGAGATAAGTACATCAAGGAACATCAATGTAAGAAGCCTATGCAGCTACTTACTATACAAGTTGGTGAGCATGGTGAAATTTTAACTGAAGATGCAGTGCAAGCTTTGGAATTACTAACTGAACCCACCACATCGGAGTGCTGTCAGATTTCAGCCCATGCTGTTTCAGGAGCCGACAATACAGAAACCATCCGCATAAGAGCATTGGTGGGCAACCAAGTCATGTTAGCACTCGTGGACTCGGGCAGTAGTCATAGTTTCGTGGATGAAAATTTTGCCAAGCGTGCTTCATTGGATTTGGTCGCTATTCCAGAAGTGAAAGTTACAGTTGCAAATAGTCAAACTATGGAATCCAAGTTTCAAACCCCTAACCTAACTTGGTGGGCACAGGGTCACACTTTTGTGACACCAATGAGAGTGCTACAACCGGGGGCCTATGATGTGGTGCTGGGAATGGACTAGCTTAAGTGGCACAGTCCAATGATTTGCGATTGGGAGGGCAAATCATTAGAGTTTGCCCATGGTAATACTATCATTTCCTTGCAAGGTGTGCAACCTGTTTCTACTATGCAATTGCAAGCTATGTCAGTAGAACAATTGGACAAAGCTCTGCTTGGCAATGATATTTGGGCTATGGCCGTGGTTGATCCTTCTTCATGTGATGTTGTTCGCACGCCTGGCTCCTATCCAGAAGATCTGAGTGCAGTTTTAACAGACTTTCGGGATGTGTTTGAAACTCCAAGTGGACTGCCTCCACATAGATTATATGATCATGCAATCATGTTGGAAGTGGGTCATAACCCTCCAAACTCTCGCCCTTACCGATACTCGCCACAACAAAAGGACGAGATTGAATGACAAGTGGCAGAGATGATCCAGGCAGGGATTGTGAAACCTAGTATAAGCCCGTATGCATCGCCAGTACTTCTGGTTAAGAAAAAAGACGATAGCTGGCATTTCTGCATGGATTACCGCAAACTCAACGCCATCACTGTGAAGAACAAATTCCCTCTACCCATGGTCAATGAATTACTTGATGAACTGGGAGGATCAAAAATGTTCTCCAAGCTGGACCTTAGGGCAGGTTAATTATCACCAAATCCGTATGCATGAACCAGATGAGGAGAAGACTGCATTCAAGACACATTCAGGACACTTTCAATTTCGTGTTATGCCATTTGGGGTGACCAATGGACCACCAACATTGCAGTGCTTAATGAATAGCATCTTTGCTCCAGCTAATCGCAAGTATGTCATCACATTTCTAGACAACATTCTAGTTTTCAGCACCACTTGGGAGGAACATGTGGAGCATCTTCGCCTGTTTGTGAAGATTTCCAAATGCTCCTTCGCTCAGACTGAAATCCAATATTTGGGTCATGTGACACAGAGAAGACTATGGCGATGGAACATTGGCCTCAACCTACCAACGCTACTGAATTGCGTGGGTTCCTTGGGTTGACCGGGTACTACCGCAAATTTGTCCAAAATTATGCTAGTATGGCCAAGCCTTTGACTCAATTGCTGACCAAGAAAGGTTTTGTTTGGACAGAGCAAGCAACTGTAGCTTTTCAGACATTGAAAACAGCTATGACTAGTACCCCTATATTGACTCTACCGGATTTCAGTCAACCTTTTACGGTCGAGATTGATGCTTCTGCCATAGGAATTGGAGACATATTCTTACAGAATAACCATCCTATTGCTTATCTGAGCAGGGCTTTGGGTGTGGCCAATCAAAAGTTGTCTGTCTATGAGAAAGAATTCTTGGCTGTCATTATGGCCATTGATAAGTGGCGCCCTTACTTTCAGAGGGGTCCCTTCACTATCATTACAGACCACTGAAGCCTATGTCATTTACAGGATCAACAACTGATTACCGATCTTCAGCGCAAGGCCATGGCTAAGATGGTGGGCCTTCAATTTCAGTTTAAATACCGCAAAGGCTCGGAGAACAATGTCGCAGATGCATTATCTCGTGTGGGTCATTTGTACACAATCACATCAGTCTCGACTTGCCAACCAATGTGGATGCAGGAGATTATGAATTCCTATCAAACTGATCAATCAGCTCTGGACCGATTAGCTCGTCTGGCAGTTCATAGTCCGGGTGAACACGGTTATTCACTCGATCAAGGACTGATTAAATATCAAGGACGTGCGTGGATTGGTAGTAATTCTGCGCTGCAAACAAAACTAATCAGTGCTCTGCATTCAAGTGCTGTCGGGGGTCATTTAGGTGTCAGGGCCACTTATTACCGTGTGTCCAAATTATTCCGATGGTCTGGCATGAAACAACAAGTTTATGACTGGTGAAGCAGTGGCAAGTTTGTCAGCAAGCAAAACATGAGCGCACACATCCAGGTGGGTTGTTGCAGCCTTTGCCAGTGCCTACGCACCCTTGGAAGGACATTACCATGGATTTCATAGATGGGCTTCCGAAATTAGAAGGATTAGAGGTAATCCTAGTGGTGGTCGATCGACTCACTAAATACGCTCACTTCTTTCCTCTGAAACACCCCTATAAAGCTCAGTCCGTAGCCACAGTTTTCATTGATAATGTAGTTCGCCTTCATGGAGTTCCGGCATCGATTGTTTCCGACCGAGATAAGGTGTTTACCAGTTTTTTTTGGAGGAAGCTCTTCAAGGAGATAGGCACCAAGTTATGCTACTCTACTGCCTATCATCCTCAAACGGACGGGCAATCAGAGCGTGTTAACCAGTGTTTAGAATAGTATCTACGTTGTGCCGTTCATGACAGCCCGACAAGGTGGAAACGCTGGTTACCAATGGCAGAGTTTTGCTGGCAGAGCTAGCAGCAAATACCTTCTTCCCTGGTGGAAACGCTGATTGACACTGGAGAATTACCTTCTTCCCTGGCAGAGCTAGCAGCAAATCGTGAAGATTTTTTGGCTCTGTTACGTGACCATCTCCTGCGTGCTCAGCAGAGAATCAAGTCACGGGCTGATAAGCATCGTATGGATAGGGAATTTGCTGTTGGTGAGGAAGTTCTGCTCAAGCTCCAGCCATATGCACAATCTTCGCTGGTCAACCGCCCCTGCCACTAGCTTGCATTAAAGTTCTTTGGTCCATTTCGTGTCACTGAAAGAATTGGTGCTGCTGCTTATCGTTTGGATCTTCCGGGTGCCAGTCTTATACATCCTGTTTTTCATGTTTCCCAATTGAAGCCATTTACTGCAAACTACTCTCCAGTGTTTGCAGACTTGCCTGAGCCTCCAGATTTGTCTGTTGCTACATTGCAGCCCTAAGCAATTCTTGAACGACGGATGGTAAAGAAAGGTAACTCAGCAATTCCTCAAATCAAAGTTCATTGGCACGGCATTGCTGCAGATCATGCAAGCTGGGAAGATTATTATGTTCTTCGAGCTCGTTTTCCGGAGGCTTCAATCTGGGAGGAGCCTGCATCTCAAGGGGGGGGAAAGTGTCACGTCCCCACCACTGTTGGTGTCGACGGACGACAGACAGGTGGACCCAGGGTCCACCGGTCAGGTTAGCACCGTGCAAGTGTGACTTGAGTGGGCCTGGTTAGGTGCGTGTGGCGTGTGTGTGTGTGGACTACTTAGTCCCAGCTTGTATTCAGATTTGGTCATGAAAAGAGAAATAGAAAGAAAAGCCTGAATCTCTCTCTCTCTCTCGTTCTCTGAACTCTCTCTCGTTCCTCTGTTCCCCATCCTCTTCTCCTATCAATCTACCAGAAAAACTGTGAGATCTCTTCCAAGGGCCCCACACGGTGGTCGAAAACATGCCGAGACCGCCGTCTCTACATCCATACGTGGAGTGGAGGTCGCCCTCGCCAGGACACCACCAACCCGAGGAGGAAGAGGTGCCGTTCGTCCGCCTGGCTGGCATCGCTTCCCCCTGGACTTCGGGCTGCTCGATGTTGTGCTGCTCCCCGTGATTTGCGTCCTCTGCATGCAACTTGCCTCTCTCCGATCTGGTGAGGCTGTGCTGCTCCCCTTCCCCTGTTTCCATCTCTCCCTCCCTCACTTGTGTATGAAGTGGCGGCCATTGTGTTAAATAAATTGTAACAGTGGTAGTCTAGTAGAAATTTTGATCAAATTGGATCTTTCATATGCTTATAGAACTTTCCTATGAACATTCAACGGGATTTTAGCATGGCTGTTGTTGGCACTTTGTATTAATACTATGTAATTAGTGTATGTATGAACTATATGTCAAAACGACAGTGATTTCTAGCACCTAATGTGAAAAGGAGCACTTCCCTGAATGGTGGGAATTTTGGCACCTTGTTAGCTAATACTAGCAGTTAGTCATCTGGCACTTTCATGTATGATCTGGAGCTTTGTTAGTTGTTACTAAAACTTGCACTTTATAATTGATATTAGCTGAACCCGCCTAACTGTCTCCTGTCTCTTCTTGTGCCTTCTGATCCGGTGAAGGATACACCATCGCCAGCCATGTAACTGTCATCGTTAGATGGTTAGTGCCCATGCTCTCCCCGCATATAGCCTCAATGAATTGATGTGTATTACAGTATTGCCGTTAATGGGTTGCTGATGTGTTTGGTTTGTTGGGGATCCTGTCTATGTTAGTAGCTCGGTGCAGAATTAAATGCTTCACATTTAAAGATTCTAGATATATCTTAATTTCTGTTTTTTATTGTTTTACAGAAATATTTGCCGATATGGAAATTGCAGGAACCTTGTGCAACTGATATACTTTCCCGTCATGAAAAATCCTTCTCTCAGTTCATCCAGTGTCAACTATTTAGATCATATATGGATGTTGCAGGTAAGAACCTTGTTGTAAGTAATCATCAATGCTAATTTATTCTTCAAGTTTTATGATGAGCGAACATGTATTTGCTAATCACTTACAAACATTTGTTCTATTATAGAATAGCCTTGTTTTTGTAACATGTACTTGTTTGATTTGGAATTCCTAGGGTCTGCTAGGTGATATATTAAAATGACCTTTTTGATTGTAGTTTCATGCGAGCCTTGTAAAGTTCACTTCATCTACGGATTTACAGTTCGTGAATCCAAGGGATCCACTGTAGTGTATAAAGCATCAGATCCTGAATTGATATGTCAGGTAACTTCCAAAAGGTTTAGTTGCTTCTGTATCATTTGTACAGCCGAGTAAACATCATTGCATCTACGGATTTACAGTTATCCAAGTGCTGGATCTTTCTTGAGAGATATCACTGTAAAAACCAAGTACTCATTGATTATTTTGGATCTCTTTCTGCCTTTTCAAGGCATAAAAAAGAAAAGGCAATGGTCATGCAACTGTGGTGGCATGGACAGTCTTTAATTTATATACGTGGTAAAAAACATTATGTGAACCTCTTTTTTTCTGGACTGTAGAACATAATAGGAATAACTTCCGAGACCAGATTTGTTTTCCTACAGTTTTCAGTCAACTTTGGGGGCTTATCTCAACCCTAGTAATCTGAATATATGTATATGTCTTTTCACTGATATCTTTTTCCTCTTTGTAATTGATCAACAGGTAGATGCCCATGAGTCTGGCAACAGTTTCTGAGAAGGGGACTATGATTTGAGTATATGTTGTGGCACACACAACTAAGGTGAACATTATTGATCTTTGTTCTACAACCATGATAACAACTCTGCCATTTTGACGGATCTCGTTTTACATTGTTACATCAACAGTCACATAGGTTTCAGTGGGGAGCATATCCATCAACAATTTACTCGCTCTCATTTGGGCCAAGCATCGCTCAACCTGATGTTTTTGCTGCCACAAGTTCATCAGGCTCTTTGCACATGTTTTTCCTTGACGCAGCAAGAAACGGAAGGTTGCATTTCCTTCTCAGTTCTAATTCATGAACCACTTGTGTGGACATATTTTTTATGTGCTTCACTTTTCACGAGCCAAACAAATAAATTACTCGGTTCAGTAATGCACATGCCAATTGACTTATTTTTTTCAGGTTGGCAACCCCTAGTACAAGGCTAGTGATCTACTCACCTTGTGCAACCACTTTCTTCACTCATCTTGAAGACCATACAAGTTCAGTTTTCAATTTATATTGTATTCACCTAGAAAGGCTACAAAGTAAAGATGCTAACTTAGGATGATCTTTTCATCTGTACCCAGTGTGTTGCACATATCTTATTTGTGGAAATGATCTATTACTAGGTTTGTACTCCCTCCGTCCCATAATATAGGACGTTTTTTGACACTAGTGTAGTGACAAAATATGTCTTACATTATGGGACGGAGGGAGTAACATACAAATGTGAAGCATATATGTTGAATGTTTGATATGAATGGATTTCAATGCTATGTTGAGATGCCAGCTCATGTCTGCTGTAATGTAAAAGAAATAAATAGTATCCCCATGTAGTTTTTTTTTTGGGAATACATTCACGGAAAGACTAACGCCCCACGTGTGGGCGTCTGGCAACTCGCCCACACGCATGAATTCTCGTTCAACCAATTTTGTACGAATCTTGGCGTGTTCTAGCAGTTTTTGTGTGCCATGTAGGACTGGGCTGGTGTGTGGGCATTCATCCGGTCGCCCACACGTCCTTTTTCGCCACACGGGGGCTGGTGTGTGGGTGTTTAGCAATTGGCCCACACACCAGTTTTCACGCACGCAGAGGGGCTGGTGTGTGGGCGTTTATCACTTCGCCCACACACCCATCTCCTCGCCCACACGCAAAGTTGTCAGTTGCCATGTGTTTCTGCAGGGTGCATGGGAACTGCCCTAGCTTTGCTTGTAAGCAGATGGCAACTCTCTTTTACCCGAGTTGCCATGTGTTTTTGCATGGTACATCGCAACTGCCCTAGCGTGCATGTAAGCAGATGGCAATTCTTTCTTTTACATGGCAACTGCCCTAGCGTGCTTGTGAGCACATGGCAACTCTCTCTTTTACCCGAACATGTTTTTTTGCCATGCCTTTTTTGTAGTGCTACATAGCAACTGCCAAGTGTTAGTAGGTGGCAACTCCCAAAGTTTTGAAATCATGGCAACTGCGGTAGACCAGACCATATATGGCAACTGCCTAGTGTTAATAGGTGGCAACTCCTAAAGTTTTAAAATCATGGCAACTGCAGTAGACCAGACCAACCATGGCAACTGCAGTTGAGCAACCATGGCAACTGTAGTTGAGCAACCATGGCAACTCTAGTTGTCCAACATGGCAACTATAGTTCAGCGACATGGCAACTGCAGTTAAACGGACATTGAAGAGGGTCCGGACCATGGCAACTGCGGGGACGTGTGGTGACTGTCACGCGGGACGTGTGGCACCGTGAGGTAGGTGGCTGAGAGAGGTCGTGTGGGCGTTATTCATTTTGCCACCACGTAAGCGTGTGAGAGGGACCGCGAGAAAAAAAAGATGCGTGTGGGCGCTAGTTGTTTTGCCCACATGTAGGCGTGTGGACTGGTCCTCTTAGACACCACACAAAATGTGTGGCCAGGTCCCTTAACACCCACACGTGTGGGCGTTATTAGCGTCCTACATTTAAGGGCAGATGGACTGCCAGGAGCTGTAAGAATCACCGACAAATTATCTGCCAGGAATGCTCAGATCTGTCGGGAAAGATAGCCTGTTGGAGAAGCAGCATCTGCCAGGAAAAGAACTATATGCCGGGAATGAAATGCAGATAGAGGGCACATTAACTGTCGGAAATTCTAGTATCTGTCGGGAAATACATTTCCCGACAGGACTTTCCAGGGTGGTTTGCATCTGCCGGGGAAAGTCTTTCTTGGCAGAGTACTTGCCCCATAAAGGACCTTTTATCGGCAGTTTTTCTGCCCTTAACTAAGTTGTCATGGTGTAGTAGCTTAGGGTTAAGGGTTTAGGGTTTAGGGCGCGGGTTTGCGGGGCAGATGCGAGTCGAAACCCTATCCCCCCGTCGCCGCGTTTCCTCCCAATTCCCCACCGTTCCGCTCGATTTCTTGCCGCCGGCAAGATGTGAAAGCCATGGACGGCTCTGGGAATGAGGCGGAGCGCCGCCGCGCCAGATCTAACGCCGCACGCAAGCGGGAGGCACGTCGGTTGTTGAACCGCGGTAGTCGGCCGCCGCCGGCGTTCGACCACCGCGAGCTTGACGACTTTGACCGCGAGCTCGCTCGCTCGCCGCCGCCACGTCTCTTCCGGCAACTGGTCCGCGGGGAGCTCATCTGCGAGTGCATCGATCTCACGGCTCATTCCGGTGAAGAGCGAGCCAGAGGAGGAGCTCTTGCCTCGCGCCATGCCCGATGCGCCGCCACGCCGAGGCATCATCGGGCCCGAGGACCACCTCTCCCCGGGGCAGGAGGAGCTCCTCGAGCGTGTCGTCCTCGAGCGGTCGGCGAGGGAGCAGGAGGAGATGGAAGAGCACATCTAGCGCGGGCTCGAGTATGAGCGGCTCTTCCTCCAAACGGGCGTCGCCGCGTCGCAGGCGCACGCGTCCAAGGAGGCTGACCTGCGAGTGATGAAGGCGGAGCAGGCGGAGCTCTACATCGACCTCGACTCCTCCGACTCCTCCGACTCCGAGTGATGAAGGCACGCGTCCAAGGAGTGCATCGCCGTTGGACAGCTACCGCACGAGCTCCAGTGAGCTCAATTTTGTGTAGTGGTACGGTAGCGTAGGCCCGGTCTAGCTCCGGCGAACTTATATGTAATATATGCATGTTGTCTATGAACTTATGTGTAGAAGAACTAACTATGTGAAGAACTATCTACGCGAGCGAGCTCCGGCGAGCTTTTGCTTAAATTTCTTGCGCGAAACAAGTTTTTTAAAATTTTACAGGTTTGAAAACAATTTCTGTTTTGTTGCCGCGCTTTTGAGCCTGTATAAGCGTCCCCGTGCAAACTGCAAACACAGTTTACAGTTTGACAAAATGCAGAGTCTGCTAGAGATGCTCTAACAAGTGCGATAGTAGCTAATGCTAGTCGTGAACCTGTTACATCGATGAAGGTTGCCAGCGCAAGTAGCACATTGCCGTATGATTCCGAGTTAGTAGTGGGGATCGAGGGTGATAAGGTACTTTGTTGATTTATGTGGCCCCCATTTTTGTACATGAAGTGTATCCACCATTACTTAACATGTGTTATGCTGTTTTTGTGTGGTAGGTGCCAAAAGTTGGAATGTGCTTTCAATCAGAAGAAGCATACACATTCTATAATTCATATGCTAAGGGCATCTTCAATGGCAACACGCAAAAGATCTCCAGCATCCGTCTGTGGATAGGGAGGACCAGTCTGCGGACACGGATGCGGGTGGCAGCCATCCAACACTAGACGCATATATTTCAAACTGCATTCTAATAAAGCAGACGAAATTCATGCAAACCGGTCGATATTCATCAAAATTTGAATATAAAATAGCACAAACCATCCACACATAGCATGCAAATTAAGTCTAGGACAACAAGGTCTTAAATTCGACTAGGTCCCGCATGTCCAACAAGTTTTTTATGAACGGATCATGTCCTCCCACACATACTTCCCCTTCAGCTTCATCCAACAGTGTGTGCGCGTATATGGCCGTCCCTCTGACCTGTGATACACCATGGCGGCGTGTGCGGGGTACATATAATATGTAGACCAACATTGAGTCAATGAATCAACCAACAAGTTGAGCAAGAGGAAGTAAAACTTACTATGTCGTCCTCTGTCGCGTGCAATGGCTACCTTTCCTCGAGCTGACGAACCACGCTACAAAACTTGATGACACTGACCCGAATAGCGTGTCAGCTACACAACAACGACCTCACGTGGCATAGTTGAATGATGTACATGTCGTAGGGCGCAATGTGCTTTAATTTCGTGCGTGAAATTTTTCATGCACTTGCTCCCAGAAGGGCTCCCGTCTACTCCTGCCTATGAATCCGTGGATATGGCAACCACGCGTCGCACAACAACTCATCCTCCATGGTCAAGTAGCTCACCATCCTATGCTAAAAAATGACATAGAATTTGAAAATAAGCTCAATGGCATTTGACCGAACACCTATCGGGGGTGGTGTCTGCCATAGAGGTCGTCCATGAGGGGCGGAGTGTACCTGGCTACAAACAGCTCCAAGGTTGAAAGTTGTGTCGGAACGGCAAGCGGGCACGTCGGTTTTGGTTGCGGACGTTCGATAATGGCTCTGTGGTGGCCGGAGACGAACAACAGTGGCGGCGGAGGTGGAGTGTGGAAATGCAAAGTAAGGGGGAGAAGGGGGAGTGGAAGAAAATGGGACCGGGAGGATCGATTGGGTGGGCCCAGGGTGTCAGAGTCCTAAGTTTCGGGTGTCCGGAATCCCGCAAACCTCCCACACTTTTGTCTCCAATTTGCGGGAGAAGTCGCGTCCGGACCACTCCCCGGACCGATACAAGTCGGCGTTTGATGGCTTCCGCGGTCTGGACGGTTGCGGGGGGGTGGGGGGTTAGGGTCCGCCTTGTAGATGCCCTAAAGGCAAAGGATTCAGTACCAGAAAGTGTCACAAAAAAGTAAGAGCAGATCGGACTTTATCTTCAAAATATGTTGTTTTGTAGCAAGGAAGGTGTGAAGTCTAAACGTCCAACTCATGAGATGTTAAAGAACAAGCTACAACAAGGGTAAAATGCACAGACATTGTTCAATTCAACATCAATAGGGAAGGCATGTGGAACATTAAGAAAGTCGAGCTTAGTCAGAATCATCATCTTGTAACTCCTGATAACTCGCATATGCTTAGGTCGTAGTGTAAATTATTGGACGCTGATCGTCACATAATTAAGCAAATGCACGCATCTGGAATAAGGCCATTTGAGATATACAATTTCTATGAGCAATGGTATGGAGATGCTGAAAATGTACCGTTCTTGGATATGGATAGCAACAATTACATAAAAAGTGAGCGTGAGAAGTACCTAGAATCCAAAGATGCACAAACATTGTTAAAGTGTTTGAAGAAGAAACAAGTCAAAGACCCTTCATTCTTATATGTTGTGCTATTCGACAAAGAAGATGGTAGAATAGCAAATTTCTTCTCCTATCGTGTACGTCTAGAGGCGCCGACAAAAATTGTACTGCGAGTGATCTGCTATTTGTGCCGTACATGTTCGCTCTAGCTAGTCATGGATTCATGCATGGCAAGCTCGTCCTCAAACGTGCTGGTCCTACTAAGTTTTGGATTAGCGCTCTACCAATTGAGCTACATCCTCATTTACTTGTCTTACAATTAACTACTCCCTCCGTTTCTAAATATAGGTCTTTTTAGAAATTTGAACAAGTGACTACATACGGAGCAAAATGAGTGAATTTATACTCTAAAATATGTTTATATACGTCCGTGTGTGGTAGTCCATTTTTTTTTAATTTTTCCGCACGCGTTTTCGGCTTTTTAAATGATTTTTTTCGGGTTTTTTGACGTTTTGTTTTTCCACCGGTCTTCCCTAGCTTTTCGACAGAACTTTTTTCAAAAAAAAACTTTTTTTCGCAAAACAACACATGCTTTTCTTTTTCGCGAGAGTCACGGTTTTGCTTCCGCGAGAGGCACGATTTAACTTTCACGAGAGTCATGACCGCGCCTCTCAGAAACGGAAAAAAACACGTTTTCTATTTTTTTTTCCTTTCGCGAGAGGCACGGTTGTGCTTTCACGAGAGTCACGGCCGTGCCTCTCGGAAATGAAAAAAAACATGTTTTCTGTTTTTTTTCTTTTGCGAGAGGCACGGTTGTGCTTTCGTGAGAGTCATGGCTGTGCCTCCTCGGAAACGAAAAAAAACGTGTTTTCTGTTTTTTTTTCTTTCGCGAGAGTCACGGTTTTGCTTTCGCGAGAGGCACGGTTGTGATTTCGTCGGAGGCACGGGCGTGCCTCTTCGGGAAGGGAAAAAACCCGCGCTCCCGGTTCGGTTTTTTTTCATGAAAAAAAAGTTCGCAAAACCTATCAACATGGGATCTAGTTTTAAAGATCTCGACACGAGGAATCCAACGGCGAAAGCGGTTCGAGATTTGGACGCATGGTTTAAGAGATAAAACATTTTAAATAAACGGATCTACGAAAAAAGGAAAAACTCCCAGGTTGCGACAAGTGACGCACATGCAGCATGCCACTTGCCGCAACTTAGAAAAGTTGGAGTGATCTTTGCAAGGAGTATTCCGTAACTAGTGATTTCGGTAACGCAAGGCCGTGCTGGTTTGCTCGTGCCAGAAAAATAGCATCACCAATTTTGAAAGAGATCCCTCTGTCTGACTGTTTCTGTTGCCACTTGCTCGCGAAGTACTCTCTCTGCAACCGCAATAAAAAGTTCGACCTTCATGGGGCCACAGTCCGGTACTTCTTCGTCCGAATGGGTTATTCTCATCTTCCTACCCACGGTCGCAGATGGTCGAAACACAAAGAGTCATCGGAACTTTTCCTAAATAAAAAAGTCATCGGAATTGGCGTCGGTGACCGGCAGCGATGTTTCTTTTTAAAAAAAAATATGTATGGTGTAGGTGCTAGTCTGCTCGTGGTGCTGCTCTGCTTGTAGGCTGTTTGGTTCGTGTCCTCCATGGTGTGCCTGACAAAATCATGCGCCTGGGACTGGCCTGGGGAAGTGCTGCCATATGCCTGGTCAGGCTAGTGCTGTTTGGTTGGAGACCACGCCTGGTGAGATTATTAAAATATATTATACCACCTCTTGCTTCTCCTGTTTACATTAAACAATGAATCAGCATGCGAGGCTGCAGCCAGGCATCTCCCAGGCGTCCGATTCTGGTTGCCTGGGCCAGGCTAAGGACAGCCAACCAGGCTAATCATACACTGACACTCTCCAGGCCAGGCTAGAGTGAATCGTTGAGGATGCAAACCAAACATGGCACAGGCAGATTCCAGGCTAGTTTGTCCCAGGGCAGCAACCAAACTGCCTCCCGTGAGATATCCTACGGGCAACAACAGACGTACAAACCTAATTTGCTTTAAAAAAATCATGAAACCTTATATGTTATCCAGCAACAATAGAAAGACTATAAAATAATTTGTTTCTCTTGTGCCATTCCAAAACTGAACTACACATATTGGCATGGGTGAAAACGCAAGACTATGTTTAGTAGCAAATTCAAAATAAAAATTGAACTCAAGTCTTTTTTTTTGCGCGGTAAACATCAATTCTTTTGTTCAGTAGACCATCCATTGATGCGCTTAATGCTCTTGATTAATGCATGGTGTGATGGTGCCTAAACGGACACTACATCAACATAACACTCGATAGAAGTCTAGCCAGACAATATAATTTTCTGCATGCCTACGCTCGGATCATTCAGAGCATATCACTTCAGGCTTTCAGTGCCCCCTCCTCAAAAATCAGACTCTCATCCAACCTACTTATCAGCGTCCATTTTTCCCCTAGGTTGGCCCAATCCTTCCATTCCTGCAAGGCTGCAATTGTTGAAATATATTGCCCGTCTTCCTCCATCAGTTCAGACTTTTGGATGAGTTGACTGGAGCATGAACTCAATATGGTATCAGAGCCAAGAGGTCTTGAATTCAAGACCCTGCTAACGCAGTATTAAATAAAACGATTCTGCGACCTACATCGATCCCACCTCTAAGGACTAAAATAGCCTAGACGTGAGGGGGAGTGTTGAAATATATTGCCCGCCTCCCTCCATTAGTTCGTACTTTTGGATGAGTTGGCTGGAGCACGATTTCAATATGGTATCAGAGCCTAGAGGTCTTGAGTTCAAGACCCTGCCAACGCAGTATTAAATAAAACGATTATGCGGCCTACATCGATCCCAAGTCTAAGGACTAAAATAGCCTAGACGTGAGGGGGAGTGTTGAAATATATTGCCCGTCTCCCTCCATCAGTTTGGACTTTTGGATGAGTTCACTGAAGCATGAATTCAATAGCAAGCAGTTTCATAATTCTCATGAACCTTCTTCGAAATGCTAATGTGTACACTTATATAAGATTTGGGTCAAGCAGTAGTGAGATGAAAACCTAGCCCTCGATTGGACCATTTGTTAAATAATAATTAAGCCTCCAATCAGTGATTATTTAAAGAAAAACCAAACGTCGGGTGCATTTTCAACCCTCGTGATTAAAGGATCATCATTTGGCCAAATGAATACTTCTGCCAGCTTTGCATCAGAAACCTAGAAACATCGACACACTTGATCTGGCAATGCACTGTGGCCAGAGACGTCTAGCGATCGGCAAGCTACTGGAAGGGTTGTGCTGCCCTGGACCCATCTTCATGGCTAGCTCAGGATGACTCTGCATCCTACTGAGAAGCGATCCTGGCTGTTGCAGCACCTGAACATGTGAAGGGCACCAAATCCATGTTGTTCCTCATTGCCTGGGAGCTGTGGCTGGAGAGGAACAACAGGATCTTCAGAAAGAAGAGAGAGAGCACGGGCAATATCATCCAGAACATCTACCGATCAATCGAGGCTTGGAGGCTCGCAGGAGCCACCTGCTTGCTGTCTCCCTTCGGGGACCCTCCGTGAAATGTAGCCATATCCCTCTCTAGCCTAGGGTTCTATACCTTCTTTTTCTTTTGCTCCTTATGGCTGCCTCTGCAGCCTTATAATTACCTCTCCCTACCTATGATAATGAGAAAACCAACAGTTGCTGGGCGCTTCAGAAAAAAAAGAATATGAGTTCTATCTTTTTGGGGAAACTCTTAGGTTCACCCGGCGGATAACACACATCGATCGGTCTCCCACGCAGCTGTCCAATCAAAGGAGGTCGTGTGGCGATGTCGCTCTCCTTCTGTCCCACCTCTTTCTCTAGAAACACCCACAAGGAACGAATGCTCCTTATCCTCTCGCGTCGTAGAACCATCTCTATCCTTCCCTCCTCTCTCCTCACCCCCATCTCTCTCTCTCTCTCTCAATTGGATTTTGATGGATTGCAACAGCAATGATGTTTCTAAAACATAATCTTTGATGCTATACGTTCTGTTTTTCTTTGCGAAAATTTTCTGTAGTAAGACCTCTATTGCGAATAACTTCTACGACAACATCTCTGTTGTGAAAAATTTATGCAACAAGACCTATATTGCAGAAAAAATTGTAACAAGAGCTCTGCGGAAAAAAAGAAAATTGGCAACAACAGCTCTGCTACAAGAAAAATCTGCAACAAGAGTTGTGCTGCAAAAAAACCTGCAACAAGACTGGTGTTGCAATGGTGAAGGCCCCGCTCAGCCGCTCGATGCACGAGATTGGACAGTCACCACCGGGCCGATCTTTTAAAAAATCAGTCGACAGACGCGTAGCACACCCCATCTTTTTTAGGCAAACCAAATACTATAGTTTATCTTTTTTAGCTGAAAATACTTTTATCCTTTTTTTGACGGAATACTATAGTTTATCTGATCACAGGAACATACAATGTTATGCAATGTAATACCCCGCAAGAAAAATGTGTTATGCTTTGGCAATGTCGATCCACGAGATTACCAAAGGGCCCACTAATCCTTGGGCCTGGCAGCGGAGATGCTGCGAGAAGCCCGCAGCCACTCACGACGCACGAATCCCGCCCGCATATCTGCATCACTTCTCCCTGTCGCCACCGCCGCCGCCAAACCTGCGCCACGATGGCAAGGCAACTGTCGCTGCGCCGGAGCCTCGCCGTGCCCCCGATGGCTGCGGGATCCGATGGCGACGGATCTCAAGGGATGATGACACGAGCACGGCGTCGGCGACTTTGCCTCCTCGCAGAATCTACTGAGCGCGAGCGATTGGGCGGTCTTGGCGCGTCAGATGAATCATCGGCAAGGGAGACGACGGAAGCGCGTCGTCAGATTCATTCTGACCCGCAGGAATGGAGGGATTGGGCCAACCTGCTTCCTCTGGACCTCGTCGAGGAGATCTCCGGCCGGCTGCTCTCCCTCGACATGGCAGAGTACCTCCGCTTCCGCGCCTTGTGCAGGCCGTGGCGCCACTACTGGAATTCTGTGCTACGTCGAGTGCCACGGACATTCGGCAAAGGGTCGAAAACCGCCGACAAAGCCTTTGCCGAGTGTCACCCTCGGCAAAAGCCACCCGGCGTACACCTCTTCGGCAATGTTTGCCGAGAGCCAGAACGCGGGCACTCGGCAAACACTTTACCGAGAGTCAAACAGTACCACTCGGCAAAATAAAGTAGCTAAAGGATAGCAGACGGTGACGGCGGTTCCTGACACATGGG
>NC_041391.1:648210573-648221576 GCF_002162155.2 Triticum dicoccoides | reverse complement strand
CACATGATCAATGGCATAGGTTTTGATGACTCCACCTCACCGCCCACGCTCATGCTCTGCAGTGCCGGAGGTAGAGGGTGGCCAGGGTGGGCCATGGCCCACCCTGAGATTTCCGAATACCATTTATACCATAGGAGCAAGGATAAAAAAAAAAATGTACATGTACAGTACAAACTAACACTGCTGGCCCACCCTGGCCCAGTCAGCTAGGTCCGCCACTGATGCTCTGTGTGAGAGCCGGTGTAGCCACCATCATCTTCGCCAAACCTGGCGATGCACACTGGATGCTGGTCAGCCCAGGCCTTGTCTCCCACCCCTTTTACGGCGACCGTCGCAAGGTGCTATTCTCCTCATTACTGTCCCTGGGAGGACGCTGCTACATCAGCTCACCAGAGGGTTCGTTCTACCTTCTTGAGCTGCAGCCGATACCTCGGCTGGTGAGGGTGGTTAACCAGCGCTGCCATGCCAAGAAAGACTACATTTGGGAAAATCACATAATCTGGTTCCTAGTCCGTGGCACCGGCGGGAGGATGCTGATGGTGCGGTACTGGAGAGGCATGGAGCGCTTCGGCGGCGTCGAGGCTTACAATCAGAAGGAGATATTCACAGTGGGCGGCATCACTGGCCGAATTGAGGTGTTGAAGGTGGACATCGCCTGCCGGAGGCTGGTCCCCATCAGTAGCCTTGGCCGGCATGCGGTGTTTCTTGGCCGGACGCACTGCTTGCACATCTCTACTGAGATATTCCCCTCCATTACTGCCAGGTCGATATACCTGAGCTGCTATCATCAGCAAACTTGTGGGTTCGGCATCTATCATATCAACAACAAGAACCATGGGAGGACCGAACCCGAGCACAAGTTCGTCTTCGTTGTAACACTGGGTTTAACTCATGCTGCCAGACCCTACAACCTTGATGAGTATCTTGTACTCTATGTCAACTGGAGACACAACCGTAGTAGGTCATGTCTCAATCATACCAGTACTTATTGTAGGGAGTACTCTCGCTAGTGCATATGTATGTATACGTACGTGTGGCTGCCTGTTTAATTTGGCATGTGATTGATCAACCTTGACAGCAGCCAAAGAAATACGTTTGCTCTCTACTTGGTGTAACTTTTGCAACCTATATGAGCTGGGCTTTGGGCATCAGATACCTTTCTACTTTGAGAGAATCATTTTAGTAAAAGTTTATCATGGAGTTTGGCCAAACCCTCTTCAACCATAAGATACCTTTGCTGTTCTAAAGTGTTTCTCAAAATAAGACTGACCGGAGAGTTGGGCCAAAATCTAGGACCTTAGGATTCCATCCTCAGGCGAGTTTCTGTCAATTGGGAGCTTTTTGTATTGAGATTCCAATTGAAAATTGAGAACGTACTTTTTTTGCGGGGGAAATAGGGAGCTCTTTATTCAACACTAACAGCACCAGCAAAGTCTGCTGAGAGGCTGGTTACAAGAAGACTTGGCGAAGAATCAAGCCAACATTCTGTGACATCTAGAGTAGCTTGCTTGGCACAAAGATGGGAAGAGACATTGGCCGATCGACCTACATGCTGAAATACAAAGGACTTAAAAGAAGGAACATGCTCCCTAATCTCGGACAAGATAGGCGCCACCACTACACAGTCGTTGTGACGCGAGTTCCAGAGATTCAAAATCTCCAAATTATCAGATTCGAAAACCACTTCTTCATAGCCTCTGAGATGAGCAAAGATAACACCATCACGGAGGGCAAGAGCTTCGGCTATAAGAGGATCAGTGATTCCCGGGTAAGGTTTGCACCAGGCTGCTAGGAAAGATGAGAGGGTTATCGCGACCCCACCTGCTCCACCCCTTCTAGCCTCCATCGCAATACTCCCATCTGTGTTAATCTTAATCCAGCCCAAGTCCGGTGGTCGCCAGCCATGGCCCGGAAGGATCCGAGTGTGTTCACGGGGTAGCTCGAGCACCGCTAGAGCCTCTTGGGTCTTCTTCATGGACTAGATAGGATCAAGGTCTCGCTTATCATGTGTAGCATTGTTCCTCGAGGTCCAGATCGCCCACATGACCGTTACCAGTTTTGCTCTTTCAGAATCAGAGAACATGGGATCACATATGATATCCCTCGACCAGGTGAGCAGGTGCAAATCCGGTTGCTTGATCTCGAGCCATTCCGGTGCAACATTCCAGAAGCGCCGGGCATGTGTGCAATCCAGTAATGCATGCTTCATATCTTCCTGTGTGTGAAGACAGAGTTTGCACGTGCCAACGGTAGCGATATGCCGGTGTTGGAGAGTTGCTTCAACCGGAAGAATCCCGTGCAAAACCCGCCACCAGAACACTGGCAAAACCTTGAGCTTCCATAGCCGGGACCATAACTGCTTGTCTGTCGATGAGGTTTCGGTGATCGTCCCTTCCTCTAGAGCTTGTTGCTCGTTATGAGTCATTAGAGCGCGATACGCTGATTTTACAGAATAACAGCCCGATCTTTCGAGAGCCCATGCAAACACATCCTCACCCCCTCCTCTCCTCAAAGGAATATTCAGAATAGCATCCGCGTCGGGGGTGATGAAGGTTTGACGAATAACATCTGATTTCCATGACCAATTTGCATTGTCAATTAAATCTGAAACAGAGTTCAACTGTGTATTTCCACTTCTTACTGTCGGAGCCATGGAGATAGTGCCCGGGATCCACTTGTCATCCCAAATTGAAATTGTTGCACCATCACCAACACGCTTGATGAGTCCGACTTGCAGAGCATCCCTCCTGGCAATGATAGCCCGCCACATTGCAGATGAAAAAGTGGAACCGTAGCTTGCATGAAATCACATGAGGGAAAATATCTACCTTTGAGTACGCGGGCACATAGGGATTGAGGGTTTGTCAACAGTCTCCATCCGTGTTTGCCAAGGAGAGCTAAATTAAACAGCTCAAGATCCCTAAAACCCATGCCGCCCTTCTCCTTCGGTGTTGCCAACGCTTCCCAGGCCTTCCAATGCATAGAGTTTCGATCCAGGGAGCTGCTCCACCGATACTTGGCCATGCAAGAAACTAGTCCCTTGCATACCTTCTTCGTTAACTTGAAACAACTCATGCTGAATGTGGGAATGGCTTGGGCAACACATTTTATACGGACTTCCCTGCCAGCACAAGAGATCATTCTTTCCGACCCACCTTGGAGTTTGCTAAGGATTCTCTCCCCAATGTGGTCAAAAGTACCGCTTGTAATCCTACCCACAGCTGTAGGTAGACCAAGATACTGCTCGCTGAACGCTTCGACGGAGATGTTCAAAACCTGTTTCAGCAGCAACTTGTCTGGAGCAGAAGTGTTTGGGCTGAAGTAGATTGAACTCTTGTCTTTGTTCACTGCCTGTCCAGAGCCCCTCTCATAGATTCCCAAGATTTCATTGAGCCGTTGAGCACTCTCCACCTTTGCTTGCATAAAAATAAGGCTGTCATCCGCAAAGAGGGGGTGATTGATCCAAGGAGATCTATAGCTTACTCGGATTCCTTTGTCTACTCTCGCCCCACCGAAATAATTCAAGGGCGATGTCAATCCTTCTGCACAGAGCAGAAAGAGGTACGGTGATGCTGGGTAGCCTTGTCGAAGACCCCTTGAGGGGGTAAAGAATGGAAGGAGTTCACCATTCACACGAATTGCAAATCTGACCGAAGTGACGCACTTCATGACTAGGCGAACAAACTCCACACAGAATCCAAGCTTCATCATGATCGCTTGCAAATAGTGCAATTCAACCCGTCGTACGCTTTCATCATGTCCAGCTTGATGACACATGTTGCGTTCCCCCCCTTCTTCCTCCTTCTCATGGCATGCACACTCTCATGTGCGATAAGTACATTGTCAGTAATAAGACGACTAAGGACGAATGCGCTCTGTTCAACACCGACAATATCGTCCATACACTCCCGCATACGATTAGCAATGGCCTTGGCAGCGATCTTGTACAAAACCAAACACAAAGAGATGGGTCGATATTGGGAAATATGCTGAGGGAATCGTACCTTGGGGATCAAAGTAATAGAGGTATCATTCATGCCCGTAGGTAATACTCCCCCATTGAGAAAATCGAGCACCGCTGGAACAATGTCATCCTTGAGCAAACTCCAATGGCGCTGGAAGAAAATCGAGCACCGCTGGAACAAAGAGAACGTACTTTTGATGTCCTTAAATATACTACAATTGGTATGTAAACAAAAGAATACGCAAGGTCAGTTTGTTATACTAATGACTTTCTTTCGTGCTGAACTTGCAAGTACGTATTGGATTTGTAGTTTATACTAGTAGAGTGCTCGTGCGTTGCCACGGGCTCTTAAAATATTTTACCAGAGTTACATGTTAAATTTCACACGTACAAACAATATTTAATAACTGAAGTCCATTATTACAATGTAATTGGATAACATAAAAGAAAAATTAACGACATGTCCATGTAACAACCTGAGTGATGTTCCAACTGAACATCTATTACAAAACTATTAATATCTAGATGATGCGCTTAAGAAATTCCTTAACAATATTAGGAATCCTCTAGCTTCATTCCCACGATGTTTTAGCAAGTATAATAAAAATTGCTTCCTTAATTCATACCCATCCTGCAGAAACAACACATGTAGTTAGTATGACAAATTCACGCCGAAGGTCTTAAAACATGTAACGCACAATACTCACCGCGCAAATCGGCTTGACCAATTCTTTACCGTTCCACCAAAGCATAAAATGAAAATAAAATAGCCATACACATTCTTGCAAAAATTTAAATTAATAATATAAAAATTATAGTGATAACAAAAGTAAATATTCTTGTTATGAATTCATTACCCGTCTACACTCGTTGGAACACCGAACGGAAATAAACGTTGCCATTTAGATATATCATAATTCCAACCAGGCATCTTTATTTCAAGTGCTTCTTTGAAATCCCTTGCAAAACTTTTTAATTTCAGTGATTGCCTCAAGTTTTTATCCTCTAACGATTGTGATGTTTGAATGGGATCCATAATATATAGACGACGTGCCTCTTTGTCGATGACGTACAAGATGTATCAGCCGATGGATGCATAGGGAAGATAAATCTACAAGTTGAGTTATTAGAAACAACAACAAACCATGATAACGATGGACAAAATATTTTATTTACCTTATTGCAAGATGAGATGTCGTTCTCCATCCCAGGCCAGCTATCAAATAATGTTGCCAACATCTGGATAGTTTCCTTCTCACAAAACTTCTGACCTCGTGTTGACTCTAGCATCATGGACTAAGTAAAAAAAGAATATTGTTAAAACATGTTGATACTAATGGCACATAGAATGAAGAGTTTCGATAACTTACATAAAATCGTAGATCCATGTAGTGTATAGGAGGGTCTGTGAATAATACCCCCTCATCACATGCCAGCATACGCACGGCGGTGTTGAAGCAATCATTGTCCATAGGCTGCTCCATCTTAAGTATGCACTGAAGTTTCTTAAGACTTAAGCTCTTTGGATCGGGTGTGCAGCTCCGGACCCATACCTTCCTGTAATTTGGATGGTAAGAAGAACAATAATATACATCCGCACATTAAATATTGATACATGATACTTACTCCAAACACCCGGCATCATCGATCGACATGATGTACCTGCAGAGGTCAGCAAGTAATTGACATTGGTCCGTGGGAATGATAGTGATTGGGGCAGGACGTTTGTCTTCGACTACGTCAGAAGGATTATCCAGGATCTCAAGATCAGAATTAGCTAAAGTTTCTTTGTTGACATGTTGATGGTATATGGGACATCCTTTTAGCTTATTCACTACTAGGAAAAGGGCTATAGATGGAAATGACACTAATGGCGCACCAGACAAGTGGTGCGCCATTAGTATATACTAATGGCGCACCACCTTCTGATGCGCCATTAGTGTTGAAACTACTAATGGCGCACCCTCACCACGGTGCGCCATTAGTACCAATTTTTTTTTTGAACTAGTGCGCCTGTCCAAACATACTAATGGCACATCCCCTGGTGGTGCGCCATTACTAGTTACAACTAGTAATGTATGTTCGTGCGCCGCCAGGGGGTGCGCCATTAGTAACCTGGATTACTAATGGCGCATTTGTTGCTGGTGCACCATTAGTAAGTGGGCAGCAACAAGATATTTTGGACAGCCTCTCCTCCCACACTCACTTTCTCCCCACTTCATTCTCTCCACCGCCTCCTCCTTGTCTTGGGTGCCTCCTCTTTTTCACCTCATTTCCACCATAGATTCATTCAAATTAAGTGGTTAAGTTACCTTGTTTTGCTAGGTAAGTAAGGGGGGAAGCTATATTTATGTTGTTCTCCCTACAACAATGTGCACATGCACTTTTTATGGCCTAGCTAGATCTATGTATGTTCGTGGTGTTGCATATGTTTGTGGTGTTGCATATGTGTTTGTGTTTGGAGGTGTACCGGTATTTGAAATGCGATAGTTGCCAATATTTTGCCGGAATGTTGATTCATTTCCATTTCGGCGAGAATTTTGGCATTAAGCATTCTTTTTGGTCCTATTTTTAGGGAAAGTCATGCCAAATTTTTTCTTGGTTCTAAAATATCGTTTTGCTCTACCCCGCAGGCGACCATGGTCCGCACGATGACCGAAGGCATCGTGAATAGGTTTTTGAGGTCCGCGAAGGCCGAGATGCTTCAAAAGAACGAGACAGAGATAAGATGTCCGTGTCGAAGATGCAAGCTGAATAGCCTTATTGCGGACCCGGATTCTGGGCAGGTGCGGGACCACCTGCTCTTGCGTGGTTTCATGGATGGCTATCGGTGGCAAGGTGATGAAGATGACTACGAAGTCGTCCATGGGGGCCGGGCAAGAAATGAGGAAGGGCAGCAAGACAACCACCGCGGCTCGGGGGGGCGAGAAGACGAAGAATCCCCAGGAGATGATCACGACGGTGATACTGTACACAGTCATCATGTAGAAGATGCAGGACATGATGATGATGCCGGCGGAGCAGACGACGTTGGACCATCGATGGGCTGGGTGCAGGACCCTCATATTCAAGAGCTGCTTCTCAAGCAGACGGATAATGCAAGAGCTGCCGCCCGAGAGAAAGCCAAGATGGATCAACTTGAGTTAGACGCGGTTACTCCGTTGTATGAAGGATGCAGGCCCGAGGATACCCTCCTGAAAGTAACGCTCATGGCTCTAGAGATGAAGGTAAAACACAAAATGACCGACGCATGCTTCGACGAGAACATGTCATTCTGGCACGAACGTCTTCCCAAGGGGAACAAGTGCCCGACCAGTTTGGAGGAGGCGAAGAAAATCGTGTGTCCTCTGGATTTACCGCACGTGAAATACCATGTGTGCATGAACAATTGCATCATTTATCGGGACGAGCACGCGGAGTCTACAATATGTCCGGTGTGCGGTGTCACTCGATACAAGAAGAGGAAGAAAGCTCCTCGAAAAGTGGTGTGGTACTTTCCGATCACTCCTCGTCTGCAGCGGTATTTCGCGGATCCTAAGGTAGCAAAGCTCCTGCGTTGGCACGCGGATAGGGAGGAGAAGAAGCGAGAAGATGACGCAAATGATCCGGAGATAGATAAAAAAGACAAGATGCTGAGTCACCCTAAGGATGCGAGCCAGTGGCAAGCATTGAACTTCGAATACCCAGAATTTGGGAACGATCCAAGGAACATCGTGCTGGGCGCGAGCACCGATGGAGTCAATCCGTTTGGCAGCCAGAGAAGCACACATAGCACCTGGCCTGTGTTTGTGTGGATGTACAAACTTCCCCCCTGGTTGTGCATGAAGAGGAAGTACATTCACATGAGTATGCTAATTGAAGGGCCGAAACAACCAGGGAACGACATCAATCTGTATCTGGGGCTGCTGAAAGAGGAGCTTGACACGCTGTGGAAAACGCCAGCCAATACGTGGGACGCTGCAGAGAAAGAATATTTCCCTATGAGAGCCGCACTGCTCATGACGGTGCACGACTATCTCGGTTACGGATATCTTGCGGGGCAGGTAGTCCATGGATTTTCTGGATGCGTAAGGTGCATGGATGACACAACGTATCGCCAGCTAGATAGAGATCCCGGGTCTTCGAAAACCGTGTTCATGGGACATCGAAGGTGGCTTCGCGATGATGACCCGTGGAGGAAACGCAAGGATCTGTTCGATGGTGAAACCGAACCCCGAAAACGCCCGTGTACGAGGAGCGGCGAGGAAATAGACAAGCTGTTGAAAAATTGGAAAGACTGCCCACTGCCGGGAAAGAAGCAAAAGGCGCCAGAGCCGGGAAAGAAGCGAAAGGCGCCAGAGCCGCTGCTGAAGGTATGGAAAACGAGGTCTGTTTTCTGGGACTTGCCGTACTGGAACATCCACCGTGTGCCTCACAGCCTTGATGTCATGCATATCACGAAGAACGTGTGCGAGAGTCTGCTTGGTACCCTGCTCAACATGCCAGAGAGGACCAAAGATGGGCCGAAAGCAAGGGCAGACTTGAAATCAATGGGCATCAGGCAGGAGCTTCACGCTATATATGATGATGATGATGATGATGATGATGATGATGATGATGATGATGATGATGATGATGATGATGATGAGGCGAAGCAGGACACAGAAAGTCGTCGCAAAGGAAAAAAGGCCAAGAAGACCGGAAATGACTACCCTCCCGCGTGCTTCACTCTAAGTCAGGAGGAGATCGAGCAGTTTTTCACCTGCCTCCTAGGAGTAAAACTTCCTTACGGTTACGCGGGGAAGATAAGCAGATACCTAGACCCAGTGACACAGAAGTTCAACGGGATGAAGTCTCACGACTGTCACGTGCTGATGACGCAGATACTTCCAGTTGCAATCCGTGGGATCATGGACGCGCACGTCCGTGAAACACTATTTGGCCTATGCAACTTCTTCGACGTCATCTCTCGGAAGTCGATTGGCGTGAGGCAACTCAGAAGGCTACAGGAAGAGATCGTGGTGATACTATGCGAGCTTGAGATGTACTTCCCGCCCGCATTCTTCGACGTTATGGTGCATCTGCTGGTCCATATAGTGGAGGATATCATCCAACTCGGGCCGACGTTCCTGCACAGCATGATGCCGTTCGAAAGGATGAATGGTGTCATCAAAGGATACGTTCGCAACATGTCACGTCCAGAAGGAAGCATAGCCAGGGGCTTTCTGACCGAAGAGTGCATCTCCTACTGCATGAATTATTAGGCATCGAGAACCCCGTTGGTTTGCCTGTCAACAGGCACCTCGGCAGGCTCGCTGGATGGGGTCACCATGAGGGTCGCCGCGAAATGCATGTCGACTTCGAGGGTCGACTCACCGACTTTGAAAGAGAAAACCTAGTCGCGCTACAACACATAGACGTGGTCGATCCTTGGGTGGTAGAGCACAAAACCTTTATTAAGAAGACGTACAATGACCGAGGCCAACAGAGGACGGACGGAGATATACTCAAAGAGCACAACTCATGTTTCACGCGTTGGTTCAAGCAGAAGCTTCTGTCGTACCCTTTACATGAGGATTCTTCCGCGGAAGAACAACTCATATTCGCCTTGTCACAGGGCGCCGAGCACAACCTGATGACCTATGAGGCGTACGATATCAACGGCTACACATTCTACACCGAGGCCAAGGACATGAAGAGCGATGGTTATCAGAACTCCGGGGTAACGATGGAATCCTACACCGGTAACGACAAGGACAGATACTACGGAAGGATCGAGGAGATCTGGGAGCTGAGCTACGCTGGAGAGAAGGTCCCGATGTTCCGTGTTAGATGGGCCAAGAACGTCATAAAAGAAGACCGGTATTTCACCACCATGGTTATACCCGAAGCCAAATCCAAGACCGCGGGCGCAAACGTCACCGCGAAAAATGAGCCATGGGTACTGGCTTCCCAAGTGGACCAATGCTTCTTCATTACCGACCCGCCAAAGCCCAGTCGTGTTGTCGTGAGGAGAGGCAAAAGGAAGATCATCGGAATGGATGGAGTAGCCAATGAGCAAGACTTCAACAAGTACGGCGACCCGAGGATCGAACATGACGACGATGATGAAGTAGCAGCATACACCACAAGAAGAAGCAGGACCACCCTACCTAAAGGACGTCCATTCCACAGAAGAACTCCATATGCGAAAAAGAAGGGCAAGAAGATTGTGAACAGATAGCTAGCTAAGATCGATTGTATTTAAATCGTAGCCTTCATTTCTCGATTGTATTTCATGGGTACTTTTTGAACTATCATGAATATTTTTAAATTTCATGGACACTCGATCTCGATCCCGGCCCCCTCCATCTCGATCGCTATCCCACCTCGCCAGATCCGGTCCCCCTCGCCGCCGAGCACCCCCCCAGTCCACCGGCCGCCGCCGTCGACCCCCTGCACCCTCGATTCCCCTACTCAACCGCCGCCGCCGACCCCCCGCACCCCGCGCACCGTCTTATAAAAAAATAAGTATCAAACAGCTTTTTAAATGCTACTGTCTTATAAAAAAATATTACTGTTATTATTTAAACAATTTTGAACATATTTAAACACAAATATGTATGAAACAGCTTTTTAGATGCTAAAAAAAATTTGTGGAGCCTGGGAGTCGAACCCAGGACCTCCTGGTGTGAGAACTGGCTGCTGACCAGTCGAGCTAGTAGAGGGGACTTGATGTGGATCAGTTCTGGTGGTACATAACTTGTTGGCTCGAGTTGAAATAAAAAAAAATACTAATGGCGCACCACGGTGAGGTGCGCCATTAGTATGGACATGCTAATGGCGCACCACGGTGAGGTGCGCCATTAGTATTGTGCCCGATCCCCCTTCCCTCTCCCCCTTCGCCCGATCCCCCCTTTCCCTCTCCCCCTCGCCAGTTCCCTCTCCTTCTCGATCCACCGCCGCCGCCGCCGCTGCCCTGACCCTCCCCCTCGCCCTCGCCCTCGCCCTCTCCCTCCCTCGCCCTCTCCTCGCCTTCCCTCTCCCTCGCCCTCTCCCTCGCCCTAGATCCCCTTCCCCT
>NC_041391.1:648210263-648210510 GCF_002162155.2 Triticum dicoccoides | reverse complement strand
GCCCGATCCCCCTTCCCTCTCCCCCTTCGCCCGATCCCCCCTTTCCCTCTCCCCCTCGCCAGTTCCCTCTCCCTCTCGATCCACCGCCGCCGCCGCCGCTGCCCTGACCCTCCCCCTCGCCCTCGCCCTCGCCCTCTCCCTCCCTCGCCCTCTCCTCGCCTTCCCTCTCCCTCGCCCTCTCCCTCGCCCTAGATCCCCTTCCCCTCTCCTCTCCCGACGCCGCGGCCACGCCGCCTCGACGCTGCCC
>NC_041391.1:648203485-648209077 GCF_002162155.2 Triticum dicoccoides | reverse complement strand
CCGCCGCCCCGACGCCGCCTCGACGCCGCCCCGCCACCCCGACCCCGCCCCGACGCCGCCTCGGTCAGCCAGCCTCGTCTCCACCGTCACCGGCGACAGCTTAGCCCGACTACAGACGTGGTACGCTCTTCCTCCTCTTATGTTCTTCCCCTTTTCTCTGGGCACATGGTCATTGAGTAAAATCTGAGTAGATTAGGCCATAAATTGGATTACGAGCACAGTTTAGTCAAGAAAATGCTTCGGGGCCAATGTTCATTCAATTCTTCAGATAAACAGGGCATGTATTCAGTTTCTTTCTCATAAGGAGAGCAGATTTTCATCACTTGCACTTACACAGAGTTAATGTAAACGTTTTGCACAATAACGTAGCATGTATCTTCAGTTTTTGCACTTAAAAAAGCCAATCTTCAGTTTGTCCACTTCAAAATATTATAAACTCTAAAAGAACAACATGTTAGTACAGAACTTATACAAGGATCGTCACACAACCCTTATGCGCATCATGGAATCAGTGGCTTTCTCAAGGTAGTTTCTGTGAAAACACATAGCGGAGAAAAGGAAATTTTGCATGGTGCTAAGTATAGATTATCATGATATTGCATCTGCAAAAATTTATAACTGTGAGTGCAATCTGTACCTAACAAGCAAGATAGATAAGATTTCAAATGCGCAAATAAAAATACTCTTTTCATAGAGACAAGGACATTAGCAACAAAGTAGTGGCTTTTCTCCGGGTGTTGGAGAAAGCATAGATGATCCTTCCATTTACAGTAGCAAGGACAATTGTACAACAAGACGATACCACTAGGGCAGGTTCCTTGAATCCTCAACATGACAGAAACAACCTTCTACTTTGAAGCCTCCTCTTTTGATCAGATTCAAATCATCACCCTTTCCAGCAGCAGCAGTAGTAACTAGCACTAGAATCACATTGTTCCGCACTTCTTCTTGTTGTGTTTGCTGCTGGGTAGAAGAAGCTTTGGTGGGCTGCTGCTTGTCTTGGTTCTCATCGAAACAACCCAGCTGCGCGAAATCCTCGATCGACTTGACATGAACCTGCAAAGGAAAGACAATATTAATAAATCACAACTCTACTAGATTGTTAAGTTGGGTGGCATGTAAAAGCAAATCTTCTTCTAAGTGCAATATACTTAGTGCTGCTATATGAGTGTATAAATATTTGTTGCTATATAAATGTGAACAAAATTTGTGCTTGTATATGATATTCTGCCATGAAGAAAGAATAGATAGTGTGGGTCTGACCTTGTTTAATTTCTGCAATTCTTGTATATGATATTCTTTGGTGTGTATTGCATTCTCATCGTGGTTTTGATCACAGAACAAGAAGGGAAAGGGCGACTGAAGTACCTACTGCAGCAGACAGAAGTATTTGCCCACTTTGCAGAAGGAAGCCAGGCTAAAGAGAAGAAGCCACGTGGAAGGTGATTCTTGGTTATGTTTTTTAAAAGTAATCCTTGGTTATGTTAGTGCCACTATATAGTACTTTACTATGAACACCCATCTTGGATGACCAATAGAAATTGCAGCCACATGTGCACCGATCTAATTTGAAACATCAATGAAAATTGAAAAAAAATTACTCTCATAGCACTACTTCTATTTGCATTTCCCAAACATATGGTTCTGTCCATCCTCATTTCCTGTCTTCCCTAATAACCATCATTAAGTTATAGGTTTGCTGTGTGCCTGTGCTATTCCCTGTCAGTAATTGATTTCAGAAACTGGCAAGCTTTGATAATGTAAGAGTTACTTACTTGCTAATTAGCCAAGCAGGCATGTATTACTTACTTGCTAAGAACTTTGATACTATTTGATCAAAGTTAAATGAGCACATAGATGACAAAAAAAAGTTCAGATTGTAAAATGTTCATTTTGCTGCTAGTGCCCATTTTGAGTAATTGCTTAGAGGGATGATCCTGTGTGAGCTGCTGGAGTGATTTGTTTTCTACATAAAGCTCTTTAGTCAGGCTGGTTTTCGTGAAATACACATGAAGCTTCACCAGCTCCTGTGGGTGTGGGATCCATGTGACATGTGACATTGCATCCATGTCCACCTGGGATAATGATTTTGCAGGTACCCCGAGAGGCCCTTGAGTTTGCCGGAATGTCGATTAACTTCCGTTCCGGCAAATTCGGGTACTCCATATGTCCTATTTTCAGTAAAGGTCATGCTGAAATTTTCCGTGAATTTTAGCATGACTTTGCTAAAAATAGGACATATGGGGTACTTGTGACTAATGCATGGGCCGGGGTATCTTAGTAGTTAATTAAGTAGGATCAAGTGCCCCGGCGTACTTGTGACTAATGCATGGCTTTTAGGGTGCCTCGGTGTCGATAAAAACCGAAATGATGAAAGGTTAGGCTTTTAGGGTGCCTTGGCGTCGAAAAACCCTCAATGATAAAAGCTTAGATTTTAGGATGCCTCGGTGTCGACAAACCCTAAATGATGAGACCATGATCTTGTTCCTTGACAATAACCAACTTTTTGACCAAACTTTGTTTCTATTTAGAGAGAAACATGGCCCACAACGATGAGGCCGGGGGTTCGGGCGGCAAGGCATTCTGGGAGCTGTCCCAGGAGATGGAGGAACAACCTCACTTGTATGAGGCCGCCGCCTTCCCCACCGATCCTGAGACCAAGGATGGTGCCGCCGAGGATGACCACACTGATGCCACCACTAATGGTGCCGCCGAGGATGCCACCACTGATGATGGCGGCGCACGCACAGATGGCAGCCAACTGAAGAGGCAACGGAAGGACCGGCGCCCGATCATGCTCCGCACCCTCAAGGAGGAAGTTACTGAAGTGGACTCCAACGGGAATCCAACGGCGCCCGAACGAATAGTCAAGGGGTACTCGCTTCAGCTCGGGTGCATTGTCCGGAGCACCGTCTCGATCAACACCGAGAACCTGAGGCATCCTGACCGAGGGAATTTGCGCCACCTCCTCTTCACGAAGCTGCACGAACGATACAAGTTCCCCGCTGAATTTGAGAACACAAGCCTCAAAGGGAATAAAGTGAACAATGCTGCCCTCACGAAGATGAGCAAGGCCCTGTCTACTTGGAAAAGCAATGTGAAGAGAATGATCGAGAAAGGTGAGAGTTATCAGAAGATCAAGGAGAAAAATCCTTCGATCACCGAAGATGACTACAACGACTTCAAGATCAATTGCTCGAGCACCGCAAGCTCCCAATCAAGTGAGTGGGGGAAACAAATGCGGGAGCTGAACATAGGGGAACACACACTCGGTCCCGGCGGTTACAGAGTGGCGGAGCCTATATGGGACAAGGAGGATGCGGACCGTGCCGAGCAAGGCCTACCGCCCCGCTTCGAGAAATACAGCGGTAACAAGCAGACTAGGAACTATGTCAGGGCCCGGTACAAGGAGGACCCGATAACAAAGGAGCTTACCACGGATCCGAAGACCAGGGCGCTTGAGCTTGTTCTGGTAAGGAATACACCCCCGCGTAATTAGCTCCATATGGTTGCATTCTAATTAATGAAGCCAAATTTCTAAATGGTTCACATTCCTTCCGCAGGCGACTGAAAGCAGTAGCGCGGGGTCGACTAAGAGCAACCCTTGGGACACCACTCTAAATAGGGGGTTGAATGTAATGAAGAACAAGGATAAGCTCAGTAAGCCGACGTCAGCTGGTCGTGTGGCTGGCAAAGGCTTGTCGACAAAATGGGGGTCATACTATACCGCTGGTGTGCGGAAGGAGAAAAAGACCAGCTCGGAAAGCCAGGCGCGAGAGGTTCAAGAACTCAAGGCACAGGTGGCGCGGATTCCGGAGATTGTCCAAGAGCAAGTGGAACAACGACTCGGAGCGACGATCACCGCCCTTGTGCCTACCTTGATCTCGGGGTTGAGTGCGTGGATTGCGGGCGGCCAACAGGGGCCGCCCCCGATTCCTAGCTTCACGGCCAGCAACTCGCATAATGCGATGGCGGGGCCATTGGTGCCTCCGGCGGAGGCGACATTGGTGTCTCCGACGCCGGCACGGGAGCTTAATGCACCCGGGTGTACGCCGGCCGGCACCTCTGCAGCAAGCGGCACCTCCGTCAACTGCACGCCCGCCTTTGGCGGTGCGTCGACATTAGCCGAGCTCGACGCCATCATCACGGTAACTAATTAAGCCTCTCTCGGCCGAGGACTTCATCTCCTTGCCTTTGACTGGGCATCCCTGACGCCCTACATGTTTTCGCAGGGCGCCGCCGACGTTCCGTGCACTCTCCTCCACTTCGTGAACAACGAGTTGGTCGATGTCGCCAAGGGCAAAATCGTTCAACCGGGCAACCCCTTGTTCCACGGTACCCAGATGCCACCCAACTTGTTTAGGGTTCAACTGGTTCGGGTGCTGCCAGGCTGCGACGACTTGTTACCTCCGATTCGACCCGTCGGGGCCGACGATGAAGACGTGATGACCCTCAGCGCCTGCCTGAGCTGGCCCCTGCTTTGGCCGAAGAGCCAGATTCGTTTGGGGGCGGGGGACACCACCCCAAAGACAACACCGCCAGTCGTGCCGGCGCCAAGTCGGCCCCATGGCAAGACCGCCGTAACGGTGCCGGACATCCCTATGCCACTGGATCCAAACATGCATATGGCACAGGATGAGAACGACGACGACGACGACGATGATACATTTGGCAACGTCGATCAGTACTTTGCCGAGCATGGGTACGATGGCGACTTCATGGGGCCTCCTTCTCAAGAACCAAACCCAACAAAAGATGTGTGCGATCTAGCTTGTACCGCGGAGAAGCCAAGTTGCAACAGGCGCCGTCTGGCGTTCAGCTCTCAGGAGACGCCTCCAGCTGCCGACTTCACCGAGCCTCAGATAGGCGAGGTGCGAAATATTATCAGCCCCAACACACTCAAGAAGGCGGTCTGTGAGCAGAACTCGGTCCCATTACAGGAGAAGAAGAAGGCGCGCAAAAGAAAGACTAAGAAGGGTGCGAGCCAGCCGGCACCGAGTACGATCCGTGCTCAGGACGGGCCACCTTCACCACAGGATATCTCGAGGAGGGTGCATGTGGCGGGTAGGGCGATGCTACCGACAAATATGCTCAATGCTGCAACCGGTGCTATGCGGAATCTGCATGACAGTGTTCTTGCTTTGGAGAAGCGGCGTCTCAGGGAGAAGGATGTGGCATACCCGGTTTTCGCGGCCAAGGTGCCAGAGGGCAAGGGCTTTGTGGATAACTCCATCGGGCGTACGATCGTCCTGCGTTTTGATGACATCCACGCTATGTTGAACCTTCATCCGCTGCACTACACCTTCGTTCAGCTATTTTCGCTGAGTATGGAGATGCGGATCATTCGCGACAAGACCCCGGACATCGTGATAGTCGACCCCTTCTACATGCGTGCCAAGATCTTGGGCAGCGCTGGGGACCGGCAAGTCGCGAGTTCTTACCTCGAAGGCGTCATTCTGGCAAACCAAGATAAGGATAACTTCCTCGTGCCTTACTTTCCCGAGTAAGTCCTCCCCTCAACCGGCCCGTAACATATGAATTCTTACATTTCGATCGTTTTTCTTTTAACATTCCGTGTTTTCTGCAGTGACA
>NC_041391.1:648195453-648202995 GCF_002162155.2 Triticum dicoccoides | reverse complement strand
TGCTCCGCACCCTCAAGGAGGAAGTTACTGAAGTGGACTCCAACGGGAATCCAACGGCGCCCGAACGAATAGTCAAGGGGTACTCGCTTCAGCTCGGGTGCATTGTCCGGAGCACCGTCTCGATCAACACCGAGAACCTGAGGCATCCTGACCGAGGGAATTTGCGCCACCTCCTCTTCACGAAGCTGCACGAACGATACAAGTTCCCCGCTGAATTTGAGAACACAAGCCTCAAAGGGAATAAAGTGAACAATGCTGCCCTCACGAAGATGAGCAAGGCCCTGTCTACTTGGAAAAGCAATGTGAAGAGAATGATCGAGAAAGGTGAGAGTTATCAGAAGATCAAGGAGAAAAATCCTTCGATCACCGAAGATGACTACAACGACTTCAAGATCAATTGCTCGAGCACCGCAAGCTCCCAATCAAGTGAGTGGGGGAAACAAATGCGGGAGATGAACATAGGGGAACACACACTCGGTCCCGGCGGTTACAGAGTGGCGGAGCCTATATGGGACAAGGAGGAGGCGGACCGTGCCGAGCAAGGCCTACCGCCCCTCTTTGATAAATACGGTAACAAGCAGACCAGGAACTTTGTTAGGGCCCGGTACAAGAAGGACCCGAAAACAAAGGAGCTTACCACGGATCCGAAGACCAGGCAGCTTGAGCTTGTTCTGGTAAGGAATACACCCCCGCGTAATTAGCTCCATATGGTTGCATTCTAATTAATGAAGCCAAATTTCTAAATGGTTCACATTCCTTCCGCAGGCGACTGAAAGCAGTAGCGCGGGGTCGACTAAGAGCAACCCTTGGGACACCACTCTAAATAGGGGGTTGAATGTAATGAAGAACAAGGATAAGCTCAATAAGCCGACGTCAGCTGGTCGTGTGGCCGGCAAAGGCTTGTCGACAAAATGGGGGTCATACTATACCGCTGGTGTGCGGAAGGAGAAAAAGACCAGCTCGGAAAGCCAGGCGTGAGAGGTTCAAGAACTCAAGGCACAGGTGGTGCGGATTCCAGAGATTGTCCAAGAGCAAGTGGAACAACGACTCGGAGCGACGATCACCGCCCTTGTGCCTACCTTGATCTCGGGGTTGAGTGTGTGGATTGCGGGCGGCCAACAGGGGCCGCCCCCGATTCCTAGCTTCACGGCCAGCAACTCGCATAATGCGAGGGCGGGGCCATTGGTGCCTCCGGCGGAGGCGGCATTGGTGTCTCCGACGCCGGCACGGGAGCTTAATGCACCCGGGTGTACGCCGGCCGGCACCTCTTCAGCAAGCGGCCCCTCCGTCAACTGCACGCCCGCCGTTGGCGGTGCCTCGACATTAGCCGAGCTCGACGCCATCATCACGGTAACTAATTAAGCCTCTCTCGGCCGAGGACTTCATCTCCTTGCCTTTGACTGGGCATCCCTGATGCCCTACATGTTTTCGCAGGGCGCCGCCGACGTTCCGTGCACTCTCCTCCACTTCGTGAACAACGAGTTGGTCGATGTCGCCAAGGGCAAAATCGTTCAACCGGGCAACCCCTTGTTCCACGGTACCCAGATGCCACCCAACTTGTTTAGGGTTCAACTGGTTCGGGTGCTGCCAGGCTGCGACGACTTGTTACCTCCGATTCGACCCGTCGGGGCCGACGATGATGACGTGATGACCCTCAGCGCCTGCCTGAGCTGGCCCCTGCTTTGGCCGAAGAGCCAGATTCGTTTGGGGGCGGGGGACACCACCCCAAAGACAACACCGCCAGTCGTGCTGGCGCCAAGTCGGCCCCATGGCAAGACCGTCGTAACGGTGCCGGACATCCCTATGCCACTGGATCCAAACATGCATATGGCACAGGATCAGAACGACGACGACGACGACGACGACGATACATTTGGCAACGTCGATCAGTACTTTGCCGAGCATGGGTACGATGGCGACTTCATGGGGCCTCCTTCTCAAGAACCAAACCCAACAAAAGACGTGTGCGATCTAGCTCGTACCGCGGAGAAGCCAAGTTGCAACAGGCGCCATCTGGCGTTCAGCTCTCAGGAGACGCCTCCAGCTGCCGACTTCACCGAGCCTCAGATAGGCGAGGTGCGAAATATTATCAGCCCCAACACACTCAAGAAGGCGGTCTGTGAGCAGAACTCGGTCCCATTACAGGAGAAGAAGAAGGCACGCAAAAGAAAGACTAAGAAGGGTGCGAGCCAGCCGGCACCGAGTACGATCCGTGCTCAGGACGGGCCACCTTCACCGCAGGATATCTCGAGGAGGGTGCATGTGGCGGGTAGGGCGATGCTACCACCAAATATGCTCAATGCTGCAACTGGTGCTATGCGGAGTCTGCACGACAGTGTTCTTTCTTTGGAGAAGCGGCGTCTCAGAGAGAAGGATGTGGCATACCCGGTTTTCGTGGCCAAGGTGCCAGAGGGCAAGGGCTTTGTGGATGGCGACATCGGGGGTACGATCGTCCTGCGGTTTGATGACATCTTTGCTATGTTTAACCTTCATCCGCTACACTACACCTTCGTTCGGCTATTTTCGCTGAGTATGGAGATGCGGATCATTCGCGACAAGACCCCGGACATCGTGATAGTCGACCCCTTCTACATGCGTGCCAAGATCTTGGGCAGCGCTGGGGACCGGCAAGTCGCGAGTTCTTACCTCGAAGGCGTCATTCTGGCAAACCAAGATAAGGATAACTTCCTCGTGCCTTACTTTCCCGAGTAAGTCCTCCCCTCAACCGGCCCGTAACATATGAATTCTTACTTTTCGATCGTTTTTCTTTTAACATTACGTGTTTTCTGCAGTGACACACGTTGCACGCTCATCCTCCTAAGCCCCAAATATTCCATGGCCACGTATTTCGACCCGGACCGTCAGTCGAACGTAGACTACACAAATGTCAAGAAGGTTCTTGATGATGTTCTCCCCGGCTACGCCCAATCTGGAGGCACCTTCACCAGGCCTATTCGTAAGTACGGCAAGCACGTGTTCTCCCACAATACGACGTTCTGCTGCGTCAAGCAGCCGCCTGGCGGTCAGAAGGGTGCCTACTACGCCATCCATCACATGCGAGCGATCGTACGGGACCATCATCAACTTCTGCTACCGAGTAAACTCAAAGATTGGGCCGCGAGCGTGTCGGCAATCCAGGACGCGGACCTCCGACAAGAATTCTTTCGCATCCAGTCGGAGTTTGCGGAAATCATCCATCAAGATGTCCTTCGTACCTCGGGGCAGTTCTACCTCAGAAATCAACCGTCCAACAGTGACATCGACACAATGCTACAAATGCAGGATGACAACGCCCGTTCTTTCATGACTCCCACGATATACGGCGGCTTCATCCACGCTCCGGTCCCTTGAGTCGAGTTGTCTAGTTCTGAAACATCGATTAGCTCATGTTGTAATTAAACTTTAATGAACTTGTAGTATGTCTCTTTGGTTTCGAGAGTCGTTCAACTTAGATGTAATCGATGCTATTAATGTCTTGCTTTTCTCTTCCGATCGTTCTGTTGCATAATTATATATTGCTTATGTATTGTCTGTGAATTGGTACTAACGTTTCGTTTGGCTAGTGCATAGTGATGCCGACGTATGTCGTGTACAAGGGTAAGGTTCCCGGGGTCTACGATGACTGGGAGGAGTGTCGGAGACAGGTTCACCGATTCAGCGGTAACAGTTACAAAGGGTACACCACTAGGGCCGAGGCCGAATCTAGATACGCCCGCTATCTAGCGGGAGAGGGGAGGGAGCGTTGGAGGAACCGGATGAAGACGAGTTTCATCGTGATGATGCTCATCGTGATGACCGCAGCTCTCTTCTATGTGATGGTAGTTTAGATGATCGATATCGACTTGTAATGTGAAGACAAACTCGCTACTCGCGGTCTCGAGACTTGTAATATAATGTTCTATCTTTGTTCGGTCTTTTTAATTCGAAGACTAATATGATGAATTGTATTCGGAGACTAATATGATGAATTGTATTCAAAGACTAATCTTCTATTGTATTCGATGAATCTGTTGTTGATGTGTGTTGTCTATATTTTGTCAAACTATACATTTTGTAACCTGTGCAAAAAACAGAAAATAAAAAGATAAAAAAACCTAATATTCATACTAATGGCGCATCACAGGACAGTGCGCCATTAGTATGACAGTGCATACTAATGGCGCATCACTGGGTAGTGCGCCATTAGTATGCCGCGGTTACTAATGGCGCATCCAGTGGTGGTGCGCCATTAGTATGCCAAAGCGCCTGGGTATACATGGCCCCTGGGAGGCATACTAATGGCGCACGCTGGCCTATACTAATGGCGCACCACCCGCGGTGCGCCATTAGTATACCAGATACTAATGGCGCACCAGGTGGTGCGCCATTAGTAAAAATTACTAATGGCGTGCTGTTAATGGCGCACCACAGATGCGCCATTAATGGCCATATTAGGTGCGCCATTAGTAGGGGTTTTTCTAGTAGTGTATTAAGCTCCGAATCGAGCAAAATGACTGCTATTTTTTGACGAAAATGTTTCATATCCTCCTACAAAAATGGTATACAAAAAAATTATATAATATTTTCAGATAAAATAATAAGATAATGTATAAAAATGAAATACCTAGGTGAATTGGTCTGACAGTCCATGTGATGTCCAATATTCCATATAATTTAGCATAAACAATCCACATGATACGCTATAATATTATAAAATAATGCTTTAGAATATCACATAGATGAGTCAAATAAACAAACCATTTTAACAATTGCTTACCCATCGGTTTGTATTGCCTCCTGAACTTGCTCTTCAACCGTCCATTTTGTAACATTGAGATCGGGCCACTTATCACCTTTGATAAACTCCGGACTCTACTCTGCAAGTTTCAGCCACTTCTCGAGCCCCCGTAACTATCATATGATAAATGTTAGGGACGAAGTCAAACAAAACAAATATTAAGATGAGTAAAAAATAAATAGTTACCGTAGTAGCAAGGTTATTGCGTTTGACATTCTCACCAAGTGAGTCCAATACTTGGATCTCTCGTTTTTTGGCATTAGCGACTGCTAGATACCAATGGTAGCCCGGCATGTTAATCGGAATGAATAACTGGTGTAAATATCATACAAATCACAGTCACAATTAGATATAATTATTAATAAATCATTAGACATATGAACTAAATAAAAACAATCCAAAATTATATGCATGTATAACAAGACAAAAACTAACCATATCTTGCTGTAGATAAGTATTTACATGACGCACGATGCGACGATATTTTGATGGGTCGATGTCTCTTTCACCGTCTTCTTTTATCTGGCCAGATACAAACGTGCTAATAATGTGTACCTTTTCACCCACTCTGTCTTGTAGATGGTCGTGAGCAAGCATGCAATATATGTAAGCATTTATCACATGTAAACAACATTTAGAATATATTTATATTTTATGATATTATATAATGTTCATATTATTGATTACAAACTTTGTGCAATTGGTCTTACACCGTCATGTAAGAACATATCATTTTTTATAAGGCATTTCAAATCGTCGGTTGCTAACAAGGCATCTTCAATATCCACGAACTGGGTATTCTTGGGGGGCAGACTTTATTGATTTGATGACTGTAATATCTTTAGGGGTACAAACATAGTCTGTAGACATAATACAAGTGTGAGTCTAGTTAGTTTTCAAAATGAGTAAATTTAGCTGACTACAATAGGCAATCTCACAAAAAAATATTAATAATAACTTTTAAAAAAATACCTTGTGGGATAATATTTAGTTTGGCATCCTTTTTTGGTTTGTTATGATATATCACCGCTTCGACATTATTATTTTGTAAAAAAGTAGATAAATTTTGGTCCCCTTTCAACGACGTCTCGACTGAGCCATCAATGGATTTTTTATGTGCATCTCCAAAGTCCATATATATGTCTCCTAATTTCTGAAAGAACAAATAAATTAAAAAATAGACCTTTCGTAATATCATATATAATATAAATGTATAGGAAGGTTAGTCATATGCACCTCTTCTCCTGGTGATTCACTGCGGTCTGTCATCGTTACATCAGTGAGTATGTTTGAACCCATCATTTTATATATATACTGAAATATAAATAACTAAATGTGATAACACAACTAAATTATCCGAAATAAAAAAAATACATTTAGTTATATCACAATATATAGATGCTTAAATCATTTTACTAACACAACTATTTTCAATGTAATAAAATAATCTTTTCATTATATTATTAAAATGTTCTACTAAAATCAATTTAGTAACACAACTATTTTTTCTATAATGTTCATGGAAATGTAAGTATTCATCTGAAATTGCTTAAATGTTTTTAAATTATTTTTATAGGCTATGCAAGATTGTCCAACAAAATTTAAAAAATGCAAACAAATCATAAATAACAAAGTATATTTGTTTTTAATATGATTTTTTGTTGATACCCTCAATTTAACTTTTTTATCCAAAAATGCAAACAAACCAGAAATAACAAAGCACACAATTTTATATTTTTATCAACCATGTTTAATGTATAAACTATAAATATATATATGTAAACTCTTATAACAACTACTACTGGACAAATGGGCCGGTCCGGAACGGCACGGCCAGGGCAGGCTTAGACGCGCCAAACTAATTACTTATATAGGACATGAAAAATTAGCCAAAAAAATTACAGAAACTTGCAAACAAAACTTCTACAACAAAGTATTATAGTTTTTTCCTATCTCTTTTATTGTCATACAATTAGTATTCAGAATTATTTTTATTAATCATATTTAATAACATATATATATATATATATTCTATTTTTATATGAGTTTCCTATACATTTAATATATAAGATTTCTTTTAATAAATAAGTACAAATGTCAGAATAGCATTTCTAACGTCGAGCACAATTTGCACGTAAGCATAAAATTAGATATCCACCATGGCAAAAAAAACAGGCAAATGGTAAATAGGATTACAATATAAATGGTTAAATGGGCCACCCTAAAAAATTCCTATAAAAGAAATTACCTTTTGTATGGCATTATTTTTGAGGGAACAATTGTTACCATGTAAAATGGGCCGGCTAGACACTTTTTTTTAGACAAAGCCGGCCAGACACGTAACGGCCCGGCCAGGATCACACGGGCCAGGCACACGTGCTGGCCTCACCGGCCCAGCCAGGCCCAAGCTGGATCACAGCCCGACCCAAACCATAAGCTACAAAACCCTAGCCGTCTGCCCTCCCCCGCTGCATTGCAACCCTAGCCTCACTCAGCTATCCCCTCCACCAACTCACTCACACACCTACTTTCCTTTCCACTTCTCCCCTACCCCGCCGCTTCCCAAGCCTCAACTCCTCCCATCCCCCGCAGCAACAGCGACTGCATCCACCAGTCGCGCCTCTCCGAGCGCCAGCCGCCGCGCAACTCCGACGGCCAGCCGGGAGACTAAGCCCGCCGAGCGACGGATCTATCCAATGCGCCGCCGCCGTCCCGCCGGATCGGACCCATGCGCGTTGAGACTGTCAACACCTACTTTCCTATCC
>NC_041391.1:648190947-648195241 GCF_002162155.2 Triticum dicoccoides | reverse complement strand
CCCGCCGCATCCCAACCCTCGACTTCTCCCCTCCCCCGTAGCAATGCCGCCTGCATCGGCCAGCCAGCAGCCGCACAACTCCGACCGCCGGCGGATCTGTCAAACAAACACCTAACCACTCTCCTTCCCCTACCTCACTCCACTCCCGCCGCTCTTGACCCGACGGCGGCAACATCCTCTTCACTCTCCTTCCCCTCACCCATTGTACTGTCTGTGCTCTCGCCCCCACGGTGGCAAAACCGACGACCATGACTCTCACCAAATCGCTCGAATCCATGCGACGACCGTCGCACCGTAGATCTAGCGGGCGACGGCTGTTATTCCTCCTCGATGGACGACCGGATGCACCAGGAGAGTTGCGCAGATCCGGCGTTGATGGAGTTGAGAAGCAAGGTCAACGTGACCATCTCCTCGGTAAGCAGCTCCCCCCATGGCCATTTCGGTTTACACCATTTTTTGTGTGTGTAATGACGATGGACTGGATTACTGCTATCTGTAGCGAGCAGAGTGAGCGCCAGTCCCCTTGTTCCATCGTCATCCGACGCCACATATCTTTCATCTCATGTCCGCTCCGCCTTGCCGTCGCCATGAACTGAACCAAGCACGTGCTCAAGTAAGTCAGGCGGGTGCCCGGCCCTTTCCATTTGACGCCGCAATCATGTTTCAACGCCGCAGCCTCCACCGTCTATCGACCACGCGGCTTTGATGATTTCTTTGCAACCGCCCACTCTAGGTTGATGGAGATTTGTGATGAGAGGGAGACAACCTACCCCAAGCTCTGTCTCGGCAACGCACGGACGACGGCCACAAATCCAGTTATTACTTGCATGCCTGGCTGCTCATCATGAGTAAGCTCCTCCTTAACCACCCCACCCCCCATGCATCAAATATCTCATGCTCCATACATCAAATATCTCATGCAGACATATCTTCTTATTGTTTGAATATTATATGGTACGTCTGCATCATGTTCACCCTATCATAATTCAGTATTTGTAAAAGTAGTCAAAGCTACCTGTTATTACGTGATATAGTATTTGTACATGCAGTTGTCTACAAAATACTTGGTCGGGTCTTCCACAAGATTTTTCAGTTGGATTAAACATCATATTTTTTATCTGACATGCAATTAACAAAATTAGCAAACTGCTTTCTTCAATGTTTGGGAACAGGGTTCAGTAGTTAGGTTCTCAGTCTAGTCTAATTCTGTGAGGCAAGAAGAGGATATAATTTATATTTGTGGTCATGATACATGATTATTATATTTGTGTTTCAAGATGTGTCAACCTCATGCAACAATAATTTGAGCATGATACATAATTGTTTCTTTCTTATTGTGTTACATTTCTGTTAATGTTGGAAGTTTGCATAAGTCATATTTTGCGCCCTTTTGAAAAATATAATTTGCTTTAATTACTTTGCTATTCAATTTAAATTGTTTCCAAAAAATACATGCATACTATTTGGTTGTACAATGATATTTGGTTGTATAATCTGGTTGTATATGTATAATGGTAAAATTTCATATCCAAAAATTACATTTCCAAAAAACACAAAAAGAAAATAATATTATAAAATAATGCTTTAGAATATCACATAGATGAGTCAAATAAACAAACCATTTTAACAATTTCTTACCCATCGGTTTGTATTGCCTCCTGAACTTGCTCTTCAACCGTCCATTTTGTAACATTGAGATCGGGCCACTTATCACCTTTTATAAACTCCGGACTCTACTCTGCAAGTTTCAGCCATTTCTCGAGTCCCCGTAACTATCGAATGATAAATGTTAGGGACGAAGTCAAACAAAACAAATTTTAAGATGAGTAAAAAATAGATAGTTACCGTAGTAGCAAGGTCATTGCGTTTGACATTCTCACCAAGTGAGTCCAATACTTGGATCTCTCGTATTTTGGCATTAGCGACTGCTAGATACCAATGGTAGCCCGGCATGTTAATCGGAATGAATAACTGGTGTAAATATCATACAAATCACAGTCACAATTAGATATAATTATTAATAAATCATTAGACATATGAACTAAATAAAAACAATCCATAATTATATGCATGTATAACAAGACAAAAACTAACAATTTCTTGCTGTAGATAAGTATTTACATGACGCACGGTGTGACGATATTTTGATGGGTCGATGTCTCTTTCACTGTCTTCTTTTATCTGGCCAGATACAAACGTGCTAATAATGTATACCTTTTCACCCACTCTGTCTTGTAGATGGTCGTGAGCAAGCATGCAATATATGTAAGCATTTATCACATGTAAACAACATTTAGAATATATTTATATTTTATGATATTATATAATGTTCATATTATTGATTACAAACTTTGTGCAATTGGTCTTACACCGTCATGTAAGAACATATCATTTTTTATAAGGCATTTCAAATCGTCGGTTGCTATCAAGGCATCTCCAATGTCCATGAACTGGGTATTCTTGGGGGCAGACTTTATTGATTCAATGACTGTAATATCTTTAGGGGTACAAACATAGTCTGTAGACATAATACAAGTGTGAGTCTAGTTAGTTTCCAAAATGAGTAAATTTAGCTGAGTACAATAGGCAATCTCAGAAAAAAAATATTAATGATAAATTTTTTTTAAAATACCTTGTGGGATAATATTTAGTTTGGCATCCTTTTTTGGTTTGTTATGATATATCACCGCTTCGACATTATTATTTTATAAAAAAGTAGATAAATTTTGGTACCCTTTCAACGACGTCTATCAATGGATTTTTTATGTGCATCTCCAAAGTCCATATATATGTCTCCTAATTTCTGAAAGAACAAATAAATTAAAAAATAGACCTTTCGTAATATCATATATAAAATAAATGTATAGGAAGGTTAGTCATATGCACCTCTTCTCCTGGTGATTCACTGCGGTCTGTCATCGTTACATCAGTGAGTATGTTTGAACCCATCATTTTATATATATACTGAAATATAAATAACTAAATGTGATAACACAACTAAATTATCCGAAATAAAAAAAATACATTTAGTTATATCACAATATATAGATGCTTAAATCATTTTACTAACACAACTATTTTCAATGTAATAAAATAATCTTTCCATTATATTATTAAAATGTTTTACTAAAACCAATTTAGTAACACAACTATTTTCTCTATAATGTTCATGGAAACATAAGTATTCATCTGAAATTGCTTAAATGTTTTTAAATTATTTTTATAGGCTATGCAAGATTGTCCAACAAAATAAAAAAAATGCAAACAAATCATAAATAACAAAGTATATTTGTTTTTAATATGATTTTTTGTTGATACCCTCAATTTAACGTTTTTATCCAAAAATGCAAACAAACCAGAAATAAGAAAGCACAAAATTTTATATTTTTATCAACCATGTTTAATGTATAAACTATAAATATATATATGTAAACTCTTATAACAACTACTACTGGACAAATGGGCCGGTCCGGAACGGCACGGCCAGGGCAGGCTTAAACGCGCCAAACTAATTACTTATACAGGACATGAAAAATTAGCCAAAAAAATTACAGAAACTTGCAAACAAAACTTCTACAACAAAGTATTATAGTTTTTTCCTATCTCTTTTATTGTCATACAATTAGTATTCAGAATTATTTTTATTAATCATATTTAATAACATATATATATATTCTATTTTTATATGAGTTTCCTATACATTTAATATATAAGATTTCTTTTAATAAATAAGTACAAATGTCAGAATAGCATTTCTAACGTCGAGCACAATTTGCACGTAAGCATAAAATTAGATATCCACCACGGCAAAAAAACAGGCAAATGGTAAATAGGATTACAATATAAATGGTTAAATGGGCCACCCTAAAAAATTCCTATAAAAGAAATTACCTTTTGTATGGCATTATTTTTTAGGAAACAATTGTTACCATGTAAAATGGGCCGGCCAGACACTTTTTTTTAGACAAAGCCGGCCAGACACGTAACGGCCCGGCCAGGATCACACGGGCCAGGCACACGTGCTGGCCTCATCGGCCCAGCCAGGCCCAAGCTGGATCACAGCCCACCCATACCACAAGCTACAAAACCCTAGCCGTCTGCCCTCCCCCGCTGCATTGCAACCCTAGCCTCACTCAGCTATCCCCTCCACCAACTCACTCACACACCTACTTTCCTTTCCACTTCTCCCCTACCCCGCCGCTTCCCAAGCCTCGACTCCTCCCATCCCCCGCAGCAATGGCGACTGCATCCACCAGTCGCGCCTCTCCGAGCGCCAGCCGCCGCGCAACTCCGA
>NC_041391.1:648148852-648190477 GCF_002162155.2 Triticum dicoccoides | reverse complement strand
GTCCCCTCCCCCGTAGTAATGCCACCTGCATCGGCCAGCCAGCAGCCGCACAACTCCGACCGCCGGCGGATCTGTCAAACAAACACCTAACCACTCTCCTTCCCCTACCTCACTCCACTCCCGTCGCTCTTGACCCGACGGCGGCGACATCCTCTTCACTCTCCTTCCCCTCACCCACTGTACTGTCTGTGCTCTCGCCCCCACGGTGGCAAAACCGACGACCATGGCTCTCACCGAATCGCTCGAATCCATGCGACGACCGTCGCACCGTAGATGTAGCGAGCGATGGCTGTTATTCCTCCTCGATGGACGACCGGATGCGCCAGGAGAGTAGCGCAGATCCGGCGTTGATGGAGTTGAGAAGCAAGGTCAACGTGACCATCTCCTCGATAAGCAGCTCCCCCCATGGCCATTTCGGTTTACACCATTTTTTTGTGTGTGTAATGACGATGGACTGGATTACTGCTATCTGTAGCGAGCAGAGCGAGCGCCAGTCCCCTTGTTCCATCGTCATCCGACGCCACATATCTTTCATCTCATGTCCGCTCCGCCATGCCGTCGCCATGAACTGAACCAAGCACGTGCTCAAGTGAGTCAGGCGGGTGCCCGACCCTTTCCATTTGACGCCGCAATCATGTTTCAACGCCGCAGCCTCCGCCGTCTATCGACCATGCGGCTTTGATGATTTCTTTGCAACCGCCCACCCTAGGTTGATGGAGATTTGTGATGAGAGGGAGACAACCTACCCCAAGCTCTGTCTCGGCAATGCACGGACGACGGCCACAAATCCAGTTATTACTTGCATGCCTGGCTGCTCATCATGAGTAAGCTCCTCCTTAACCACCCCACCCCCCATGCATCAAATATCTCATGCTCCATACATCAAATATCTCATGCAGACATATGTTCTTATTGTTTGAATATTATATGGTACGTCTGCATCATGTTCACCCTATCATAATTCAGTATTTGTAAAAGTAGTCAAAGCTACCTGTTATTACGTGATATAGTATTTGTACATGCAGTTGTCTACAAAATACTTGGTCGGGTCTTCCACAAGATTTTTCAGTTGGATTAAACATTATATTTTTTTATCTGACATGTAATTAACAAAATTAGCAAACTGCTTTCTTCAACGTTTGGGAACAGGGTTCAGTAGTTAGGTTCTCAGTCTAGTCTAATTCTGTGAGGCAAGAAGAGGATATAATTTATATTTGTGGTCATGATACATGATTATTATATTTGTGTTTCAAGATGTGTCAACCTCATGCAACAATAATATGAGCATGATACAGAATTGTTTCTTTCTTATTGTGTTACATTTCTGTTAATGTTGGAAGTTTGCATAAGTCAGATTTTGCGCCCTTTTGAAAAATATAATTTGCTTTAATTACTTTGCTATTCAATTTAAATTGTTTCCAAAAAATACATGCATACTATTTGGTTGTACAATGCTATTTGGTTGTATAATCTGGTTGTATATGTATAATGGTAAAATTTCATATCCAAAAATTACATTTCCAAAAAACACAAAAAGAAAATATGTGTTTTAAATGATTTAATTAAATTTGTTAATCAAGCTTATTTGTTGTGCCCCAATCGTACATATGCTAGCTTTCTCCATATCTACAGTAGACATGTTGACTGTTTAAATTCGAGAAATCTATGTATAACAATGATATTTTAAAATATCTCAATTTCAATATCTATTGATCATCTGCCTATCAATAAAACTAATCAAAAAAAATCTGTGTGTGAGCCGAGATTTGTGTCCTGCTGTGTTGAGAACGAGCGCTGAGAGCAGAGAGATGGAGCCAGGGGACGACAATTACAACTCCTACATCACCAATAAGTTTAAAGGCATGGGAGCAGGTACGTGAGAACAAAATATCGACTTAAATGACCGGTTCACTTTGATTTCATACAGTCGTGTGTCTGGTTAACTATCAATAACCATTTCATTATTTGTGTATGCTATGTGAGGGTGTAACGATGATGGAGTACATTTACTGCTATGTGTATTGAAGTCAAGTTAGGGTGCATTTGGGAGTGAAGTATTTTTTTTGACTAAGCCGGAATCCGTTAGCACATACTGATTAATCCTTCCAACATGTTGCTTAGGCGAAGCTAAGAACGCAGATGCTAATTTATTTGGCCGTGAAGTAGTTATCTGAAAAAAACTGTAGGAAAACAATACCAGCAAAACACTTTGGTGGACTTGGCAGTACTTAGAAAATGTATGTTTTTTAGCATCCAGAGTATTTGTTGCCCACAAATAAAAAAATAGTGGTTTCACAGTAGTTCAGTTCTTACTAAAATTATACTGCCAAACTATGCCTTGCTCACTCAAAAAATTGACCAGTTGAATTTTTTGTTGTTTTGTGGTAGTCTGAACAATACTGAACTTAACTATGAATCATGGTGATTTTTGTGCGAGGGTCTAAAACTTACATGTGATGGTAGTTCTGCTTTGTAATTAAAAGAACACTCTTAAATATTGCATTGAGAGACAATCACCTAGTTTTGGTCAGTTTTAAAAAAATATATAATTGGTGTTGCTATTGTACATAACTCAAAGTCTATTATATCAATTGCAACTTTTTCTTAAAGTACTGCATTTTGACATGCATAAATTATCTCTCGAGATAAGCTTCTTTAGTTTACTAATTATTTGTTTCCTACTAACTGTGATTTTCATGAAGGGACTAAACAGAGCAAAGGGAAGAAAGAGAATGGACCAATATTGGAGAAGTTGAGTGCACGAAATAATCTGTTGATCTTCTTGTAATTTAAAACCATTTAACCTTTTACCATCAAAAAAATATTAAGTTAACATTTGATGATTACCATGTATAAATAAAATAAATATACTTTCTAACTGACATTTTGAACGGTTACATAAACTTTGCTGATTCCACACTATTGTATCTCTTACTGAAAGTTTACATTGCCTACTTTTTTCACATGATTGTGAAAATTTAGTTTGCTAGCAATTGATATGCCTATTAAGTACGACCTGGTAATACTAGCATCATCAATATTTGTTCTTCCCTATGACCCATGTGAATCAGCATGAAACATCTCTTCGAAATATGACTCTGTTACAAATAAAATTAGTTTTTTATTGTAAAAATTCAAACAATTGTCTCTCTATGAACATTTTTTAAATATTTTATATTTTCCAATATTAAAACTTAACAGGTGTTTTCATCTATTACTTGTAGCTATTTACATACATGCAAGTGCCTAGTGAAGACATGTACATACCATAACAGTTTTACATTCCTCGTGACAGATATTCCCAAGGCCTACATATTATGGTTGACATCTACTTCATGGAATCAGTAAGATGGACTTAGAAGACAGGCATGGATAAAACAATGAGGTCATAAAACGGAAAGGAATCTCTGGTAAATTGTTATGCTTAATTATAGCTTGTTGTTAAACTTAGGACTGTTCACAAAATTATTGAACCGTATTCCAACATATAAAGTATTTAAGATTATGAATTTAATTTGCATTGCAAAATTAGGCAGTGAGAACTGTTCATCGATACAAAAGCTAGGGGTGTGGCACAATTGTAATCTAAATAATAGACTCATAGGCTAAAATATATGTATAAACAATTTGTAAGTAGTTCCAGCCCACTACAAACAATTTAATTGTGTATGATACTTATATAAGCTTGCATAATCTGCAATGGTGTTCTTTATCTGGGATTTGATGGTATAACTAAACATATAAAAACTATTAATCTAATAAATAACATGCTATTATATAAGAGAAAGATCCAGAAATTGACATACCGAGAGGAACTCCAATTCTTGATGGTTCTTGCTTACACAACGTAGTCCTTGGAAATCGTCCTCCTGGTCTGGGCGAAGGGATAATAAGGAGGGAGAGGAGGGATGGCATAGTATTTTAATGTTAACATATATATAGTATGCCATGCGGAGGACATCTGGGTATCAGATCATGCCTTGATCCAGTCATGCCGTTAATATTTCTGTATGGCAAGGATCTGTTTCCTTTTCATATCAAATACACACCTATTAATAATTTGGAAAAGATGTCAGAGATATTAACTTACCAAAAAATTAAATCACTTACCATTAGTTCAATGCCAATTTGCTTCTTTCTGACTATAAAATCTCTGCATAATATTTTCAAGATATACACAACTAATAAACATATTGATATGTTTTTCCATCAATAAAGAGTTTACAAAGTACGTAATAATAATCTTACTTGTGCCAGAAAAATAGGAGGAGTACAAAATTCGATGTAAATCAGCTAACAAATCTTGAGATTACTCTTTTTTATATAACACCAATTGAGATGCATATTGCTTTTTTTTCATCCTATGAATCATCCGTTAGTGCCTCTTTTAATTTAAGTTTACTTACCCCATATGTCTATTCTGTTTAGATAAAGTTCATACATAGAACAAATCATATTTTGAATTATATTATATTAGAAGAAGACGTGACTCCCTTAGGGTAATTTAATAATAATTTTCTTCCTCACCAACTAAAATTGAAAAATGTTGGTAACGAATAATAATTGTCGGAACATCCTAGGACAGACTTGTACTTTATGTAGTCAATACGAAAACACTTTGGCGGGGACTACTTTTGGCTACTATATTCAGGAACACATACAAGATAATCAATGCTTTATCAGAAACATCTTGAGATTACAGAGAAATGTGGATCCTGTGTGAACTCGAAGATTGGTGACAATTGAAGGTACGTGCCTTATGACCATACGATTACTGGCTTGAAAGTATACATCGTATCGTATAACAGTGCATGTATGGATGAAGTTATACGATACGAGATGAAGTTATACAGCAATTTCTATCACAATGTATGTGTAGTAAGTTTTCGGCATGTTTTTTGCAATTTCTTTCTTTCAGTAGTGTAACGATTTTACTGTGAAAAAATTTCATATCGTCTTGAGTCGCTAAACATATCAGAAACGAGCATCAATACATAATGACTAATACAGCTATCAAATGTGGCTCAATGATCATTGACGTCAGACAAACCGAGCGATATCAAAACAACATATATAGCAGCGAAACCAACTTGTAGTAGTACCAAAACTCGAAATAGTTCTTAAATATTCTAAACCAAAAAACAAAATTTATAGTTTCCATCCATAACCAAACATGACAAGATGATTGAAGTATTCTTGACGGTTCTGCATGCATAGAAGCATATTTAGTTGTTCAGAACCCTCAAGGCCGCCGTAATCTCCTGAGGGATGTTTCCAGTAGCTAGATTGTCTTTCACCATAAGCATCTGGACTACCACTTGGCTCCTGAGCATAACTGGATCCTAGAAACAATGAAACAAATTCACCATTAAACGCTGAAGTGGTTGGATTATAAATGGCACATTAAAACTCGTCGTAAAGATAATTACTGTAGTGTTCATCCAGGTCATGCTACACAAAGAACCTAGCTGGTGGGCCATCTCTTGTAGAACTAAGAAACCCGAGTCTTTGCTGTGACAAACAGAATAAAAACTTGAGATTTCTACATACTGCATCTTATTCATCTGAAAAATTTATTAAATTATCGCCGAAAATTGAATGACATGTTGTTTTGTCGCCAATCCATGAGTTTGGTGTTCCATCCATGGACCCTATCCTGCAACACTTCATTGAGTTCTTGCTTCAAAATAGTGATCTCCTTCATCATCTCTTTGTTGTGAGTGCTATTTCCCACTTGTCGTACGTCTAGTGATGGATTAAATACGATAACCCTTCTCCTCATCCGATTTACCAAAAGTCGACCATACGAGGAATCTGGGATAGACAACGGAAGTAGATACAACAGAAGGTCAACACAGGTTAATTGCTATCAGGAAAGAAAAAATAATTTAGGAATTAAAGACTCTTCTTACAATTGTGGAGTTGAACACATCATATCTAGGAAAGGGCTGTAGAACAGCATTGTTGATCAGCGTCAAGGTGCGCTGCCCTTGCGACATCCAGGAATACCTTAGAGCTCGTGATTGAGCATGAAACTGCAAGTCAAAATAATGTTTTCCTCCAACCATGTTAGTGCCTGCATGCCTCTCTCCTTCAGCGCTCGCAAGCTTACGAACAGCGAGATTGAAGCATTCGGGATATAGGCTTGCTGACGTTACAAATAGTGTGTCCTTCAGCATTCTGAGCCTGCTTTCGATCTGGTATGGTGTATCGCTTCTTATCCAGATTGAGCTGCATGTAGAAATACATAAAAATGGTTAGCACTATGAGTGGTACTTTAAAACATATTATATTGTTCATATGGTAACATTTTATAGATAATCTAATATCTATGAGTAGAACATAATATTTTGATAAACTATACAGCATGAAATTTTTTGCAGCACCTTCTAGCTAAAGCTAAAATTAAATAATAATTTCTCCGTAAGAACAATATTAATATGTTAGAAATTAAGAGCAGGAAAATTTAGGTAGCACCCATTATACCAAGTTTGCTGGCTGTTCAAAAACAATATTAAATTGTTGTACAATATAGTAAGGACATTAAGTTTTTCAACATTTGTACTACAAACAATATTAGAATTTTGTTATTCATTACACACGGTTGATGTGCAACGGAAATACTCCCAAAACATTTAACAAAAATAATTTTGTACTAATGGCCACAAAAAGTAAGATTTAATCTAAAGAAAAACAAATCAAGCAATACCATACTCTTATATCAAACAGAGTCTGTTGTGCACGACCTACTTCTAATGAGATTTCTTTTGAGAAAATAAACATACAATAGCATAACTTACTCTAGTGTCTGCTCATCATGAACGTCGTTCATAAAACCGAACATATATTCAAGTGCATCTTCCACGAAATGTCTTGGTGGGGGCAGAAGATGCAAGGGTGCGGGCAAATCCTCCTGGGGGTCGGCCACAGCATCGTGGAGCTGGAGGGAAGCCTCATTGGGGTCGGGGGCAGCGGCATCCGGGGGCCTGGGCACAGAAACCTCCTGGTAAGTGCGCGCTGCCACAACCTGGATCGCCGGCGCATTGTTTCCAATGATGGGCTCCATCGCTGATCGATACGCATGAGTGATCGTTCATTGACGTGTCTTGGCAATTAGGATGTCGATGCAGCATATATATAAACGGATATATTTTTAATGCTTTTTATTGCCTGCCAAATATTTCAAGTTGTTTTTAAGACGTAGATGATTCTTTCTAATTATAAAAAAACGCGACGGTGGCGTATCAGATCTTTCTCCTTTTTTATAGTTGAATATTTTGTTCCTAAGGCATGCCATATTTACAGTTCAATCTCAACGAATCGAAAAAAATCAACCTTTGTATAAAACCAGATATCCCGAATTAAGTACGCGTACAAAAAATACATAGTGCCATAATGGCTACACGTAGAGTTGACAAGCAAAAAGAAAACACACTTTAACAGAAATGATTGTTCTCTGTGAATACATTATTATTCCAAATGTAGATAAAAGGACCGAGGGAAACGAGCTATTTAATGAGCCGTGTTGAAAAACAAAGTCATCTACTGTCCATTTTCCCTGGCTACAACTACAGCATTGACGTATGCTAGTGTTTCGTCAATTGCCATTAAGCAGGCTTCGTGGATGTCTACAAAAAACAATTTGTTAGTACTAATAACATCGTAATACAGAAAAGAACAAAAAGCCATAAAAATTGAAATAGTTTATAGAACTTACCTTGAAGATGATGAACATCATCATTAATGTCGGGGGAGAACAAGAATGTGCTCTCCCTCATAGTCTCCATGCACTTATCCCTCCGGTTTACCTGTATGTACGTAACTGTAATTTTCTTGAACAAATTTTCAGTGCTCTGCAATTGGTACAAGTGACGACCAACATGCTCTTGACTTAGGCGTATAAAAAGTATCTCCCGTCTGGAATGATAAAGATATGTTGATGGTAGGCAAGTATCAAATATTAATAATCATATAAAACCTCAATTACTGATTGGAGTTTACCGAAAATTCATGATGCCTATGTCAACAAAATGGACCAGCCGTCTATATACTGATTCCCACCTATGTTGTATCCTACCAGCATAAACAAGAATACCAACAACATCTGGAAAAAATTAAGTCTGGGTGAGACAAAATGTTAAATCGATAAATATGCAAAAACAAACTAAAAGATGTTGCACCGGTAATGGTTTTGTCCCGTAGCAAGGATATGGCACCAAGTTGTGGGAAAAAAGGTGGACAAATTGTCGATGCAATACTGTGCACCGATGTCCTAACCATCGTTATAGCATTTAGTTGAATGACAAACTCCATGCATAGATACCAGAAGTGACCATCTAGCATTTCTGTGGGGTTTATCCCGGCGTTACTGAAGTCATATGTTAGCCCGGTCTCCAGAATGGCGTTGAATCAATAGGCTTGGTTGCTGAAGGCAATTCCTTCAATCTTTGTTCCCTATTTTTTTTTAAAAAATTCAGATAACAAGACTTTGAGAACACATGTGTATATACATTAAAAAAGGTTGCTATATTTAGTGATCACTAATCTCATACTTCCTGGTCCAGAAGTATGCAACGAAAGTATGGGTTTCCCATTGCATGCACCCTGATATGGGACTTCCACATGACCTTAGCTCGAATGATCCAACATCTATGATAGATATGTTCCATCTGTACACTTTGAAAATTTAGGTACCTACATAAAATAATATGAAATGATGGGATAAACAAACAGTGATGTCAGATAAGCGTGCATGAAGATCTGTACACTTGCTGTTCATCGGAGGGATGGTAGGCAGAGGCATGATAGGATCCGGTGGATTCGCCATCACCCTCCTGGAGGGCCTCGAGCTGTACGATATCACCATGGTCAGGGAGCTAATGGATGAAAGATAGAGGGGCGCACGGGCATGGGTAGTGGCATTTATATATATAGTCCAAGGTGCCCACGGGCGGGAAAATCAACATTCTTTCAATATTTGCATGTGGTCGTCTAGCGAAAAAAAACCTCTACTATCGAAACTATTATAAATAGTAAGTTATGAGAGTTCTTTGGCAACAAATAATTTATTGCTAAATCTTTTTGAATCAATTAATTATTTATAGATACTTGAGATTCTTAATCCGATCAAAATCATGTCAATTATCTCACCAGTATCATTGTTTTCTTTTCGCCTATGAATACGCTATATTCAATATAAAAAACTACGGGAATATAATGATGACTTCAGATTTTTAGTTAGAAACGTAATAATTAGATATATCAAAATAATTTAGGTGATAGTGCGTTAAGGTAAGTGTAGTCACACAATTAATATGTTACCATGGATTCAGCAATATTTGGTCGATTATATATATTACCATTATTTACTAAGCTTTTGTTATACTATATGTTTTTTTATAAAATCCCAACATATTTGATTTTATTACATGTGATGAGATGTCGTTGTGTTACTTTGCAACTACTATTTTATGGGCATTTTAAAATAGTAACAAAAAATTAAATCGAAGTTATTAGCAATAGTAATAAATTGTTCAGTCGGTCTTTGATGGCTTGATTCGTTGGTCGCGGTTGCATGCACAATTGAGTATGCGCGTGAAAAGCTAACTTCGATCTGATATTTAATTAGCATCTCTTTTTTAATTTGATTCTGTATGCGCAGTGTAGTAACAGCCGCACTTTCAAAACCAACATGCTTAATTGAGAAGCCTGTGCGTTTTGTGACGTAAGTTAGTTAATACAGCACAAACACAGTCATTGCCATTTGTAATAAAAAGAAAATTTTGATGGAAGTACGGATTACAGCATTTGTATGAAAAATATAGCATGTTAGGCGACAAAACTCAATGGGAAGATCAAAAACAAAGAGTAAGAAAGCAAGCATGAAACAATATCTGTTCTTTATTCATACTTTCATAGTTTGACTCCAAATCGATTACAATGCAAAATGCTCTTAAGGAGCGTAGAAACATAAAAAGTTGTAAAGAATATTGTATAACTCCTCATGATTGCTCCTTTCAAGGCATTTCCGTCTTCTTGTCGCATGCTTGCATGTGCTTCACAACCATATGTTCCAACTGATTGATCTTCTTTATGAGAGTTTGCATCAGCTTGTTGCTCTCCTTGGTTGCCTGCAGAATTTGATCGTTTCTAGTACCCAAACCGTCCCCCAAACCTTCTTTCCTATCGTCTTTCCTAGCGGGATATCTACTACTAATAGGCAGGTTAATAGGCTCGACGTGATTATGCATCCTAAGCATTTTTTACTTTGGTGTATTACCCTTACCAAAGGGACACATCGGCGTAGTGCCGTCATGATCTTCCAGTACCACGAGATCTTCACTTTCTTCTTTCTGCCAACGAATATCCTCAACAGCATCATCGCTGAAGCGAATTGAACTATTGGATGACGCCATGTGAGAGGAGGATGGAGTGTCAAGATATCGTTTAACTTGTTCAAGAGAGGTCTGGTAAGGTCTTTGGAACGGTTGATCAATATATAAGCGTTTCTAGGAAGCTCTGAATACGAAATCGGTAAACAAATCGACCGATTTGGTCACAATCAAATATTAATTAATGGGATCAATTTTGTGATTGAGTGAGTAGAACCTACTATATGACTACAAGACAAAAAAGATAACATGTCTTAAGATTTCATGTGTGATAAGCCGATTAGGAATTTTTTTAAAGGTAGCAAATAAAATAGTTAACATGCACGTATTGTTTTATTGACAGGATATCAGAGATTCGCGAAATATCTGGCTATAAATTCATAATTAATTAGAATTTTACACACCAGACGATTCTGATATTAAATAGCTGTTTGTATAAATAAACATTTGTTAGTTTTATAATATCTTATTTTACATTTTTAGCACAACGTTGTTTTGTATCCGAATGTTATTTTTAGCGTACACAACAAAAAATACAATCTGAAGGCGGAAATATTTCTAAGGAAAATAAATTAACTTAGCACACACGGTGGATATGTTTCAAACATTCGGGTTGTGGTTTTTCGAAATACTAATAAAACAAAGTAAGTCGTTTCTCATAGTTGTGCTAAGTGAATTTGTGTTGCAAAACTAAATTTTCATGAACATGAATGCTATAACCATATTAAATATACAAAACAAAGGTATGTAATTTAAAACATGAACATATCCGAAATTGATTGACATGATCTCTACCAATTACTGAGAGAGCCGATATTAAAGCTTAGGTTATTTCATATTGTTGTGTTATGACGTATTGTCCATTAATAATCACAACCTTCCTCCGCTTTATTATGTTTATTCAAAACAACACATCAATCTGAGCACCAATGTCTCTACCGATGATATAGCTTTGTTGCTACTAAAGAAATATAAGGACTAAAGCAATAGTTAAAAAATTTACCATTGGTTGAACAAATTATTCGTAATTCCATAACAATCAGATATAATACAAACAAAAATCAGCCTGTAAGGACTTCCTTGTAAACGATGTTCTCCATGGAGCTAAGCACTAACACGGTAGGTCTTTTGCACTTTTTAGAATCCTTAGACTGCTTCTTGCCCTTCTCCTTCGGCTTGTCCTTCTCAATGAGGATCTTTATGTTGCTCTTTGCGGTCGCTCGAGACAATGCGACGTAGAGTTGACCATGTGAGAACACTGGATTAGGTAGGTACACACCAACAATCGGGATGGTCTGACCTTGAGCCTTGTTAATCGTCATAGTGAAGCTAAGCCTTATAGGAAACTGCTTCCTCTTAAACTTGAATGGAAACATGTCGTTCTTAGATGGGCACAAAGGTATTGTAGGAAGGAAAACCCTCCTACCTGCGTGTTGTCCAATCACAATTTCTGCGTCAATGGTGTTCCTCTTAAAACCTCTGACAACAAGCCTGGTCCCGTTACACAAACCATTAGCTGGATCAATGTTCCTAAGGAGTATGACAGGGCAGTTCATCTTGAGTTTGAGTGCATGCGGAGGAAGACCGTTTGGAGTCAATCCGTTTAGAAACTCAGGAGCATAGTATCCATATGGATCGTCCTCCGCACTGTCAAAGCTATGGTAAATTACTTCATCTCCATGAAAACACTCAATCATGTGTGTGTTTATCTTGTCGATGTTGTCATTGGTTGTGGAAAGGATTGCGCGAGATGTCATGTAATCCGAATCAGTCATGTTGTCATCTAGACTCGGAAACACGTGTTCAATGAGCTTCTCTAGGTCGTCAGCATCGCCTGTAGACGGCAGACAGATGTCATCGGGGAGTAGTATATTGCCCTGATCGTCAACTTCTTCGGTGCCATTGCCGATCCTAAGCAAGTAATCTGCAAACCACATGTCATTATGAGCCATCATGTTGGTGATGAGTCGAAGTTTCCGCATACACTTCCATACATGAGAACTCCGGAGGGTTGCATCAATTATCTGGCCACGCGAACCCCTTCTGACAACCGGAAGCACCTGCCTAAAGTCACCGCCAACGACAACAGTCTTTCCTCCAAAGGGTAGGTCGCGTGTTCCCATGATGTCACGCATGCTATTGTCCAATGCCTCAACCGCCTGTGGTTTAGTCATGTTGGCCTCATCCCATAATATCAACGATGCCATCCTTAGTAGCTTTGCGGTCCCACTCTGCTTGGTGAAGCTGCACGAGGCTCCATCGTCACAACTCAGTGGTATCTTGAACCTAGAGTGCACAGTCTTGCCGCCAGGCATGATAGAAGCGGCGACACCTGAGGTCACGGTAGCGATAGCAATCTTGCCCTCGCTCCTCAACTTGGCGAGCAGCACCCTATAGAGGAAGGTCTTCCCTGTACCTCCAGGGCCGTCAACAAAGAATAACCTCCCAAGACCAAGTTCAACAGCTGCTAGTATCTCGTCGTATGCCACCTTCTGCTCAAAGTTTAGTGAAGTTGACAATTTTGTGTCATCTACGTCAAACTCGATGGTTGATTCCTCAATGACCTCTCTCGCCTCTCCCTCAGTTGGGTCAAAGGCATCATCGATGCTTGGAAGCAAAAAATCACCTATGTCTTTACCCATGGATTGCAACATACCCCTGATGTCAAGCAACACCATTTGCTCCACCTCTTTCGGGGACGTCCGTATTCGACGGTAGTCATTGGACATAGGCTCGACGTGTCTATCCCATAAACCTTGCATGTCGCCTGGCTCACAGTGCACCAAGATGGTCGCGAAGAGCCTCCTAAGAGAACAAGGCATCACCCATTGCTCTGCTTCAGTAAGACAGTCGTCGAGCGTGTTGTCTGCCTTGATGAGTCCCAACCTTTCAGCAGCATCTCTAAAGATCTCACAAACCAGGCCATCCACGGTGAGCAAGTCCTGAAAGGATGTTTTTCCGGTAACATGGTTGAGCATAACATGCAGGTAATGTCGCTCCCCCTCAGCAGGATTCGTAGAGACAATACGGCCTATTTGAAAACGCTCCACCCGCGGCCTCCAACACTTTGTTTTCTTCTGCCACGTAAAGATTCCAGGAAAATCTTTGTACAATATTTTCCGAGCCCAAGGGTGTTCCTGGTTAGCCTTGAAATACTCCGTTAACATTGATTTCAGTGCATTTTCGGACGCGACAACAGTCTTCAAGTCAGCCTGCGCATTGAATGCAACCCTGTGCATATTCCGGAGATGAAGAGGCATCTGCAAGATAGGAGGGTAATTGGCGCAAAGTGGAAAGCCAAATATCCTCCACATAGCCTCCAGAGGTGTGATCCACCTTGCGTCAACGTATCTCTTGATCTCATCAATGTTACCATCGGCGTCGGGCTGGTCGATGCTGAAAGAAGCCTTATCATGGCCCTTGTAAATGTACTTGTAAAGATATCTGACGACCTTTATGCTCGAGCAGACCTCAACGTTGATGTGGCAATTGAACATCCGCAGAAGGTATGGGTTATAAGGCACAACCCATCTGTTGTCCAACATCTTCCCTCGGACCTTAGCACGCCTTCCATCGTCTCTATGTCGATAAACTGGGTACGAGTCCTTCCCCTGTGTTGTGTTTTCATTGAACGGCCGCGGGTATCTGCACTTGCATCCGGTTTCTTGCATGCAAACATTCTTCGGGTTGAGAGCACCGCATGGTCCGTGCATCATATGTTTTACCACCATTGCATACAATTCTGGATACTTATGCTTGTCTAGGAGCTCTGCGGAAATGAGTCGGTCATACTGCTCCAGGACGAGAAGCTTATATGTTGAGTCCATGATCAACAAAAAATGTGCGTCTGGGAGGCCCCTTTTTTGAAACTCAACAACATATACATATGCGACAACAACACCCAGGATGTGCTTCTTGAACAACATGTCCTTCATAGCCTCTAGTTTGCCGAAGAACACACGAGCCACAATATCAAGTCGGTCCTACGCCGTCTGACCAGGCAGCAACTCATTCGTTATCTCTTCCCATTTAGGATTGCAAGTCATGGTCAAGAAGATGGCAGGCTTCCCATATGTATGTACAATTTCCATGGCATCCATATGCCTCTTCTTCATGTCGCGGTCGCCACCAGGGTATGTTCCAGGGAGAACTATTCTTACCCCAACAGCGCTTGCTCGTGTCTCCCCCGATGTGATCGCATCAACAACTCCTTTATACAAGTCGGCACGAATTTGTGTTTGGTTCTTCCTGTACCACCTCAACCGACAACTTTCAATCTTGACGTACATGTCGACGGCCCATTGCTGCAAGAGGCGTGCTCCACAGAGTATGGGATTAAAGATCGCAAGCCGTGTCTGCAGCATGTAACAGTAGTAGTCTCTGACAGAGACGCACAACCTGCTGTTGCCCTCTGCACATGATTGACTACCATCAAAATGAGGATATAATCGACAAATAAAATATTATTTGTAGCAATATGGGATGCAGACGGCATACCTGCATCCTCCTCATCATCATGGACCAGTTGAGGATTTTGTACAACCTCCCAAGGAACATTATGTTTAGGTAGCTTCGGATGCCAACCTAGTTCCCCCCTTGGATAGAATAGGGGATAAGACAAAGGGTCATATGCTCCCGAGGTCACACGTATACTGTGCCTTTCGTTGTTATTACCACAAAGTGTTATCCTCCGGTCAAACCTTTTTGCTATGTCGTTGCCCTCAACCCAAATTGCAGCGACCTCAGATGACAACGGTCTGTTATATCTTCTTTGGTCAAGACTTCTATCGGTGTTTAGGTCTATCCTGTAATCATCGAGGTTGTCCTTGTGTGCACCCAAACTCCTAAATTGCTGGGAGTATGGGTTTTCTTTGAGTATGTCTACTAACTTCTTCACGACATCCTGGTCTAATTGCTTGGTGGCCGCCTAATGAAGAGTGATGGTTGGGTCATCATCATAGAAGTACAACTGCAGGTGCTCAGGACGGGAGCTAGGCCCGAAAGAATGCACATTGTGGTAGATGGTGCCGTGTGCCTGGAATGTGTACACCCCAGACTTCATATTTGTGTAGTTCTCATCAAGGCTGACGCCAAGGGTTGTGAAGGCGAAATGGCCGTTGAAGAAGTGTATGTTCTCCCGAAAATGTCTAGAATCTGCATCCATGCTTGACCATAGCCTCATCAGCTCTGGGATTGGCTCCGGTTGTTTAAGTTCGATCTGGCCATTGCGACAGCAGAAACCGTCAGTCTCAGACACAAACTTTTTGGCCTTGCAGTGTTTGCAGTTTGCGTCGAGCTTCAGGATGTGAGTGGTGTCTGGGATGTTTGTGTAGACAAAGTCTAATGGATCAACCATGCTAGGTATAGCAGACGACATGATTGCTTCCTCGTGATCCTCCAAGGTGTCATTATCGGATCCTACGTGCATTTGTTGAAACATGATGTTCGAAACATTAATAACTACTAACAATAATTATGATAAAGCTCCACGAACTCATAGTTTATAGTTGACCATACCTTCTCCGCGAAACATGTAGTACTCCTCATCCATAAAGTCGGATGGTGTCGTCTCATCGCCCATCATGCAGTCTCGGAACCCATCGATGTCGTCTGCATTATCTCCCCGACGAATGTGACAATAGACAATGTCATGTCAGATGAGGGTTGGTGAGAATGAGCACAACAATGTGACAATAGAATTATCATACCATTGGTACCAACAGTGAGATTGGGCATGATCGTCGGAGGCTCGTCATCAGATGAATCATCTTCAGCGGCCCGAGAGAGGGGTTTTGCGTGGGATAAGTTTGCTAGGTCTGGACGTGGGAGTGCGAGGGATTCTTTGCATGGGGTGTTTTTCTTTGCAGCATAAGTTGCCTTTCTTTTTGCACTTAACTCCCCCTTCTCTTTGCTGCATGCCCTCCATTCTCGCAGCTTGGAATTTTTTTCTTCAAGATCGGTAGTTCCGTGCTCTAGATGTTTCCGATATGTTGCTCGCCTACGCGCGTTTGACTGCTCTATTTGATCAGGAGTTATGCTAGTTCTGCGTTGCTTACCATGCTGCTTCCTAGGTAGCTGGTTATCATGAATGACATCTGCCGTGATTGTAGTGGTATGAGGCAATCTTGCCTCATCTTATGACAATGACGTATAGCTGGACCTAGTTGGGTCGGCTGGTTATACAACAGTGTGAAACACTAATAAGCACTGCATTAATTGGTCATTGATACAAAAGGTACCAGCAGATTATGTAGGTCATATCAGTTGTCTACTTCCATCCATTTTCATAAGGTCTTAATGTATAATCAAAAGTCATACGAGCGAACGATGAAACACTGAGCGTGAAAAGCATGTTTTGCATGCAAACTTATTAAACATATTTATTCGAAAACATTAGGAATATATATAGTATCAAAAGGGAGTTTAATCAAAAAGCATTCTAACCTGAACTTGTAAGGGCAGGAAGGTTATCATCTTTGTGCTTCACGTTAGCTCGCCCTTGAGCCTTGATCTGGCTATTTTTGTCGACAAGGAGCATAGAGGGAGCTTGTACCCGATTAGTGATATCACCGAGAGCGCTCCGTGGAACATTTTGCATACCTGCATTATGATTGATGGTAAAGGCCATACGCATTATCAGATAACAATCATACTGTTATCAACAAAGGAAGTATATTCATTCGACGACTGAACTGTAATATAGAAATAGTCGTACCCGACATGTCAACGGCAGGCAGATTTTCATGGAGATGCTTGCAGGCGGCATCATCCAATTTTTTAGATAACCATCAAGCAACGGAGCTTTCTTCTGTTCCTTATTAATGTCAGCATTTTCCTTGTTCTTAAGATACGTTGCCTGCCTCCGCGCATTTATTAGCTCCCTCTTGCCATCTAGTAATAGATGAATGAATGTGTGAAAGTAGTCAATGCAGGAATGCACATTGTTTTGATTTAAAATCAAACAATCATACGAGATATTGAAAGGTCAGGTTGACTTTCATGCTGTAGTTTATCTGCTTCCTCCTCTTTTCTCCTCCGATAAGTAGCTCGCCTCTTAGCGTTTATCTGCTCCCTTTTTTCAACAGACAAGATAACTTTCTTAGATGGTTTGGAGACATTCACGACAGATCCTGTAGTCATGTGCTCAGATACTGAACCGGATTGGGGTAAAACTTGAGGGGTTGCATGAATGTACACGCGCCTTCCTCCATATATATGAGACACGTCTAGAGCCTCTGGAACAAAACCAAAGCAGAATGATAATGTTCTTAGTATGTTATTGAACATCTGCAACACAAACTCTGTAAGCTCGATACAGTTCACAACGAAAGACGAATCTTGTAATACCGTTACACTTTGTGCTACAGTTGTGGCACACTCGTCAGTGAGACAACTGAGAGACATAAACGTTGATGAGGTTGCCTGGTTGCCTGCTTGATGTAAAAATAACCGTTAGTGGTCATAACGGGTCATCTTGGTGCTATCCGAAGAATAGAGAGTACTCATTATGTTTTATACTAACCTGAGTTCAGATCGGAAGGCCGTGGTACACATGTGTTATCACCAACAGTGGGTTGGGGAACAACAACTACTGCGGTCTATTCAGTTATGGACTGATCTGAAGTTGGTTCATACAAGTAACAGATATTTAATTCATCACATAAAGAGAATATAATTGTGAGTACTCTCTCCGCACATCCTCATACCTGGACTAATTGTGTGATTATCAACAACGTTTGTCCCATCCCTCTGATATGCAAGATCTTCAGTAGTCACAATATCATTATGCGGAACAACCGTTTGCGCAGTCGGTTCAAGTGTCAACCGTTCTGAGTAGCGTTCATACAAGTTGAAAGTGCTAGTTATCGACTAGAGGGGGGGTGAATAGGCGATTTTTATCAAAGTCTTCAAAACGTGGAATTTTCGAAGACAAACAATAGAAATGACCTAATTGATATGCAGCGGAAGATAAACTATAACAAGCAAGCCATAGTCAAGTATGCAATAATGTGAGAGTACGAAGACAAATAGTAGCTTGGTAGTAAGGATCAGGATGGAAGATAGTATGAAGCCAATCAACGATAGCAGTCAAGCAATGAAGTCAAACAGGTATGACAAACAGGCAATGACTTCACGAAGACAAACTTAAGGTAAGGGGAGTTAGAGGATAGAACCAGTCACTTGTTGAAGACACAGGATTTGTTGGACCAGTTCCAGTTGCTGTGACAACTGTACATCTGGTTAGGGAGGCTGAGATTCAACTCAGAAGACCGCGTCTTCACCTTATTCCCCTTGAGCTAAGGACACACAGCCCTAGCCCAATCACTCTAGTAAGTATTCAAGGTAGACTTCCGAACCTTCACAAACTTCATTCACCGGCGATCCACAATGACTCTTGGATGCTCAGAACACGACGCCTAACCGGCTGGAGGATACACAGTCCTCAAGTGTAATAAGTCTTCAGGTCACACAGACAGAAAGACTTCAGTGATGCCTAACACTCTTTGGCTCTGGGTGTTTGGGCTTTGTCCTCGCAAGGATTTCTCTCTCTCTCTCAAAGGTTTCAAGGTGGGTTGCTCTCAAACGACAAAAGCCGTAAACTAACTCTGAGCAGCCACCAATTTATGGTGTAGGGGGTGGGCTATTTATAGCCACAAGGCAACCCGACCTGATATGTCCGAAATGACCCTGGGTCACTAAGGAACTGACACGTGTTCCAATGGTCAGATTTCAAACACACACATCAACTTTACTTGGGCTACGAGCAAAGCTGACTCATCCAACTCTGGATAAGATTTGCTCTCATTGTCTTCGCTCGAAGACATAGGATTTGGGTTGAGCATCACTTTAGTCATTCTGACTTTGTTAACTTGGACCCCACTTAACAGTACGGTGGTTCCTATGACTCAACAAAGAAGAAAAGGAAACAACGAAACAACGTAGTCTTCGCGCTCCATAGTCTTCACTCATTGTCTTCTCATGTCATAGTCTTCAATGTGAATATCTTCACATACCACCATTGTCGTCAATGTCTTCATACATTTTTAGGGGTCATCTCCGGTAGGTAAACCGAATCAATGAGGGACACTACCTGCGTTATCCTGCAATTCTCACAAACACATTAGTCCCTCAACCAACTTTGTCGTCAATACTCCAAAACCAACTAGGGGTGGCACTAGATGCACTTACAATCTCCCCCTTTTTGGTGATTGATGACAAACTGGTTGAAGTTTTCAACGGGAATGAAGTATGTGAAATTGTAAAGGATAGGGTATTGTCTTCATAAGTGGCAAGGGCTCCCCCTGAAGATGTGCATATAAGTAATTTGCTTTTGGAATGCAAATGCACATGGCAGGTTGTACTTGTGGAGATCCTCTTCAACTTATGAAGATAATTCATCATGCATGAAATGATATAACTAAAAGAATGACATGCATAATGGAAAATGGACGTCTGCAGAATGATCTAAGTGCGGAAGTTATCATCGCACATGAAAGAGCAAATAAGTAGCAGACGACCATCGAGTTTAAGTGTTACAACTCAACGAACGAAATGTATCAAAAGCAAGAGTTGTAACCACTAGGAAAAATATAAAGCAGCCGCCCATATGAACCCGCTTGAAGACTATCAAACTCACATGCTTCTCCCCCTTTTGTCAGTAATGACCAAAAAGGTTTGAAGACATAGAGCATCTACTCGTCCTCATGAGGAGTAGTTGAAGCAGCAGGGTTGTCGTTGTTGGTTGGCGGTGCATACGAACTTGGTGCAGTGTCGATGCGTGCAGAAGTAGGGGGTGGTGAAGTAGCATCGTCTTCATCATCGATCATGTTGTCATTCACAGTTGCCACGGAGGAAGAATAGTCAGAGTCTTCAAGGGATGGAGTTCGACGTAGGACAGCATCCCATGGAGGAGTGGAGTCAAACTTGAATCTTTCAGTGAAGCCATCGTCTTGAAGATCTGCTTCAGCACTGAGCAATGTCAAACTCTTCCATGATCGCCGACAGGTTTCGTGAGTGACAAATGCATTCTTGGTGGCAAGATTTCGAATGCGATTTACGTCCACCAAGAGGCTTTGCATCTGTCGCTTGAGCCAAAAGTGATGCTTATCTTGTTTCTGATGCAGTGCCACAAGAAGTTCTCGGTCATTTAGGACCCGAGAGCGCTTCTTTGGCCTTTGAGCAATTGTGCTCTCAGTAGCTTCAGTTGGTGCACGATGAGGTAGACAAGTGTTTCCAGCCATCTAATAGACACAAGTTATAGCTTGGACTCCTTCCATAGGCTGAGTGAAGCTTTGGTGGTCAGCATTTTGAAGACAAAGAGGCTTCTTGGCAGGCTCAGGGTATATGGCTTCAACTGACATATCAACCTCTAGTAGAAAGATCACATGATTGCGAGCAGAGGGCTGATAGTTGATAGCAGAGTATAGCTTGATGAGGCGCATGACCCATGGAGCATAGAATTTCAGACCAAAAAGGTCAGATCCAGATGCAGCCAGTTGCCAGAGGAAGAAATCTTGTGCATTCAAGCTGATGCCATTGAGGATGTAAAAGACCAATGTCTTCATGGCTCCTTCAAGTTTTGCAGCTGATGAATGCCCTTTGATAGGCCATAGAGTCTTCCTTATGATGTGATATATTGTGCGCAACAGATACTCAAGGTCATCAACAAAGAACTCCTTTGGGTATCCAGCGTCATGTGGCAATAGCTTCATCATGCTCAACATCTGGCTCATGTTGGGTTCTGGTTTATGGAAGATGCTCTCCAGTGCATTGCGGTGGTGTTGACAACCAGGTTCGTGCAGCTCTCCGGGAGTGGATAACCCTGTAAGCTCAATGATGTCAAGAGCTTTGGCTTCATGATGAACATTTCCTTTCATCCACTCCAGAACCCATGTTTTTGTATCCCTGTTGTAGCCACGAATGTGGAGGGTAGCATAGAATTGAAGCAGAAGTTCCTCATTCCAATATTCTTTGTCTGTCACAAAGCTGAGCAGACCTTCATCACGAAAGCAGTCAAGTGCTTCTTCTAAGCATGGCAGTCCTGCAATGGCTTCAGTGTCGAGGCGCATATGAGGGAAAATGCGCCCTTGATCATACAGAATGCAGGAGTAATAGCTTTGCTGCTGATGACTCCAAAAACGATCAGATTATATTCTTGGCCTTGAGTAGGGGTTCTTTGCGCTGTCAAAGAAGGTGTTGTGGCTTTTGAAGCCATTTGCATTGAAGGACCCTGTAGAAGTGGCAGTACCTGGAAACCTTGGTAGTCTTGGCTTTGGTTTCTAGACCTGAGGCCTATGCTCAATGTGATAATCAAACTGAGGACCAGAGACATGAGGCGGAGGAACCAGAATGGGCCATCTGACAGCGATTAGCTGGCCATGGCTGTATGCTTGCTCAATTGTATGGGGCCTTGGTGGCGAAACAGGAGCAGTGGCAATAACAGTGGCTTTTGTAAGTGCATCTAGTGCCACCCCTAGTTGGTTTGTAGTATTGACGACAAAATTGGTTGAGGGACTAATGCGTTTGTGAGAATTGCAGGATAACGCAGGAAGTGTCCTTCATTGATTCGGTTTACTTACCGGAGATGACCCCTAAAAATGTATGAAGACATTGAAGACAATGGTGGTGTGTGAAGATATTCACACTGAAGTCTATGACATGAGAAGACATTGAGTGAAGACTATGGAGCGCAAAGACTGAGTTGTTTAGTTGTTTCCTTTTCTTCTTTGTTGAGTCATAGGAACCATCATACTGTTAAGTGGGGTCCAAGTGAACTAAGTCAGAGTGACCGAAGTGATGCTCAACCCAAATCCTATGTCTTCGAGCGAAGACAATGAGAGCAAATCTTATCCAGAGCTGGATGAGTCAGCTTTGCTTGTAGCCCAAGTAAAGTTGCCGTGTGTGTTTGAAATCTGACCGTTGGAACACGTGTCAGTTCCTTAGTGACCCAGGGTCATTTCGGACATATCAGGTCGGGTTGCCTTGTGGCTATAAATAGCCCACCCCCTACACCATAAATTGGTGGCTGCTCAGAGTTAGTTTACGGCTTTTGTCGTTTTGAGAGCAACCCACCTCGAAGCCTTTGAGAGAGAAATCCTTGCGAGGACAAAGCCCAAACACCCAGAGCCAAAGAGTGTTAGGCATCACTGAAGTCTTTCTGTCTATGTGACCTGAAGACTTATTACACTTGAGGAATGTGTATCCTCCAGCCGGTTAGGCATTGCGTTCTGAGCATCCAAGAGTCATTGTGGATTGCCGGGTGAACGAAGTCTATGAAGGTTCGGAAGTCTACCTTGAAGACTTACCAGAGTGATTGGGCTAGGACTGTGTGTCCTTAGCTCAAGGGGAATAAGGTGAAGACGCAGTCTTCTGAGTTGAATCTCAGCCTCCCTAACCAGACGTACAGTTGTCACAGCAACTCGAACTGGTCCAACAAATCCTGTGTCTTCAACAAGTGACTGGTTCTATCCCTTCCCTCCTTTACTTTGAGTTTGTCTTCGTGAAGTCATTGCTTATCTGTCTTATCTGTTTGACTTCATTGCTTGACTACTATTGTTGATTGGCTTCATACTATCCTCCATCCTGATCCTTACTACCTAGCTGCTATTAGTCTTCGTACGTTAACACTATTGCATACTTGACTATGGCTTGCTTGGTGTAGTTTATCTTCTGCTGCATATCAATTAGGTCATTTATATTGTTTGTCTTTGAAACTTCCACGTTTTGAAGACTTTGATAAAAATCGCCTATTCCCCCCCTCTAGTCGATAACTAGCACTTTCAATTGGTATCAGAGCAAGGTACTCCCTTGTTCTGTGTGATTCGGTTTAACCACCTGAAGTTTAGCTATGTTGACTGCAAGGATAATCAAAGTCTCCGCTGCTTGCCCCGTCTTCGATGGAACTGAATATCCCTACTGGAAGAATAAGATGCGCATGCATCTTAAAGCCATTGATGTCGACCTCTGGTATGTCGTCAAGAACGGTGTTCCAAAAACTGGTGAAGGTGTCACCCCTGCTGATGTCAAGAAGTTCATTCAATTGGACTCGACTGCAAAGAACATCATCTGTGGTCATCTGACCAAAGGACAGTATGGCCGTGTGAGTGCTCTGGAAATGACAAAGCTAGTCTGGGACTGGCTATCCAAGGTCAACGAAGGTGTCTCTACACAGAGAGACCAGAGGATCAGTGTTCTTCGCAATCTCTTCAACCGCTTCAAGAGAAACGACAATGAAAATGTCCAGCTCACGTTTGATCGCCTCACCGACATCACAAATGAGCTTCAGGCTCTCGGCGCCACTGAGATCACCAAGCATGAAATCGTCAAGACGCTGCTAAGATCTCTTGACAGCTCCTTTGACACCCTTGCCCTCATGATACAAGAACGTCCTGACTTCAAGACTCCTGATCCGTCTGATATACTTGAGAGGCTCAACACACATGAGTTCCAGCTTTCTGAGAAAAGAGATATCTATGGCCCCAACTATGGCCGAACTCGTGCTTTGAAGGCAAAAGTTGTTTCCTCATCTGAAGAAGAAGAATCAGACTGCGGTTCTGATGATCCTGAAGACATTGGAAGGGAACTTGCTATGCTTGTGAAGAAGTTCTAGAAATTCACCAAGAAGAAGGGCTTTAGAAAGTCTTCACGATCCAGTTCAAGAAATGATGATGCTTCCACTCAAGACAACAAGAAGAGAACCTGTCACAAGTGTAAGAAGCCAGGGCACTACATCTGTGAGTGTCCTCAGTGGGACAACGAGAAGAAGAAGAAGAAGTGTAAGGAATATGACTCTGATGACAAGAAGAAGAAGAAATCATCAAAGTCTTCATCCAAGTCCTCATCAAAGTCTTCATCTCATAAGAAGAGCTCATCTGGCAAGGCTCGTGCTTTTGTTGGCAAGGAAATGGATTCAGAGGAGGAGTCTGCTTCTGAGGAGGCAGAGGTGGAATCTGAAGCTGAGTCCGACTCTGGCGTGGCAAGTCTGGCTCTAGCCACAGCCTACGTTGCCAAGTCCATCTTCAACACTGAAGACAATGACTCCCACACCAACGCTGATGATGACAAGGACGATCCTGCTCCCACCTACTGCTTCATGGCATGCGGTGCCAAGGTAAAATCACGCGATGCTTACTTTCAAACGTCAAGTGAAGATGACTCTGATTGTGAATCTAAACCCAGCTACAAAACACTTGCTAAAATTGCTACTGAACAACAAAGGGCTATGGAACATACTCAAAAACTGTTAGACAAAAGCGATGACCTGTTGGACGCAGAAATGACACGTTCACAGTCCTTAGTTGAAGACATAAAAAATCTTCATGCTAAGTATCAAGAACTTGAAGGTCTTCATGAGACGCTCTCAACCACTTATGAAAAGCTCTCCTATGATTATCTTCAAAGGAAGCAAGAGCTTGAGAAATTGAAAGCGACTCATGAAGATCTTCAAAAAGAGAATGAGTCATTTCGCGCTCAACAGATCAGTTCCGCTCACGATGGATTTGAACCACCATGTTTAAAATGCATTGAGCGTGATAATGCTGCCTCTGTTGCTGAATGTTCCACTGCTGCTACTGTTGCTCTGTCTTCAACTACTGATGTGGTAACTAACCCCTCTGCTGAGGATACCACTACTGTTGCTGATGAAAATGCTAGGTTGAAGACATTGCTTGAAACAGGGATGTACAAAAGTCTGAAAGGGCATCAGACACTTTGTGATGTCCTCAAAAAGCAGATTCTGAACCGAAACCCTAGGAAAGAGGGTGTCTGGTTCGAGAGGAAAATGAATGCTGATGGTTCCTACTGGAATCCTGAGCAGTATCCCAAAACCACATTGGTTGCTGCAAAGGAACCTTCAGTGGATCCATCCACTTTATCTGGCTTTACCTCTGCTAATCCTATTATCATTGATGAATCCTTTGATGCAAACTATAAACTGTTCAAAAATCTGAATGGTGAAGTGTTTGCCAGGTATATTGGTACTAACTGCAGGAATGGACCGCCAATGAAGAAGATCTGGGTTCCCAAAAGCTGTCTTGAGAATCTTCATGTGAATGTTGTCATGACACCACCAGGGAAGAAGACAAACCCCAGACCAAAGGCGTCACATGGTCCAACGGCTTCATACGGAAATAGGAGTCACCTGAGTCACCCTAACGCCAATGTTTTGCAGGGAAATCGTACTCAAACTTATGAATATGAGTGTGTGTCTTCAAACCGCTATGTTCATAGAACTAAGAACTTTTCTGCTTATTCATATGAGTATCATTCATCTTCTGCAAGGCTATTTGCTAGGGCTCCAAAGCCGAAATTCTCAGATGCTGCACTTAGACTCATTGCTTCTAAGCCACCCCTAAAGATGTGGGTGGTGAAGAAGAACTAACTCTCTTTTGCAGAACATGGTCTCCAGCCAGCAATCAAAGGCATCCGATATTATTGCTGGGGACCTAAAACACAAAGGGACGCATGATAAAATGACTTACTATGTATTCCACATATGAATAGCTTACCTGTCATACTATGTGCTAACTTTCATCTAAGTTGTGATAATCCAAGTGTGCGTCAAATGCTTATGCTTCACAACATACCTTGTGAAGCCTATCCTCCTAACTGCACTGTAGGGTATGACACCTCATGCTTCAGAATGGATTATGGACAGCGGATGCACTAATCATATGACTGGTGATCGAAGTCTTCTCATGGACTCAACCTTACGTCCGTCCGACAAGAGTCAAATCACATTTGCTGACACTGGTAAAGTCAAGGTATTGGGTCTAGGTAGAGTTGCAATCTCAAAGGATCAACACATGGATAAAGTGATGCTTGTTGAATCCCTTGGATTCAACTTAATGTCTGTCTCAATGCTTTGTGACTTAAACAAGATTGTGATATTCAGAAAATATCTTTGCCTTGTACTAATGGAATATAACAAGTCTCTAGTCTTTGAAGGGTATAGGAAAGGTGATCTATACATGGTAGATTTCTCAGCAGGTCCACAGCTTGCCGTATGTCTTCTTGCAAAAGCTTCAGAATGCTGGCTCTGGCATCAGAGGCTGGGACATGCTGGCATGAGGAACTTACACACTCTCATCAAGAAGAAGCATGTCATAGGCATCGAAGGTGTCAAGTTCAAGAAAGATCATTTGTGTGGTGCTTGCGAAGCTGGGAAGATGACTAGGGCCAAGCACCCCTCGAAGACAATCATGACGACATCTCAACCCTTCGAGCTGTTGCACATGGACTTATTTGGTCCTACTCACTACTCTACCCTCACAACAACAGCGTGTCTCTATGGCTTCGTCATTGTTGATGACTACTCAAGATATACATGGGTGCACATAATTCTCTACAAGACTGAAGTACAAGATGTCTTCAGATGATTCGCAAATCGAGCAATGAACAATTATGGCATCAAGATCAAGCATATCAGAAGTGATAACGGCACTTAATTCAAGAACACTGGGCTTGATCTTTATCTGGATACAATGGGAATCACTCATGAATTTTCTGCTCCATACACACCTTAGCAAAATGGCATTGTTGAGCGCAAGAACAGAACCCTCATTGAGATGGCTCGAACAATGCTCGACGAGTACAAGACACCAAGAAAATTCTGGCCTGAAGCTATTGATACAGCCTGTCACATCATCAACCATGTCTACATCCATAAGCTTCTGGGCAAAACATCCTATGAGCTCCTTACTGGCAAGAAGCCAAATGTCAGCTACTTCAGAGTTTTTGGTGCTAGATGCTGGATCAAGGATCCCCATCACAAGTCAAAATTTGAACCCAAAGCTCACGAAGGCTTCATGCTCGGCTATGGAAAGGATTCGCACTCTTACAGAGTCTTCAACCTCTTCCACTACAAAATCGTTGAAACTGTGGACGTGCGATTTGATGAAACCAATGGTTCACAACGAGAACTCCTGCCAAGCACATTAGATGAAGCTCCTTCCAGTGAATCGATCAAGCTGATGGGAACTAGTGAAATCATGCCCTTTGAAGCACAACCTGAAGAGGAACTTATCGTTTCTGCACCAAACCAACCTGAAGACAATGCTCAGACCGAAGACAATCCTCCCAATGATGACAATGATCAGCATGAGCAAGGTCTTCGTCCAGTTCATCCTCGTGTTGCAAATGAAGTACAAATTGAGAAGATAATTGATAGCATCAATGCACCTAGTCCACTTACTCGCTCAAGGGAGATGCAACTAGCAAATTTCTGTGGGCATTTTTCATTTGTATCAATATCTGAACCCAAGAAAGTTGCTGAAGCCTTTATGGAACCTGAATGGATTCAAGCCATGCAAGAAGAACTTCAACAATTTGAGCTGAATAATGTTTGGGAACTTGTCAAGCGCCCTGACCCTCGCAAGCATAACATTATTGGCACTAAATGGATATATCGGAACAAGCAAGATGAGCATGGTCAAGTCGTCAGAAACAAAGCACGTCTTGTGGCACAAGGATATACTCAAGTTGAAGGAATTGACTTCGATGAAACATTTGCTCCTGTGGCTAGGCTTGAAGCTATTCGCATACTACTAGCCTATGCTAATCACCACAACATCTTGCTATATCAAATGGATGTGAAAAGTGCTTTCCTCAATGGCAAGATTGAAGAAGAAGTGTATGTTGCTCAACCACCTGGCTTTGAAGATCCAAAACATCCTGATATGGTGTACAAACTAAACAAAGCACTGTATGGCCTCAAACAAGCTCCTCGCGCTTGGTATGATACAATCAAAGACTTCCTGAAGAGCAAAGGATTCAAACCAGGATCCCTAGATCCCACACTCTTCACGAAGACATATGATGGTGAGCTGTTTGTATGCCAAATATATGTGGATGACATAATCTTCGGCTGCACCAATCAGAAGTATAGTGATGAGTTTGGATACATGATGCAAGAGCAATATCAGATGTCCATGATGGGTGAGCTGAAGTTCTTCCTTGCTCTTCAAATTCGTTAGCAAAGAAATGGCATCTTCATATCTCAAGAAAAATATCTCAAAGACTGCTTGAAGAAGTTCGGCATGCAAGATTGCAAAGGTTACACGACGCCAATTGTTGGGGATATTGCCACTAGGCGTAAACCGGCCTACTTGGGCCAGGTTAACTTCATAATGGTATAAGCAGGTGAAGGCCCAAGGCCTATAGTCGGTTTAGAATCTGTAGCCGTAAACCAACCTGATGTATAACTTGTATTGTAAGTTAGGAATAGAGAGATACCAACCGGGATACGAATATGAACCGGTTGGGACTCTATGGACCGACGGGCATCACCCGTGTATATAAGGGGATGACCCGGCGGTAGTTCAAGAGAGACAATGACAACAACTCGAGTCTAGGCGAAGCTTGTTTGCTCCCTAGCCATCGAGACCACATCAATTCCATCACAACTAGACGTAGGCTTTTACCTTCATCGAAGGGGCCGAACTAGTATAAACCCTTCGTGTCTTTGTGTCCTCTTTAACCCCTTCAAGTAAACTCGTAGCGATGGCTCCACGACTAAGTCCTTTCTCTAGGACATCTGCCGTGACAATTCCACGACAGTTGGCGCCCACCGTGGGGCCATCGCACGATGGTTTGACGATCTTGGAGGGCAAGCTCAAGGGACTCGAAGGCTATGTTGTGGGCCGGATGACCAAGAGTCGTCGGGGCAGGATCTACATCAACGATGCAGGATGGGGTCCCGAGGCCGATTCGATCGAGTACGGGTACCGGGTCCCCTTTGGTGGCATACACGTTTTCATTGGCAAAATCGGTGAGCCTGGGCCTGAGCCGGATATCTGCACCAACCTCATCGAGACGGCTCAGCATGCGAGATCTACCTGGGCTAAACCGGCCGTGAAGCGTGTCTTCGTTGGAGTCGTCCACGAAGGAGAGCGTGAGGACGAATCAGAACACGGTAGTGAGACCGTCGTCTATTCCGATGACGAGTCCTCGACCGGAGAGACCGAATCGCTGTACCAGTTGCAAGACGACCAGATTAGGGGCTGTTCCGATGGCGACAGTATTCCAGACCCCCCGGGCCAGGTCAACCGGGTTGGAATATTCATGGCCGGCACACAGGCGGCAAATCACTCTTCGACCACCGAAGCAATGCTCTCCGGATCAGCAGCGGCATCAGCGGCAGGGTCAGGAGGCCTTATGCGCCCGCCGGTTCAAGTTCTATCTGAGCTGTTTGATGCACTAGCCGCGCTTATGGCAGAGGACAATCCGGCGGATCAGGAGGCCCATAATGCAGAAATTGCGAAGGTGAGAGAGCAGATCGTGCAAGCCAAAGCGGATCTGGCAGCAGAAAAAGACCGGATGGCTGCAGAGCGGGCCGCTTTGGACGCCCAGGCCTATAAACTCATGCTTGACCAGAATGCATCACAGGAGGTTTTGAAGCGGAAGCACAGATCACGCCTGCCGTTAGGATTTGACCCCCGAAATCCCTTTCGCACTCCAGGAGCTGGACCCAGTAATCCACCGCAGTACCTGGAGACAAACCGGATTGAGGCACCAGGACCAGGGGTGACGGTCCAACCTCGCTTAATGGAACCTCCTCACCAAAACATTGTGGTTCCTCCGCCGGTCCAGACGCCCCCGGGTCATTATTCGAATCCTATGGACAACCTTGTTGCGGCCGCTGCACGGTTAGAGGCCATCCCAGTCGAAGGGGATTCTCCGCAAGCGATAGAGACGCGCCGGGTTAAGGAGCTCCTCCGGACTGCGCTGATTCAGCAGGAAGCATATTCATACAGCCGTGATCGGATCCACTCTACACCCCGTCCAAGCCGGAGTTATAGCAGGCGCTTGAACGAACCCGCCGTATCGAGCAATGCGCGAGGCCGTGAAGCAGCCTGTGGCGATAGCCCAGCAGGCGGTGTCCGTGATGCGCAGGATGTGGTGGACCGGGCCCGAGCACAAAGGGAGGCCGAGTTAGCATCCCAGGATAATGCGGGTCAACTTATGCCAGTTCGTTCTACCACCTTCGCCGGGCTAGGAGTCACATCCGCTTTGGGAGTGCCTTGCTTGATCCCTGCTTTACGTAATGTGCGCCTGCCCAAAGATTTCAAGGGTCCACGCAAGGTGCCGAATTACACCGCTGATTTACCCCCTGAAGCATGGGTAGAGAGTTATGAGATGGCCATGGAAATGCTGGACGTGGATGAGGCCGCATGTGCAAAATACTTCACCATGATGCTTGAGGGCACGGCTCGTACTTGGTTAAAGAGCCTACCACCCAATTCTATCAGCTCATGGGCCCAGTTGCGGGCCCGGTTTATACAGAATTTTAAGGATACATGTAAGCAGCCCAAGTCCATAGTAGACCTGGCGGCTTGTGTCCAGGAGGAAGGAGAATCAACGACCCGTTGGGTGCGCCGCGTTTCGGAAATTTTGCACTCATCTGACAGGATTAATGCTGACTTTGCGATCTTAACTCTGGAAGGCAACTGCCGGTTTGAGCCTCTAAAATTGAAGTTGGGATGCATGAAGCGGTTCTGTAATGACATGGGAACCCTCATGGCCGCGTTAGTGAAGTATGCCGATTCGGACAGTACCAAGGATCCCGAGCCTAATGATGATGAAGCAGGGAAGGGAAAGAAGAATAGCAACTCCAAACAGCAGCAGTACAAACTAGCGGGTCATTGAAACGGAGGCAAGCGCAAAGCGGATGGCAGTGTGGACTTTGTGGCCAACACTAATGCACAGGACAGGGGGCAGTGGCGCAGAGGTAAAGCGGCAAATCGTAATGGGGCTCCCAATCCTAACGCAAGCCGTTTGAACTATTTGTTGAATCAGCCTTGCCCGAAGCACGGGACGAAGGAGGCGCCGGCTAACCATCTTTGGAAAGATTGTTATATCATGCAGGAGTTCAAAAACTCTAATGCTTTCCGGTATGATCACGGATCAGGTGGCGGTTCAGGATCCGGTTTCCACGGGCCGGATCACGATGGAGCTTCCGGTTCAGGTCGCAATCAGGGCGGTCACAATCACCAGAATAATCAGAACAGCCAGCAGCAGCAGCAGCAGTCGGGTTATCAGAGCCGGCCAAAACAGTTGAACAATGGGCAGTATCATGTTTTCACAACTAGTTTGGATAAATGCGACCGAAAACTCCACAGGCGAGCGGTGAATTCTGTTGAACCGGCCTTACCACGTTACTTGCACTGGTCGGAGCAGCCTATCGTGTGGAGCAGAGAGGATCACCCGCCCCGGGTTGATAATCTGGGCCAGCTAGCATTAGTGGTAGACCCTCAGGTGGGGGGTTATAAATTCACCAAGGTACTCATGGATGGAGGAAGCAGTATTAACATATTGTACTATGAGACATTCCGCCGCATGGGTTTAACAGACAAAGATCTCAGACCGTCGAATACGGTGTTCCATGGTGTGGTGCCTGGCAAATCTGCATATCCTGTTGGTAAGATAGCCCTGGATGTGGCCTTTGGGGACGAGCACGACTCCCGGTCGGAAAAACTAACATTTGAGGTGGTGAAGATCTGGAGCCCGTATCACGCCTTGTTTGGCCGGCCGGCTTACGCCAAGTTCATGGCGCGGCCTTGTTATATCTACTTGCAGCTCAAGATGCCGGGTTACAAGGGGACCATAACGGTTCATGGGAGCCGTAGGGTCGCTTTGGAATGTGAGGAAGGTGATGCGGCTTATGCAGAGTCAGTCTGTGCCACGGAGGAGTTGAAGTATTATAAGGACAATGTTGATCCGACGGATATGACCCCTTTAAAGAAGCCAACTACAGAGCATGACTCAGATCTGAAGTTCAAATCGGCAGCTGAGACCAAGCTTGTTGACTTCGTGCCCGGCGATTCGTCCAAGCAGTTCACTATCAGTGCCAACCTGGATCCCAAATAGGAAAGCGCGCTCATCGAGTTCATCCGTGAGAATCGGGACATTTTTGCATGGAAGCCGTCTGACATGCCAGGTGTACCGAGGGAACTCGCTGAGCACACTCTTAATGTGGATCCTAAGTATAAACCGGTGAAACAGTTCCTCCGCCGGTTTAACGAAGAAAGACGCAAAGCCATTGGAGAGGAAGTGGCCAGGCTTCTAGCAGCTGGTTTTATTATTGAGGTGTTCCATCCAGAGTGGCTTGCTAATCCGGTGCTGGTTCTTAAGAAAAACGGCACTTGGCGTATGTGTGTGGATTACACAGATCTTAACAAAGCCTGTCCGGCAGATCCTTTTGCCCTCCCCCGTATTGACCAAATCATTGATGCCACGGCGGGTTGTGAGCGTTTGAGTTTTTTGGATGCATACTCTGGATATCATCAGATCAAGATGGCGGTTAAGGACCAGGAGAAAACAGCATTTATTACTCCCTTTGGAGCCTTCTGCTATGTATCTATGCCCTTCGGGCTCAAGAGTGCCCAAGCCACCTATCAACGGTGTATACAGAATTGCCTGCATAAACAGATCGGCCACAATGTGCACGCCTATGTGGACGATATTGTAGTGAAGTCAAGACAGAAGGAGACGCTGGTGGATGATTTGAAGGAGACCTTTGACAACTTGCGAGTTTACAAGATGATGCTTAATCCGGCCAAGTGTGTCTTTGGTGTTCCGGTAGGCAAGTTATTGGGTTTCCTGGTGTCTAACAGAGGAATCGAGGCTAACCCGGAGAAGATTACGGCTATTACATCCCTAGCTAAACCAAAATGTATCAACGATGTTCAGCGTTTGGCGGGCCGGATCGCTGCACTAAGCCGGTTTATCAGCCGCCTCGGAGAGAAGGCCATTCCTTTGTACCAAATGCTGAGAAAGACAGACCATTTCATTTGGAGTCCGGCTGCTGATGAAGCATTTGAGGACCTGAAGCGGCAGTTAGCCAATCCGCCTATTCTTGCAGCTCCGGTCGACAAGGAGCCACTATTATTATACGTAGCGGCCAATGCTCGAGCAGTTAGCGTGGCTATTGTGGTGGAACGCAAAGAGGCAGGCAAGGAATATCCGGTTCAGCGGCCGGTTTATTATATCAGTGAGGTGCTTATTGAATCCAAGCAAAGGTATCCGCATTGGCAGAAGCTGGTCTATGGTGTTTTTATGGCCAGTCGGAAGTTGAAGCAGTATTTTCAAGGGCACCCCATCACAGTGGTCAGTTCAGCTCCCTTGGGTGATATTATACAGAACCGGGAGGCGACTGGCCGGATTGCCAAGTGGGCTATAGAGCTTGGGCCACACGGACTGAAGTACGTGCCTCGGACGGCAGTGAAGTCTCAAGCACTTGTTGATTTCATCAATGACTGGACGGAGTTACAAGCACCAGAGGAGAAGCCGGATCACACATATTGGACTATTCATTTTGACGGATCCAGGCAATTGGAAGGCTCGGGGGCTGGAGTCGAATTAACTTCCCCACGAGGTGATAAGTTTTGTTATGTTCTCCGCTTAATGTTCCCTTGTACTAATAATGCAGCTGAGTACAAAGCCTTGCTCCATGGTCTCCGGATGGCTAAAGAGATGAATTTAAGCCGGGTTAAGTGCTTTGGTGACTCGGACCTAGTGGCTCAACAGGTGTCTGGCACTTGGGATTCTAAGGACCCGCTCATGGCTGCATATCGTCGGGAAGTGGATAATATTGCAGGTTGTTTCAAGGGTTATCAAGTGGATCATGTGGACCGTCGGAAGAATGAAGCGGCGGATGCTTTAAGCCGGTTGGGCTCTCAGCGTAAACCGGTCCCGCCTAACGTCTTTTTGGACGTGTTGCACAACCCGTCAGTCAAGCTCCCAGGTGAGGTGGATTTGGCTATCCCTGATCCGGAGGCTCAATTGGTGGCAGCCCTGCATGTTATTCTGGATTGGACAGTTCCTTATCTTGCGTACATGAACCGGGGGGAGTTACCAGAGGATGAGATTCTGGCCAGGCAGATAGTCCGGCGATCCAAGTCTTTGACGATTGTCAATGGTGAATTACATCATTGCAGTGTATCAGGGGCGTTTCAACATTGTGTTTCTCCTGAGGAAGGCTGTGAAATCTTAAGAGAAATCCATGAAGGGGATTGTGGACACCATGCCGGTTCAAAGTCTCTGGTGGCAAAGGCGTTTCGTCACGGGTTCTACTGGTTGACAGCGCATGCTGACGCGGAGGACTTGGTTAAACGGTGTGATGGATGTCAGAAATTTTCAAGGCGTGCTCATGTGCCAGCTCAAGAATTGAGGATGATCCCAATAACATGGCCGTTTGCAACTTGGGGGCTGGATATGGTTGGGCCTTTTAAAAGATCCAAGGATAAGAAAACCCACCTTTTGGTGGCAGTTGACAAATTTACGAAGTGGGTTGAAGCGGAGCCTGTCAGCAAGTGTGATGCAGCAACAGCGGTGCAGTTCATCAAGAAGGTGATTTTCCGGTTTGGTTTTCCACACAGTATCATTACTGACAATGGTACCAATTTATCCAAGGGCGCTATGAAGGAGTTCTGTGAACGTGAGCACATCCGAATTGACGTGTCGTCAGTAGCACACCCCCAGTCCAATGGACAAGCAGAACGAGCTAATCAGGAAATCTTGCGAGGCATCAAACCCCGGCTTATGGTCCCATTGCAAAGAACACCAGGATGTTGGGTTGAAGAGCTACCATCTGTATTATGGAGTATCAATACTACGCCAAACCGGTCCACAGGATACACGCCATTTTTCATGGTCTATGGAGCAGAGGCAGTTCTCCCTAGTGACATCCGGCATGATTCGCCTCGTGTGGCAGCTTATGTTGAAGCAGACAATGAGACAACACGGCAAGACGCTTTGGACCTATTGGACGAGGAGCGTGATATAGCGGCTACCCGTTCGGCGATTTACCAGCAAGATCTTCGTCGCTATCACAGTCGCCGGGTTAGAACTAGAACTTTTCAAGAAGGAGATTTGGTGCTTCGACTCATCCAAGATCAAACGGATATGCACAAGTTATCCCCACCTTGGGAGGGACCTTTCGTGGTCAGCAAGAATTTGCACAACGGGTCGTACTATCTGATTGATATTCGAGGGCATCAAGACTCACGTACATCAGAGGAGGAGACCAACAGGCCGTGGAATATAGCTCATCTTCGGCCTTACTATACTTGAGCCATCGGCTCTATCTATGTACATATCATGACAATGTATATATTATCTTTGATATATCAAACCGGAGCCTCAGCTAAAGCGGGGTCTCTGTCTTTCTCATCATGCGAGGTTACACGGAGTGGTTCTGTTTAAAGCGGCCTCCGGTTTACCCCTTGACATTTGTTTTTTATATATCACTAGGGGCCTTGGTCGTGTCCGAACCAACGAACACCCTTTGATAGGCGACAGCCACCAGATCATTTGGGGACATGGTCAAGTCTGAACCAGTCATGCCTCTTGGTCGGCCTAAGGCCACAAAATCACTTGGGGGCATGGTCGAACCCGAGCCATTGCCACGCCTCTTGATCTGGCATATATGCCACGAATCATTTGGGGACCTGGCTGACTTGAATCATTGTCACTCCTATTGGGGGCCTTGATCCTGTCCGACCATGGTAATACCATCTGATCAGCTCAGTATAGCATATTTTTGCAAATGGTTTTTTATCATTTCCTTTGCTTCCATGTTATTTTCATGGTTTGTTTTTTCTTTGCTTTTGTCGGATTTCTTTTATGTCGACAAACCCCTTTTTTCCGATTCAGCCGATGGATTTGATTCCCCTTTAATCCGGAGGAGTATGCCCGGTTTACCTTTTTCCTGTTAACATCATGGAGTAACAAGGGGGCTCGTATTGATTCAGTACGATTTATACGGGAGCTATTTTCTCCCACCTTTTTTCTTTCGACGGTAATGGTTTATAAAACAGCCGCTTCAGGCTTGGCTAAGCCAGCTTCATACCCAAACATGGCAGTTCAAATTTTTCTGATTGCAGGAAATATGAATTGGAGTTCTTCAAACGAAAGCTTCAGTACTTATGCACGAAGGCATATTCCAGTTAGAAGCATTAACTATCCTATTACAGGGCAACACGGTACCCAAATAAGATCATTGTTCTTTTCGGAAGGTATTACAAACAGCTCTCCAAACCGGCTTCTGGTTCAAGCCTGCTCCTCATCCTCCGCCGCTTCAGCTTCCTCGTCTCTACCCATTGGCTGGAAATCAACAGTGGTCCAGTCGATTCCCATTAAAGCTTGGAAAACAGCTTCTTCATGGATCAGGGAAGACGGTTCAATATCAGGGGCATAAGTGTGCTTACGGATTGGAGGGATCAGATTCTCCGCTTCAACAGTTGGGGCAGGCACCCGCTTGTTTTGCTCGTTATATTGCGCTTGATAATGCGTCAAATCTGCCTCTTCAGCTAGCTGGCAAGCCAGAGGGCGCACTGCACGGTTTATTGCCCTTAAATCCTCTTCGTTGAATTCAGAGCCATCTTCTTTCAGGCTGGGATAGCCTTGAGCTGCTTCCACAGGATCAAAATCTGGTACCCATGCCTTTGCCCGGATTAAGGCATTGATGGCTCCGGTTCGGGCAGCGGATTTTTTCAGCACTTCAATCTGGGCTGGAAGCATTGACAACTTGCTAAGAGTGTCCTGGAATAAAGAGGGTGCCGGGTTGTTGTGAGAAGTTGTGGTGATGATCCGTTGGGCTCCAGTATATAATTGTTCCACCAAGGTGTAGGCAGCTTTTAATTTCTTCCGCACATCATTTCCTAAGTGCCCAATACGTGTGCCTACAACAAGATTGGAATGGTCTCAAACCGGATTTACGCTACAGCAGGTTCAAATTATCACAGAAGTTACAAGGAGCTTACCAAATATTGCAGCAGTCATGGAGTGTATTTGCCGCTGTACGGCCGTCAGTTCATCCACCACCGGTTTAAGGGCAGCTTCAGCATTTTCCGCTCTTTTGGTTAAACCGGCCTTCTCAGTGGCCCAGTCAGCCCGCTCTTTCTTGAAGCCTTCTTTCAGCCGTTCAGCAGTGCTCAAACCGCTGGTTAATTCTTGCTTTGCCTTATCTGTTTCAGCCTGCTGGGTTTTCAAGGCCTCTTGCAAATCGGCAACTCGGTCCTCCTTGATTTTCACCTCAGCCTGCACACAGACAGCGTTTAAGCTTTGCACAGGCGATCCAAGGAGTTGAAGTATCAACCACATAACAAAGTTATATGCCTGATACTTGGGGGCTAATGCACCTTCAATTTTTATATATTACTCGATCACAAAGTCCCAAGCTCAATACAAGTATTCAACTTGGCACTTGGGGGCTAATGGCTATTTGATCAAGTTATGTTCTAAGGACAGTTCTCTATTGGAGCCCCGGTTTACTTATGTTAAGTTAGACCGGTTCTTGCGGGCTATACCGATCTGTTTCAAGAATGTTCAGGATCAAGTCCCGGTTTGACCAACGTTACAAACCGGCCCTTGGGGGCTAGAAGGATGGAGGTAATGGCAGCAAGGAAAAAAAGTAAGTTACCTCAAATTTATCCCTCATCATTTTGACCAGGCCAGCTTCACAGTCACGGCTAGTGTAAAGCCGGTTTAAATAGCCGGAGTAAAGATCTTGGGCACTCAGAGCAGCATATGTCTCTAGTTCAACATCCCATTTTCCTTTGTTCAAAGCGGAAAAATCCTCTTTGATGGTATGCTTGGTAAGGGTGACAGGATTCCCGGGTTCAGAGCGGCCCACACCGGTAATCACAACATCATCATCTTTGGACTCGCCAGTTTGTGTTGGTGTGGCCGTTTGGTCAGCAGGAGTGTGGGATTTCTCAATCTGGATGGAGCTGGTAGGCGGATCGGCAGAGGCTGGAATATTAACAAGCCCTTCTTCGGGAATAACGTCGTCTTGCAAAGGAGGATCATTGGGGATATCTTCAGAAGTAAACATTTCACGATCCGGCGCTTGGTCATGTTCTGGGGCTACATCTTCTTCAGCCGCTTTATCCAGGCGGGCCTTCTTGCTTGGTTTCGGTTTAGCCCTGAAAGAAAAACAAAAAGTCAAGGAAAAACATAAGCCATTATGCGGTATACTGGAAGCATATGTTCAGTTTAACTTACCCAGCAACTGTTTTCAAAGGTGGTAGCTGAGTGGCTGACGATTCACCAGACGATGAATGAGAAGTGACCTGATAATCGGAGTCGGATGTATTAAGAGGTTGACGGAAGAAACCCGCTTTACGATTTAAATCAATAAAAAGGTCGGAGACCTCGGAGCGGCGTTTTCGAACCGGACTGTTTGGTAAACCGGCAGAAGTAACTACCTGGCCACTGTGCCGGGTTGTGCGGCGAGCTTCGTGTTGCTGGGTCTTCATAAGAAATTGGGAATCCAGATAAGCAAGAGGATGAGAAAATTTAACTTCCGGTTTGCCTGGCGAAATTTTGGCAAAGGCAAGATTTCTGAATCGGAAGAGAGAATGGTTACCTCAACAAAACCCGCATTGCTGGCTTCAGCGTCATCCTGACAAGCATTATCATCAATAAGGCGTGTAAAAAGCAAGCCAAGTGAATCAAGTTCTACCTCAAGATCCGGATTACCCACATCATCATCAATGGCTGGGTCAGATGAAGCGGTGGTTTTTCTCTTATGAGCTGGTTTCTTGATAATCTTGGTCTTGGGCCGGGTTGGTCGTCCTGCCTTCTTCGTTTTGTCTTGAGGAAGTTTCTTGCTCCAAAACGGATTATCGCCCTGGATCAGCAGTAATTAAATGTTAAACATATAAAATAGTAATCGGTTCAACAATAGAGCAATTAAAATATTACCGCTGGCGGTTTGTTGGTGGTGCAGTAAGGAGGCAGACCGGTTTGAGCACAGAGGTGCTCCGGTTCATTCAGCATCTTTTTCACAGATTCTGTGACTTCATCATCAGGGAGTTGGATTTTAGTGTGTCGGAGTGGGTCATCGACACTATCAGTATACTTGCACATCAAATTGGGGCGCCGGCTTAGAGGCAAAATGCTCCATGATATCCAGCAATGTGCAAGGTCTATTCCTGTTAAACCATTGGCCATGAAGGCCCGGAGCTTGGACAGTTGAGGAGCATATTTAATTCTCTCCTTGGCGCTTAGCCTTTGTGGAAAAGGGTGAGTGTTGCTGAGCCGTTCCGGACGGAAGCCAGGCAAGGGATTTTCATTGTCAGGGGAGGTATCCTTGCAATAAAACCAAGTTGCGTTCCACTCCTTGGGGTGAGTATGGAGTTTGACGTGGGGATAGGTGATTTCTTTCCTTTTCTGAATGGCCATACCGCCCAGTTCGGTATTAGGGCCGTCAGTGAATTCAGTACGGCGGTTCAGATGAAAGAGATCTCTATATAACTCGACTGAAGGCTCCTCTTGAAGGTATGCCTCAGAAAGTACTTGAAAGTGACATAGATTGGTGACGGAGTTGGGGCCAATATCCTGTGGACGGAGTTGAAAGTTGGCTAACACATCCCGACAAAACTTAGAGCCGGGCGGTTTGAAGCCCCGGGCCATATGATCTGCGAAGACCATGACCTCTCCTTCCTGGGGCGTAGGAGGACATTCATCTCCAGGAACCCTCCAGTGGATCGTATCTTTACTATCCAAAGCGCCGATCAGGACTAGATCGTCCAACTGTGATTCTGTGACGCGAGAGGGAACCCAGTTGCACTCATACACTTGTTTTGCCATGACGAGATCTACAAGAAATAGGTAATCCAGTTCAAGGACATGCCGGATAAAAAAAAGTGTTAATCTAACTACGATAAACCGGCGGCTGTACCTATAAACCGGTTTTCTACAATGCGGCGTCAAATGGATTCTGGCGGTTCAACCAGGGGACTAATGATAGATACCGGTTTAGCAGTTTTTTCTATGGTAAAGTTAAACCGCCTGATCTAGGCGTCGGAAGCAATTGAAGCTATGGATAATTGTGTATGCAGAAACAAGTTTCACAAAATCGAGTTACAGCCGCGGATCTACAGCAAGCTCACAAAACAGGAAATATTTCGAAGAGTAAGGCGGAAACAGAAGTGAACCATTGAGCGGATATGTGCGGGAGATCTATGGGATTAGATGAGAAGTTGCAAGCGGATGCTTAGGGATCGCTACTGAACACAGCAAGAGTTCGCGGATTCATTCAAGATTAGAGAACAGATATGAGCGCGTGATGAACACAGCACGAACACGGAACCCTAAGAACGGATCTAGGTTAAGAAGAGGAGAAAGCTTACCGGGAACGGAGAAGATGCGGGAAGGTGCCGCAATACTCTGGTACGTTCAGGTTGATGCAGCGGCCTGAGGCGAGGCAGAGGTCGACGGCGGTGGCGGAGCTCCAAAGTCGGCGACGTGAGGAAGAAGAAGAAGAAGAGACGAAGGAGAAAGGAAAGAAATGACCCTTCGGTCTTATTTATAAAGGCAACAGAGTTAGGTCAAGCGCGCGGATCCAGGAGCTGCCGTTAAAAGAGGGTGTTATAAATGACAAATTTCATGATGACGTCATGCCGGTTTACAACAACCAGAAATGATGACAACATGGCGGTTTACCAATTACCAGAAGATGTCCAAGATACAAGATTTTGTGAAGGATTGACATGAACCAGTTCAAATCAATCTGGGGCCTAATGTTGGGGATATTGCCACTAGGCGTAAACCGGCCTACTTGGGCCAGGTTAACTTCATAATGGTATAAGCAGGTGAAGGCCCAAGGCCTATAGTCGGTTTAGAATCTGTAGCCGTAAACCGACCTGATGTATAACTTGTATTGTAAGTTAGGAATAGAGAGATACCAACCGGGATACGAATATGAACCGGTTGGGACTCTATGGACCGACGGGCATCACCCGTGTATATAAGGGGATGACCCGGCGGTAGTTCAAGAGAGACAATGACAACAACTCGAGTCTAGGCGAAGCTTGTTTGCTCCCTAGCCATCGAGACCACATCAATTCCATCACAACTAGACGTAGGCTTTTACCTTCATCGAAGGGGCCGAACTAGTATAAACCCTTCGTGTCTTTGTGTCCTCTTTAACCCCTTCAAGTAAACTCGTAGCGATGGCTCCACGACTAAGTCCTTTCTCTAGGACATCTGCCGTGACAATTCCACGACAGTTGGCGCCCACCGTGGGGCCATCGCACGATGGTTTGACGATCTTGGAGGGCAAGCTCAAGGGACTCGAAGGCTATGTTGTGGGCCGGATGACCAAGAGTCGTCGGGGCAGGATCTACATCAACGATGCAGGATGGGGTCCCGAGGCCGATTCGATCGAGTACGGGTACCGGGTCCCCTTTGGTGGCATACACGTTTTCATTGGCAAAATCGGTGAGCCTGG